>NC_081409.1:169108716-169420716 GCF_030272615.1 Cryptomeria japonica
TTATAAATGCAAAATATTCATATACAGAGAATGGAAAGTAACAAATAAAATTGGAAATCAAATAAATGCAATTACATATAATAGTACAAGATGTGTGTACATTACTTAAGTTTACATGGTTCACATTTCACAATTTTTTCAGACAAAATGAACAACAGATATATTCCTACTATAATTTTGAAATGCACCTAATGATCTCTGATTCTGCCACATATTGCCTTCTGACTTTGAATATATAAAAGACCTTCAACTAGAAGAAATACCGGGGACATGCACTGTAATCAAAGTTCATTATAACTTTGAAAATAACACATAAAACTGTTAACTGTAAAAATATTCAACAGAAACAATTTTAATTGGATTGACCTCTCATATGAGGATAACTATCAAAGTAAACCAACCAACCTGAAAAAAAACTGGGTGCTCAAAAGGCCAAAGATGGACAATAAGATGTAGATGAGACATCCCAATGCGTTGTTGTTCTCTATCTTTTATTTCCCTAATAGCTTTGAATGTGAGTTCATCAAGCCATTTGATGCGTTGAATCTGGCCCCTCTCATACTTATTTTCTAGCTTCTCCAAGCGCTCAATCTCTCCACATTCATGCTTAGGTACCTTTTATTGACATGGTAATTAGCAACATTATTTTAACATACCACAAAGCCTTATTTCATAATCAAACATTTTCCAGATTAAAATTTTACATTTCAGTGCATTACAATTTCTTAAACAAAAAGTATCAACAAATTTACTTGACCTAGACTTCTCTCATTGAAAGGACTGAAATCAAACCTTTCCTGGAGTAGTACTATCAACTGAACCATCAGCTTCTCTTCCAGGACAGAGCCTAAGTTTCTGCTGTCCTGTTTTAAGATGTTTCTTGCTATTGAAAAGACGTAAAGTTGCACCTCCAACCACCACATCCTTCTTGGAAGAAGATACATCCCAAACCTGCAGTTTCAAATGGTTGCAAAAGTTCTCAGCACATTACTTATTAGACATCAACCTATTCCAACGCTCAGGTCTGTTCTGATGACAAAGAAAACTGACATTATTTCTTGAATGAGGAACATAATGCATGAATCTACATACTGGTTACTGAATCAACTAGAGTTGTTCTAGCCCATATTTTTATGATTTTTGCACAAAGAAAGGATTTATGTTACATATTTATTGAGTAGTTTTCAAACTCAGATTAGGCGAAAACTCAGCAACCCAAAACTGCGACTTGGACTCTGGAATAAGCAAATGACTAAACAAAAAACCAACTTATTAAAATTATATACAAATTTACAAAAAAAATTTAAGTATAATTAAACATTATTAAACAAGACAGATTACGAAATTAAGTAATAAGTGTAATCTTACAAGCATGGACAATGGAGACATTATGCTACAAATCGTAATGTTTCTTTCAGGAAGAAACCATTCTTTCACTATGCTATTGACTCTTGTACAGATTCTTAAGATATAAGAATCCTGTTTTGCAGAAACTATTGAGCCAGCAAGCCATGAGACCATCTTGTAGGAGATTTTGAGGACCCACCCATCTTGTGTTTTCTGTTAGCTTTAGACTCGATTATTAGTTTCATGGAAGCAAGAAGCATCAAAAAATCAAGTTCAATAAATTTTGACCATTTTTTTCTGGTTCAAATGCATTTCAATTGGATTAAATTGGGATTAAATCATCCCGAAATGTGTTTGAGGATTTCAAATATTTTTTAAACCCGTTTTTTTAACTATGTGACCCACTACTTTGAGAGATAGGGTCATCTAACTCTAAACTTTAGACAAACAAATCTTTGTATGAAATTTAAGTAGGAAAACATATTTTTAGAAGTTAATTCTAGGTTAACAGTCTGCTCTTGCTAGCAATTTAGCAAACAATGACCATGACTGCAAGTACCATTCACTGTTTTTTATCTTCTCTCATTCTCCACTACCATGTCTGACTGGGAACACAAATATACAAGAGAATATATGCCTTGTTAAAAGCAATTAACTAAACCAGTGCACCATACATATTCATTTTCCACTTCATCAAAATCTAAGAAAGGCAAGCATATAACCAAGAAATATCAACTGAAAACTTCATCTGTGCATAATGCCATTTACAGAAATATAGTTACTCGATTAAGCAGCAAGATAAGTAAAAACTAAAAAGTCATAAAAGAAGGTAATGTGTTGTGCATCTTAGAAAAGAAGAAGTTAACCATTACCCACTATTCCATTATCCATTTACATTTCCATCGAAATTGTTATTTCAAAATGCTTATTATCTAGCATTATACACAACCTTCAAAATAAAAATGCAGGCATGCTAAACAAGTCTATTTACTGTGCTATTGATACTGCCATAGTCTATTTTCATTTATAATGGCATCAAACCCTAGGAGAGGAATTTATAGTATATAAAACTGAAGCATATCATGATATGAAAAATTAAAAAAGGTAAAGGATCCTAGAATAATTGATTGGGTTGATTATTATAGTTGTCTTTGCTGCTTCCAATACCAAGAAACCATTAATAAATCTATAGCAATGATGAGCAGTTGCTCTTGTGGTACTTCACCCCTCCCATTCTTATTCACATCATTTTCTTCCAAAACAAATTAAGGATAACCAATAATTGTTTAATATTTAACATATCAACTGGGGCAAAATTTTGCTCTATCCTAGTGGCATTCTTAAACTCATTTTTCTCTATTTTGACGTTGACCAAAATCTTTGTCAATAGAAGCAGGAGATCTAGCACTTTTAAAAATTGGACTTTCATGAGGAAGATGGGTTCAAACATTTGCTAAACCTCTTCACCACATTTAACCATCTGAATTAATCATGCCTAGATGACTAAGGGTGGCAACAAGTAAGTGATGAACACCAAAGAAGGTAACCTTGATTAGCTGAAAAGTAGAGTGGACAAAATTGAGAACTTATAAATTTTTATAAGCAAAGTAGCAACTCTATAGACAAAGTGAACACACACAAGACAAAATGGCATCTTTTGTGAATTTCGAAGGGGCATGAAAATTCGTGTCAAGATACAGGGGGGTGTGGCAGCACAAACTTCTAAACAAAAATCAGCAAATATATATTAATAATTGGATCTGATACAAAGGCATGTGATACAATGTAAAACTCTCTAGGTAAATAAAATCAGAGTATCATGTGTCTTGACCCATTACCTACCTTACTTATTTTAGTGCAGTTAAAAAAGCAATGGGATTTGAAAAGTAAGTAGATTGATATCTTGGAAATAATTATCATGTAATTATTATTTATGCACTATGCACTATGCATTGTGCAATACAATGCAATCTGTGATATGAACATAAATGACAAAAATTTATATCCCACAATTCATGGACTAAACTCTCAATTGTATTTTCTCTCTATCTCTATGCTACTGAAATGCATTTAAATTTAAAAATAGCAGGTTTTTCTCTCTTTTTTTATGTCTTTACCTTTTTTTAAAACCTATTTTTTTCTTAAACATCTCAATCTTTTGCTTTGCTGATCTTTTCCCCAGAAGACTTGCTACTTGATTTGTTTAGTGGCAGTTATGCACTTTTTCCTATGAGATAGTGTACATTTGGTAGTTTTTCTTGCTGTTGAATTTTGGTTTTGGATTGTTTCTATGATGTGGAGTAGACCGGTTGCCTCATGATGTAGTGTCGCATGGATTTTCCATCTCTCATCTCATAGGGCAAGGTATGTCAGATCAGCCTTCAAATGATTGTACAGGCCGACAAAGGAATTATAGACAGACAACTGTTTGCAAACAAAGGTTGGCATAGTTGGGCACTAGGAAGATGTTCCTAACTACATGTATAGATGCCAAAGTTAGCAGTGATCAATTTAGTTGTGCATTAGAGAGATGTCCTAGAATCTATATTGCATGTACTGATATGGAGATGAGAGGCCAATATTGAGTGATATACAGTTGCATCATAATTGCTTTGTTAGCTGGTGTCAAGAGATAACAAAGGAACTAATAGTCACGACTCACAAAGAATAAGAAGACAAATTGCAAGAAAGGCTGTAGACATATTGAAACAGGTTGATCAGAGTACAAAGGTGCAGTTGGGCAATAAGCAGGTTGTAGTGGTTTCACCCGATGCCTCCAATCTGATGATTGCATATGATTTATTCACCCTTTTGGATCCAGGGGTTTTGTTACATTTATGGTTCTATCTGTTAGTTTAACTAATTGTAACTATGTGCGAGTTGGTTCAGTACGTAGAATGGCAGTTATCCACTGGAAGGGTTTGTTATAAGTTATAACAAAATCAGAAATGAATGTATAAACATAGAAACCTATACAATAAGCAATATCCATTACTGGTAAATGTTGTGGTATTCTTCTATCCTAAATCAAGGTTACTGGGAGATGGGGGTACTTGGAGTCGCTGGAGTCTAGTACCAGTACTGGTACGGCTAATTTTCAAAAATAGGAGACGGGGGGTACTTCAAGATGCCAGTTCTTTTTAATATAATTCAATAATTTCTAGAAAACATCATGACATAGAACTTTGAAAACAAGAAGGTAAAGTTTAACGTTAAATTTAAAATTGAACAAAAGTTGAAATTTAAATTGCTTATACTCTGGTACCATAGCCAATCTAAATGGCCTATGCATCAGGAAGTTTCCGGGGATGTTTCCGGTACCAGAGACGCGTCTCCTGGTAACGTAGTCCTAAATCCAATTTACTTTTCTGATCTTGAATTCTAGCACATATTATGTTAAGATGATAGGTATGATAACTACTTAGGCTTAGTTAGTTATAAATCAGTATTTAATTTCCCTTTCCATTTAGTAATAGGTTCAATATTCTTCCCTTTCAAAGATTGTGTTGTTGGGATTAGGTGTCTCATACACCTTGCGAGTTCTAATATTTGAAATACTTATTTATTTTGTATTTATGAATTACTTTGTCCTTATTAAAGAAATAAAGCATGCCTCTTTAAGGTGGCACTTTTGGCCACCTGTTGGCTATCTTGGAATGTTTGTAAGAAGTTGTAAGAGTGTCTAATGTCATTATCCCATTGTAAGATGTGGGAATAACTTATGACAAACTCTATGGCACATGTTTAAATGGTAATTGCTTGATTGATTAATGAATATGAAGTTGTACATATAGGCAATTACAAGACGATGTTTCTAAAAGAAACAATTGTAAATAGAGATAGAAATAGAAACAAACTAAAATAACTAAAGTACAATAATTGACCATTAAATAACAATTAAATAATTTAATACCCTTCCTTAATGGTCATCCTATCAACTACACCATGTTGCCCCCTAAACATGGCAAACTTGTACGGGCATAGAGACTTGGTGAGGATGTCTGTAGTCTGATCCTCAGTTGGAACATACCGTAACTGTACAAATCCATATTCTACAGGTTGTCGAATGAAGTGACAATGAAGCTCAACCTGTTTGGTGCGCTCGTGGAAGATTGGATTCTTGGCAAGTTTCAGCACCCCTTGATTGTCACAGAATAGGGGAGAAGGGCATGCTTGAGACATTTGCATGTCAGAAAGCATCCTTCGAAGCCAAACCACCTCACATGCTGCTTTGACAATTCCCCAATACTCAACATCAGTCGAGGAAAGTGCTACCGCCTACTATTTCTTACTGGTCCATGTGACTGCACCCGTGCCCAGACTAAAGACATACCCAGAAGTAGACTTTCTGTCATCAACAGAACCTGCCCAATTTGAGTCTGTAAAACCAATCAGCTGAGGATCTTTGCTTTTGTTGTACAGAATGCCAAACTTATGCCTTGATTCCACTTGCATCAAGTTTTTTCTAGTGAATATTATGGCATTGGATGTGCATAGTAGGTATTTTTCCTAACATGTGTTCCCATGTTTTAGCCTATGATAAACATTTATCTTCAAAGCAAACCACTAGGGCAGAATGGACTTTGCAATATACCAAAATAACTACCCAACGATGTATGTAATGTTTTGTTAGTTTAGATACATTTACAATATTCTCCCTCTATTTACCCCTCTTAAGCCCATCAAACTTTCCACAAGTTTTTCCTTTTCTTCTATTCCTTCTTTAAGATCTTCTTTCCCTACTCAAGAATAAATTTTTAGTTGTTGTCAAACCAAATATAACATGTCCATGTTGCTTATAGTTTCTAGAGCAAGGGGCTGCATTTCTATAGTCCAAGGTTCACTCCAATTTAGAGCTTTGTAACTCTAACTTAATCTCCTCAAAGAGACCTTCTTGCGAGATTTCAAAGAAAATGTTAGTACAATTAACCACTCACAAATGTCTATGGACTTAAGTGTAATGCTTCTAGAAAAAATTGTTTTAAATTTGCATCAGCGTTTTGGATCACACTCTACGATTCATCATTAGGATGAGGCAAGAATGATGTGTAGATTATGATAATAGATCAATAAATGGTGTAAGTATTGTCAAAGGGTTAGCCAAGAAATTTCAGAAACCCACAAAATCAAAGATTATTTTAAGATTTTAAGAAGGTTGGAAAAATCAAAGGAAATAAAGGGTAACAGTTTGAAAGGACATTAGTTTAAGCAATCAATCGGGAGAAAAATGGATAAGAAGAGTGATTAATGATAAAATGAGAAAGAAAGAAGCAGACTAGTTCAAAATAATTAATTAGTGACATTAAGGAAAGAGGTTAAAACTTAAAACTTATGATCTAATTCAAAGGTTAATAACAAGGGATAAATCAAACATATATAATGGTAAAGGAACAAAATAATAGAACGGGATTAAATTATAAGTGGTAGCGTAAAGCCTAAGATTAATATAATGATGAAAAGGCCCAAAATTTGTTAGAAGGGGGGTTAGAGGGGCAAGGAAAAGGAAAGGGGCTTATTTGACTAAAGAGAACAATGATCAGGAAAGGGGAGACTTAGACTAGGTACAATTAGTCATTTTAGCATCTATTCTTTCTTAGGTGCAATCTAACATGGTTTTGCTAATGATTGCCATCAATAAAGTGTCCCTGTCGTCTTTTCATGTTTTGGCACCTTTCACTAATGATTATGCCAATATGAGCTTATGCCTAAATTTTGGGCCCTTTTAAGCTGACCAGAGTTCACTTTATTTATTGCCAAGATTCTGAGCAGAATTTTTTATGGTTTCTGCCACCGAAATGTGTGCCTCTTTAAGGTTGTTTAAGTCCTCCCTCTATCAGGCACCTTTCACAGAAGACTTAGCCATGTTTTATCATGTTAGGTGGAATTTTCAATGGTTAAAGCCACCCAAAATTGCACTTGTATCAGATGTCCCATCTCCTTTAAATGATGACCAAAAAAGGCCTGAATCTTCCCTGTTTGCTTCTGATCTGTTCTTTCACTAACAATATCACTGTTCGGTCATTAGAAGGTAGCTTATTTCTTTGTATAAAATCACTATTTAGTCTATATAAGGCTCATAGTCATCATCTAACCCTGCAGAAATTGTTTGTTTGAAAGACAAAGAAAAGACCAACTCTTGCAAACTAACAAGGAAAGATCACCAATTTGAATGGATTGACCCAATTTGAGGACCAACCAACAACAAACTTGACAAAATGGAGTATGGAAATCGAGTTACATAGGGGTACCAACAAGGTGCACTACCATTGAGCTGTTGACACACTTTTTGACTCAGGTGTAGCTGATTTATCCAACACCCCCACTTGAGCCACAATTCAATTCCTTGGGACTCCTAGCCTGGCTCTAATATCATGTAAGATCTAATATAGAATGCTCTAACAACATGTATGATTTGCCAATTGGACAAACAAACCCAAGATCTTGATGACGAGAAATCATTATAGAAAAAGTACAAATACAATTTAAAAGATGCAATACAAGCAATGAGATGTCTTCTTTATATGCACATTGTGCAAGAGGAGAGTTCAAACACAATGAGATGGATGTACAATGGATTGCAAATTTGCAATAGATTGATGCTAAAGACTGAGCTAGAGGTGAGTATATATATAGGAAATGGCACTAAGTGAGAAGTAAAGAAACATTGTGGAATAAAGGAGATATAGTATAGATGGCTAAGTATGTGCAAGAGAAATAGCACCTTCCTAAGTAAGCTTATCCTACCCAAGGTGCATAATATACAATTAATAATTAACTAAATGCAAGGAAATTCAAAGGTCCAACAATATTAACTTTGACAAGGTGGAGTAAAAGAGCCCAAGGGTAGCCAAATAGAAAGGATAATTCATCTAGAGATGGGTCAGCATATAGTTTTTTATCAGAAAAGAATAGGAAGCCACACCAACAATATGGCAGAAGTCCTAGCCATAAAAACAAGTATTACTACATCACAATGTGGAGAGAGAGTTCAAGAGCATTGTTATATGGTAATAGAATTTATCAATGACAAATCAAGCAACAACTATAAACCTCAAATACATATAAAAATCAACTCTAAAGTGAAGTCCATTCTTCAAAAACTTCATAAATGTTGGCCAAGCTCAATTCCTACATAATTAAGCATTAAACCTACCCTTTAAACACATTGCTAATATTTTAGCCAAGGTCGTATCTATTCACATTGCTAATCAAATGAGAGTAGGTATATAGCAAGAACAAAATGTAGTACAAATAAACCCACCATTTAGACCCAACTTTTCGTTCATGATCTATGTTACCGGCACTCTAGATGGGAGACTTCCAGATGTCCCCGAGGCACTCAAGGGACACCTAGGCGTCTTTAGGCATCCCTAAGATGTATCAGAGACACCTGGCCATCTCCCCGTCTCCAAACATCGCAATGGCGGTGACGGGACAGCGGGGGGATGCCTTGTCCCAGTACCAAAAATGCAGGGCTCGAGGGGGGGGATGCGTTCCCGTGTTTCACTGTCCAACATCTAAAATCCATTGCTTAATTTGATACCCCTCTTCCCACCTTTGTATTTGATATTCCTAAACTTCAACACCACACCTTGCACTCAAGGCCTGTTGACTTATGCAATTTGCCTCAGTTTAGGCATCCTTCTTTTGATCTCAAACAGTAAAATATTCCAGAAGTTCATGCTAGAATGGCTTCGAATTCTCCTCAAAGAAGATACTGTGCATCCTGTTTTCCCCCATGAAGTTTATAGAATGACCCCTCTTCTATTGAGCTTCCTCTGTTCCCTCTAAGGCTTTTCTCATAATCTGCATGAGACTTCCTGCAATCCAAAGAGGAGAACAAAGAAAATTCCACTTTGATTAGCACTCTTGAAACCATCATAGTAAACATCCAAAATGTTGCTAGGAAATTAGATGAAAAATTGTTGACATCAGTTTCATGTAAAAATCCAATGCTCTGATGGTAAACAGATTCACCAGCAAAAAAAGGCATCAAAGTCCTGCAGGAATGCATCCAGCGCAACAAAGATTGTCTCCCGTGTCTATGTCACATTTCCAAGCACCTCCCAAGCAGAACTGAAGCCAATGACCAACTTCTCACTGTGAAGAGGACTAGGAAAAGGCTTGCTGAAGCCAAGCAACAAAATGCCCAAGCTACCTTTCATACAAGGCAAGATGCCAAATCAGGCATTTCAGTGCACACACCCTATTTCAGCTGCCCCAGCTAGGGTGCCTCAGGAGGAAGTGTACACTACAATGGAAGATCAGACCCAGCGTGCACAGTAGATCCCTTCAAAAGCCTCAAAGCAGCATGAGTGGTTAATTTTCTGTTTCTATTTTGATGAAAACCAATCTATAACTAAAATGTTTCATGTCAGTAGATAACAAATTTCATTTAAAGTGATATTTTTCTAATGTGTATGACAGTTCAAACACTTATTCTATGGTCTTGCTGACTATTGAACAGCGATTGTAGAAATCCTCTTTGTTTTCTATTCCTTTCTGGTTTAGTTTTGAAACTTTTAACCAGATTTAATTATAGTTTGTACACTATTTTGGCTTTGACCTAATCTCTCTCAGTCCTAGGAATAGGATGATGAAAAAAAATTCCTTATATCAATACAAATTGTCCTTTATCAAAAAAATAAGTGAGAAAAACAATCTGTGGCTGCCATGGAAGACAAGGCCAGCATGAAAAAGCATCTGTTCTTGTCTGGATTCTAACAAATCCAATCTACCATCACTAGCCTTCAGATATGAGATTCTGAAGTTATCGTCCAAAAAGGCTCAGATCAAAGGCTTAAGAACTGTACCAAAAACCCTAGCTCTTCATTCTCGTGAGCATTTCAACAAATGGTACTTTTCTCATTCTCAAATACACTTATACTGTACATGGTTCTGTTGATGGAGTTTGATTACTAATTATTATCCCTCCTATTCAATCACTATCTTCTTTTTTTTCACACATTAAACCTTTCAAAGAGGATGAAAAAACAAATAAGTAAACATGTGCATATTACTGTATCCAACACCTAGTTTTTTCCTCTAGAATCATGTACAGTTTCAAGAATAATGCCATAAAGTATTAATACCAGATTGCTACCACTAATATGGAAGCAGTGAGAAACTCACAAATCTCTTTGTTAACTTTTGGCAAAAATTATAATCAGTGTTCCCCTGGAACACATTCCCAGGGTTTAGGGATCATATCTCGGGAGTGTGTGTTGGGGACGAAATGCACCCCCCCTCCCCCCCATTGTCACCTGCAATTCGTCATTCCTTAGCCGGTCAAGGGCTGTCAAGACATCCCCTAATGTTCTTAAAAAGGACCCAACAATTTTTTTTTAAAAAAGCCAAAAGAGTAAAAGTGACAAACCCTGACCGTAAACCTAACAGGGGGTCCCACCAAGGCCTCCCAACCTAAAAGATGTATAAAAATCCTAACCCATGCTCTATTGCAATCACCAAACAAGTAAGAGAGGAAGAGGAAACCCACTCCAGACTATTTAGAAAGTTAGCCATTAAACATTAAAAAAATTTAAAAATCTGAAAAAACAAAATAAAAAGGTTTGGAAATTGGTTGAGAACAATAAAATTATGAAAAATAGCATATGCCATGAAGGCCCCTTAACCCCGGTGTAAGCTGCTAACCCAAAACCTCCACTCTACTTTAAGAAATAAATTGTCTTGAGCTCCACTGGATTAAAAAAACAACATTCTTTTGCCTTTATTTGGATTGAAATAACAAAAGCAGCATTTTTCACTCAAGATGCTTGAGATAGGGGTAAAAATATATTAAGGTTTGCTGCCTCTGATGCAAAATGTCATACATCAGAACAACTTTGCATAAATTCAGCTTCTTTCACTCAGAGTTTTTACATATATGGAAAAATGCAACTTCTTTTACTATTTTTCATTTTGTTATTGATCTTATATATTATATTAATAGCCATCCCCTCACTGTCCCCACAATCTGGAAAAATAATTACCATCCCCAAAACCTATCACCCCATCCCTAAATCCCAAAAAACTCAAAGAAACACTGATTATATAATGAATTATAATACAGAGCCTACTCAAACTTACAGTGAAAGCAAGCTGTGCATAAGGAGTCAAATCCCTGTATTTTGCAGTTAATGTACTGTATGCATTCCAGTAATTTGGTTTCTCTGTAGATTCCAACCTGCATCACAACGAATATAAAGAATATACTACTGCAGATACTCATCTTCAAAGCAATACATATACACAAATATTGAAAGCATGTGTTATAATAAAGAAATGCAAACTGTAAGTGCCTGTAACATGTTGAACAGAATTATAGAAAAGAAGCAACATTCTACTTCACTACTAACTTTGTTCTTGTAGGAAGCCCAGATAGAACACCATCAAGGTACAAAGCACATTCAACATAAAGTTCCGGAGTGTGATTCTCCAAGCCATTTTCACCTTCTGCAAAATTATGAAATTTTTCTGTCAACCCACTAGCACCCCCCAACATGCATTATTAGCTCTACAATACACAATATGCCAAAATGTTTCAAAAGACTATCTTCAATTCAGAAATAAGATATCCAAACCTCTGTAGGATGACAAGACTGGATGCATTGAAAAAAAAAAAGCCAAATACAAATAATCTAACAAAACAGGCTTCAAATAAAACTTTCATTTCTCAATATATAAATCTGTACTACCACTACCAGCGATCTGACTGGTCAATTGAACATTTTTGTTAATCAGTGGAGTTTAATTTTGTCAGTGGTTCTATGTACTTTGTAGATAAGGCCCCAATGATGCCATGAACTATTTATATTGGATAATTTAATTAATTCATAATGATTATTTGATGGACTGACTGTTCTGTGGATGATCTTCAGTTTTGTTGGCCTGAAGACTGCGGAGACGTGTTTAGCTGTGGAGAGATGTTTATCCAGCTGTGTAATGTCCCCTGTTTATAAAGTGCCTTAAAATACTTTAAATATGGTTTTCCAGTTCTTAGGTTAAGGGTTTAGGGAAGTACCTTAGCCTCTGCTCAAGTCAACCTGCAAAAACAAGGTCAGAAAGATACATACAAATTACATAAAGAAGTAGCCATGTAAACGGTTATATGCAGAAATGACTATGTAAAGCATAAAAGAGATTTATGTTACAGAATCAGGAATAATTTATGATTGAGACAACCTCAACACCGTATGCTATTATGCAGGGTTGATAAGGTGTCTTGATTAACTGTTCAAGCATAATCATGCAGGGTGTCTTGTACAACAGTTCCCCTACTCATTATGATCATGTAGGGTGTCTTATAACAGTTCCCCTACCCACTATGATCATGTAGGGTGTCTTACATAACAGTTCCCCTACTCACTATGCTCATGCAGGGTGTCTTAGATAACAGTTCCCCTGCTCATTATGATTATGTAGGGTGTCTTATAACAGTTCTCCCTACTTCACATGAATCTGTCTAGTTTATTCAGATTATAAATATTCAAATCATAACCAGCATTCAGATGTATTACCAGTTGTTTGAATTATTATCAGTTTTTGAAGTTATTGTCAATGCTCAGATTATCACCAGTTATTTACTTTGTTACCAGTGCTCAAAATATCATCAGTTATCTAATCTATTACCAGCATTAGAATGGGTATTAAATTCCAGTTTATCCGTCAGTACTTAACAGTTTCAGAGAACTAGTAATTTTCAGATTATTTCCAGTTTTAACTTTGAGTGTCATTGATTACTGTATATCAATGATCATTCTAATATATATGTGTATATAAAGGTTATTATTATTATTTTTTGATCGGTAAATAGGATATTTATCATTAATAATTCCAAAAAACATACATCAGCTGGTTTTCCAAAAAATAACATATGACAAAAGTATCAGAAACACCATGTCCAATTGCCTAAACCCTTAACCCTGCGCTGTCTTTTCGGACGAGCTACCCTCCCATAGCAGATATACAATTATACATCCATATTTCAAAAAAATCAGAAACATAAACAGCTCCCTGTCATGGAGCTGGTACGATCTCCCTTGTCTTTTCAGCTAGGCATCCCCGTCGAGTCCCTCTACGCCTCCTCATCGATGACGTCATTGTCCTGCTCCTCAGGTGGAAATCCAATCCACAGTTCCCGCTTCGGCAGGCTCGTCCTCTCCTTCCTTGGTCGGCCTCGTTTCCGTTTGGTTGGGGTGGAGCACTCCGACTGAGAAGGCTTAGCATCCACGATGCCCCACTTCGCCACTTCCATCCGCACTTCTTGTCTTTCCCAGGCCCGTAGAAACTCCTTGACACCATGCATGCCAACTTGTGCTGCTGCCCTCCTAGCCTCCTTGTTGCAGTTGGCACTCGAGAAAAAATATGGACGTAGTGGGGGGTTGAAATCACTCGCGTGTAAGCAAACACCATTCAGGCACACGAAGCCCGTGCTATCTCTAGTGATGCGGAGGAAGACGTCTAAACCCCCGCACCACTCCTCCCTCACACACCCCCGAATCAGCCATTCTGCATCCTCTCTACTCTCGAGTTCCAAACACCATGCAACAAAACATGGACGCTACATCAGCGTTCATCTAATACTTGAACTCACCCTTCAGGTATTTGTCCCCAAAGACCAGCTTTACCCAAGTGAGGAAAGTGTGTTCCTCGAACAAGAAGATGTTCGACAGTCTCTCATTTGTAATCTGACCCCAAAAGGCCATCATAGGCCGCGAAGCTTTGAGGGAGAAATTTGGTTCCATCGTCACTTCACTTCTCTGCCTTACCTTGCTCAATTCCTGCAGTGCGAATTAAGAAACTTGTGTTGTCTATGCCTTTTGGCTCTTGACAAAGGCGTGGACAATAAGTTAAGTCTGCTAACCTCACACACCCAACGAGGGAAATAACTGCAGTACCAGAGTAGAGGCGTGTTGAATCAGAAAGAAGATACGGTAGCCTCCTCCACATGTGCAGGTGGGTGAAAGGCGCCACCACCTTTGCTCCTCCACACTGGATGAGGCCGCGTCCCAACATGCCAAAGTGGACACATGCGTACCTTCCCACGCCCGAAATGTCCATCCTCCGTCCATCGCATTTACTCCCTCTCCCCAAGTTCCAACTCGCCTGGCCACTTACCGTTACCGCATCTATCTGTTGGGGTGGAAAATTTCCCACTTGATTTTGCCAACTTGGAGTTCAAAAGCTTGGTTGGCGCATTTATCAACCTCTTGGTTTCCAGTTCTCAATGTATGTGATATCTTAAAACTTTGGAATTTGCTGAGGATATTCCTGACCCACTTCACCTCCCTGTCAATCTTCCAGTTCGGGGTTACACCACAACTTAGGCCCTATGTTATGATTTACAAGTCTCCCTCTAGATGCAATTTCGTCACCCGAAGTTTTTTACCAAGCTGGACTGCCAGTGAGGCCGCCTTGATCTCTGCTTCATTGTTGGTACCTTAAGGCAGCCGTAGTGCACCTCTAGCTAGAGTCACCCCATTACTATCTCTAGCAATACAACCTGCACTTGAGGGGCCCGGGTTCCCCTGAGATGCTCTGTCGAAGTTTATCTTGATCCATCCCGGCTCCGGTGGAAGCCAAGCAATAGGCAACATTGCAGAAGGAGGAGGATTATCCCTCGAAGAACCATTAACGAGGGATAAAGGTTATTATTATTATTATTATTGAAAGAACTTACTTATTATTGCAGAAGTATTGGACCAATAATATATAGAGATTAATACGGTGGTTGCAATATATGCAAGTGTTAAACAGAAATACATACCAGAAAGGAAATGAATGCTTGGGCATGTTTATTGAAGCATAGACTCGATTGCCTATGTGTCTTGAGTTGTTAAGGGAGTGTCCTTTGCTAATCGGTGCCACCTCTTAACATAATTAGTTAATCCTTCCATTTCACCCTCTCAATCACATTTCATTATTAATGAAACTGCTGTTAATAGACATTGATCATTATGTATAATTACCTTCTACCCCACCTAACTTGCTACCAGTTTGAAGACGTCATATCTAGGGCCGATATCTGAGGGGAATTGTGAAGTCTTAAGTTGTAAGGCAATTCCCAAAATGATCAAGGTTAACTGGCATCATGACAGGGGCATGACAGTCCCCATGCATACCACCAAGAACAAGGGTGTTACTGCCTGTAACTTAAAAAAAATTCTAATCCAATCTGATCGATGGTGATCTCACTGGATGCTTTGATTCCTTTCCTCCATATCTCTCAATGTGAGGGAGGGGTCACACCTCTTCATCATGTATGCCCTTTGGCAAGAGACACCCCCTTTCACCATTAGCACCCTTTCAAAGAGTGCAACTCTTAATTATTTCTAACCTTTGAAAGGGACACAACCTTTCAGGTCTGCACTTTTATTTAAATCGGATCTGCACCTCTAATTCCCAAATTATTCCCTCCTTAAAATGAGTTCTCATCTCCCTTTTATACCTCATATTTGGGAGAGTCACAACTTATCATTTCATGCCTTTTGACCATTTGTTAACTTAATTAAATTTTAATTATATGTACTTATATTCTTTTATATTTTCATTTTAATTTTATTATTTATATTTACCATTAAATTCTATTTCAAAGTAGGGACATTACAAACCGCTCATAGATATAAGTCAAAGGACCATGTTTCCTATGACAACTTCATTTGACCCTTGTTGATTCCAAATGAACTTCCAATATTTTTCATCTAATCCATCATACCTCTGATATGGCTGTCCTCTAAGGAATAGGCAGAGTTAGTTGATTAACCATAGGTAAAAATAAAACTTCTGAAATAAAAATATATTTACATGCAAAACCTCAGTAAAAAGCTTATCCTCTTAGAATACCAGGGAAGATTGGATATGCTTTAATTGAATAACATAAAACTGAGGAACAGTTAGAATTGTTTTACAAGTATATAAGCTTAAAATGCCAAATTAAAAGCAGCAATTTGCCTTGCATGAGGCATAAACCTATTCCATTTGCCTCCGCTGACAAGGTTAAGATTCTAATTTCTGTACTTCCAGAAATGTTGATATGCATATTTTGGTGCTTAGATTGAAACATCCAGTATATGACAGGTCAAAATTAGCTCTTTTTTTTTTCACTACAAAAAATTATGGCAAACAGCAGATTTTAGAGTTTGCTCATAAAATTTGGCACTTCTCCACAGATCTTGAGGATGGGAAAAATCACAACACCCTGCATAATTGACAAATTTCACAGGAGACTGCAACTATGACCAGGCTAAAATGGTTGTAGATCCCCAAAAAACAGGATTCCGAAAATTAGTTGGTGTGGCATTATAAAAGACCTCATCTGCCCTGGCTTAGAGGTTCAGGAATGAATCCTGCTTTAGGAGCTGAACTTGAAAGGACAATTCTGAAGAGCACACATTATTCAGTAGAACATTTGTACAAGCAAAGGAAAATTTGGGTGAGGAACTATAGACTCTCTAACATATCGTCAACCTCTGTCTCCTAACTTATTTAGGTGGGTTTAGTGGTGAGACTGTTTAAAGGAGGAAAGTTTCCTCCTAGAAGGTCATCTACAAGGCATTTGATAAATCTTATTGAAGTAGAGACCAGAATATCATGGGATGTGGTTGCTAACTTCATCATCCAACTGTGTGGTGGCAAGGTCCTATTGTATAGGAGCTGCATATGCATGTAAGAAATTCTCTAGCCTCCAAATGAGTGATTAGAGTAGTGGGTAGCTTCTTTCGCACTCCAATGAATCCAACTAGATAGAAGAAAGGCTATCTCTTATCTCAGGAGAACAGTATCCTGCTGGGAGATAACTAAATCTATGATACTTGATTTTGCATTACACTTGAATGGTACTTTACTAGAACAAGTCTATGGATGATAAAGAATCAGAAGTTTGGTTGATGATTGGCAACTTGCACAAGGGTAAATACTTACAGGTTCTTGTGTGCTTTGTGGGGCCCCTTTCCTTTTGATTGTTACCAACATCCATTAGTAATAGTCCATTAAAGTTATGACTACTCACAGAAATTGGTCATCATAGATATCATATTTAACATAAATGGGCTAAAATCCCACAAAGATTAAAAATCTAATCTCAGAATTGTGATTACATTATCGGGTGGGTTAGTTGATGGTAGGTAGTGGGGTGGTTGGTACACGGGAAAAATTAAAGGCTTTATAAAAGCCATTATAATTTATTATCTATTGTAAAATTATCCAAGCATAATACAATATTACTATTGTGAGTTCATCCAACTGTTGAAGATGTAAGTGTCCCATTTTATCTGCAATCTGCAATTCTTTTGTTCTTCGATTCCAACAATTGGCATCAGAGCCACAAACAAAATAATGGAAGGACGATGAATACATGTACCATCTGCATGTAGAGGATGATTTCCATAGTGAGTGAATTGGTTCAGCCTGGTTTAATTTCATGCACCATTTAAATGAATCTTCCCACACCAAATGCACATATGCATAGTTGCATTGTTGTTTGAAAATTGAAAGGTTAGAACCTCAGTAAATCACACCCAGATAATCATATGTGTGGCATTCATCTGTTTTATTTGCATAGGTTATAAATATAAAAATTTCCTTTTTCCTGTTTGAATTGCTTGATATTTTCAGAACCTTTGCTTTAATTTGCTCTTCTTTCGTGCCAAACTCTGATTCATTTCCTCCACCATTAAGCTTAGAATCTATTCTATTATGTTAGAAGTGGCTTTCAATCACAAATGTTTTTAATTGTTGTGTGAGAGGCCTATTATAATTGGCGAAGTGAGACGAAGTTTTAGAAGAAGAGGATGTGAAGTTTCTGGAATAAGCTGTGAATATCAGGAGCTACAAAATTGAGAGAAATTATGCAAAGAAGGCACTAAACAAAAAATCCAATAATAGCCATGCTATACTGTTCACAAGTCTACCCTATACCATATCGCTATTCTGTCATTACTAGCCACACCCAGCAACTCTTGACAGTTTCTGGCCACATTTTTCACATGAGAAGATGCATAAAGCATGAAACTAAAACTTTAAAACAGTCCATCCAATTGTCACGTCCCCGCCATACTACAAATGCTTGCATCATCTTTAATAAAGAAATTGTCTTGTCTAAAGACTTCACAATTTTCTGAAACTCGGATCGAATGCAGTCATCAAACTGACCCCGTGTTGATACAAAGAATGCTGTATACACAGCATAAATGTATGATAATGATTGAGGAGAGAATTCTCTAAGGCAGCAAAGAGAACTCTTTAAGGCAGCAATCTCACCTGAATTGCTACAACTAAGAAAACAACTTCATTAAGATATTGTTAAGAGCGATTTCATTAAGACAACAACCTGATGTTTACAAAGAGCAATTAGTTAAAATATGTGAAAGGGAACCTCTCTTAAAAGAGGTCATGATCATAGGAAGGGACGTAACCCCCTCTTTTCTAATCAAAGGCTATATGAAGTAATCAGCATCGAAGAAGATCAACCAGCACTCAAGCCAATACAAGTTACAAACTCAGAAATCATCATATGTATATATATAAGTTACCGGGTTCTGCATATTTGCACCAGAATCAGGGCTGGGTATGATTCTAGGCCTGATGCGAACCGGGTTCGCCCCCAAGTGCGTCTCAGGTATGTCCCAGGCGACCAGGTTCTCTATGGGCTATGCAGACCCACAAGAAACCAAATTGCCTGGGGTGCACCCAGGACAAACCCAAGGGCGAAACCAGACGTACCCGAGGGAACCCAGGGCCGTGGGTGCCCAAAAACGGGGCCCATGGGTTTAAAAACATTTTTTTAACATTTTAATGTTTTCAAAACCCTAATTTTGCCCTAAAGATGCCTCTATTTGCTCTTTTCACTCATTCATCTCATTCTACTTGCATTTTTCACATTTATTTCTCTCCAAACAGATTTTAAAGGTGATTTCATTTTTCTTCGAAGGTGAAGACTACAAAGGTGTGAGACACACATCAAAGGCGTAGGAATCATTGGAGAAGGAAGATTTAGCCATCAAAGGTGAGTGAAATCTTCATTTTTTTCAAGATTTTTTTAATTTTAAAAAAAAATTGTTTTTTAAACTTTTTTTTAAGAAGTTTTGGATATATTTCTACACTTTGTATGCATAATAGGGGGTTACAATGCCACGTTTTTTTCAATAATGTTGAGTTTTCCATTTTTTATTTTAGGTTCATTATTCATACATAATGGCTGGAAGTGCAAGTGCAAGTGTAAGCCCTAGTTCAATTGCCCAGGCCCGAACTCAACAGAACCTTTTTAAAATTGATGTTGATTCACCAATTTGGCATTATACAACAATGATCAAGCAAATGCTTGGTGGTGGGAGTTTTTTTGGGCCATGTAACCATTGTGGCGTAGAGTATACTAGCTCATACTATCGAGTGAAAGGTCACTTTTGCGCCATCCATGGATGTGGAATAAAATTTTGTAAGGGGTTAGAAGGAAAAGGGCTGCCAAAAGCTCTAATTATGGAATATATTAGAGAACAAGAGGAAGCCGACAAGAGAAGCAACAAACCAAAGATTGATCATCCTCTTGCAAAGGCAAGCTGGAAGAGGCCTCCTAGTAGTAGTGGCTCCACAAGACCAGCTAGGCACATCCTTTCATGCCAATGCCACCACATTCTGAACCAACGATGTTGTGGTTACACGAAAAAGAGGCTCGGTGGATTTAGTACCTTCAAAAATGAGATCAGAAGTTGCAGATCAGAGCGTTGCTCATTGCATTTATGGCAATGGGCTTCCTTTCAACATTGTTAGATCACCTTATTTTTGGAACATGCTGCGTACCCTTTGCAGTACACCTTCTGACTATGTTTGTCCCGAGTATGAAAGGGTGCAAACCACCTTATTGGTAAAGGAGAAAGCTTTCGTAGAGACACAATTGAGAGTCATCAAAGATACATGGCCAGAAACAAGTGTCCATCATTTCTGATGGATGGAAACATTGCAAAAATATGCCATTGATCAATGTTATAGCAATGTCCCCTAACGGGGTGATGTTTTTGAAAGAGGTGGATTGTGAGGGGCAAGTGAAAGATGCAAGTTCCATTGCCAATATCCTCATAGAATCCATTGACATGGTGGGGCCTCAAAATGTTGTCCAAGTCGTAACGGATAATGCTAAAAATTGTAGGGCAGTTGGATCTATAGTGGAGGCTACATGTGATCACAATTTTTGGACACCATATGCAATCCACTCACTCAATTTAATCACGCCAAAGATTGGCACACAAATTGATTGGGTGAAACAAGTTTACACAGAGGGCAAGAAGATTCAAATGTTTGTGACTAATCATCACATGTCACAAGCCATATTCAGGACCTTCTCCAAGTTGGAGTTGTTGAAGTGAAGGTAACTTCAATTTTATTTTTTAATTTTTTAGTTTTTATTTTTTATAGTTGATATATGACATGTATTCTTTTATGCCATGTTAGGTTGCCGAAACACGACTTGCATCTCATACACTTGTCTTAAGACAACTTGTGAAGGTGCGAGAGGCCTTGAGTGTCATCAACACCTTGTGGAGTGTATGGAAGTAGTCAAACACAGAAAGAGACCAAAACGTAGGAGCATTGATCCTTGATGATGATTGGTGGGATCATGCAGAATATGTTTTGAGTTTCACCAAGCCCATCATGAGCATAATTAGGTATGTTGAAACTGATCACCCATGTTTGGGTGAAATTTAAGATTGCATGGACTTCATAGTGGAGAAAATAAGAGCAATAATTGAGGCCAAGGAACATGACCCAATGGAAACATTTTTCAAACTTGTGCAAAAAATTGTTGTTGACCATTGAAACAAGATGACCAACCCCTTACATCTCTTAGCATTTGCTTTGATGCCAAAGTTTTATAGCGTAGAGATGCTTGCAGTGCCAAGGAGGGTGCCAACATATAGAGACGTGGAGGTTGCTACTGTATAGGGCTGCATTTAAAAAGATATATTCAGATGAGGAGACTAGAAATATTGTCTTGGGGGAGTTTGGCCAATTCGTATCTACAAAATATCATGATGTTGTAGCTCTCCAAGCCAAATATGGGATGGATGCTGATGAGTGGTGGTATGTACATGGTCAAGGCTCCATTTTCTTGCAGCCTCTTGCAATTAAAATTTTCTCCCAAGAATGTGTCTTTTAGATTTTATCGTTTTCCAATTTCATTCAATGCTATCATATTAAAATATTTTTATAATTATGTTTTAACAGGTTGCAGGTTCTTCAACTGAGCAGAATCGGAGTACATACTCCATCCACTCGGTCAAGCATAATCGTTTGGGTGCAAAAAAGCCTCCAACCTTCATTTATTGTCACATAAGAAACCTGAATATAATGCAGGTGCGACAAGGAATTTGGATCTAGCCTCTGAGTGTGCTGAGATGCTACAACTGCACAGCTTACCCAAGTCTCTATAGATAAGGTAGTTGTGGAACTTGATAAAAATGTAGCTAGTGGGAGTGGCAATCCAATGGATTCTGGTTCAAATGATCTTGAATTTGAACCAAATGATAACCTTGGGCTTGGGCTTGATGCTTCAAATGAAGATGAATATTAAATCCCATATGGCTTGTAATTTGATTTTTCATTGTTTCATGACATTTTGAGACTTGAAGTTGAATATTATCAGTTTTGCGAATTATGAATATGATATTACATTTACAATATTATGAATATTTATTGGCAATTATGGATTTATGTATGAAAAAGTTACATTGTATGGATTGTATCATTGTAATATTGGGAGTGACAATTTATATTTTATATTTTTTTATGTTTGAACATATATATAATATATGTATATGTGTGTGTGTGTGTACAAACATACCCGTAGTCATACCCAAGGAAAAAATTTGCCATACCCACAAATCCGTACCCGATTCCATATCCATACCCATAACCGAACCGGTATATATGTGTGTGTGTGTGTGTGTGTACGTATATATATATGTGTGTGTGTGTGTGTATGTGTGTGTGTGTGTGTGTGTGTGTGTATCTTAGAACTTGACCCCACGTTGATACAAAGAATGGTGTATACACAAAATAAACGTATGATAATGATTGAGGAGAGAATTCTCTAAGGCAGCAAACAAAACTCTTTAAGGTAGCAATCTCACCTGAATTGCTACAATTAAGAAAACAGCTTCATTAAGATATAGTTAAGAGGCGATATCATTAAGGCAACCTGATGTTTACAAACAGCAATTAGTTAAAATATGTGAAAGGGCACCTCTCTTACAAGATTCAACATTCCTGTAGCAGATATGATGGTACGAATATAATGCATTATCATATGATTTAGATAACTCATTATATGTCTTCATTTGATAAAAAGTATGAATTTTTGCAGAGATTCTATCACTTCTAACGTATGATTAATAATGGGAATGTATGATTAATGTGGATAAGATTCCTTTAAGCTTATAGCCAATCCACCATCCCATTATGGAGGGGAGGTAGACCGTAGGACATAGGAGGAGGGCAAGTAGCAAAAAAGGCCCACTTAAATAGTGGTAACCCCGAGTGGGGCTGGAAGACCGAATGGCGGGTGCCATTAACAAGCTCCTAGGCTTGATGGATAGGTTCAATGTGCCTTGTATGATCTCCCAAATGCTTCATATTGTGGAAGGAATGTTGTGAAAAGCCCTAAGGGAATCTCATGTACATTAAGAGTAGAATTCACATTGGAACATTGTTGAAATATATGTTTACTTTTCTATTGATGACTAACCTGGTTGCAGGATATAAATCAAGGCATTAATCCAGGCTTCAATTAGGAATTATAGGGTAAATTAAGTCCTAATGGGGGACATTACACCACTAAGGCTTTGGAGCACATATACAGCTTTAGCAAAGGCTTTAAAATTTATTAACTTTCTGTTTGGATGCCCTTAATTATAATCATGCAATTGTGTATTACAACCATGGCACATAGGCAAGTTAATAAAATTTTGTGTATAGAATGTAAGAGATCATAATTTTGAAACATGATTATGCCTCATATTAATTTTGTGTCCTCTTTCTGTCCACCTAGCTATATGACTAATAATCTCAGGGATTTTGAGCAATGTGAATCCACTGGTAAGTTTTTCTATTTTTGGAGTCTATTTTTGGAGTACTCATATTGTGTTGAAGATATTTATAATAAATGGAGATATAAGGACTTAATTGTAATAAGGTGTATTTTGGTTGAACCAGACATCTTCAAAAATGAAAATATTTATCATGTCACCTCACGTTTGTACTTTCAGCCCTCTATGTGATTTGCATGTCACATTCCAAGTTAAAGAAGAGGTTGCAAGACCCGTAGAAGGATGGAGGACCATTCTCGTCTTGAGTAGCTTCACTACTTGAGAGGCACCAAATATTGATATTGCTTCCTCTTTAAAGTAAGGGGTTTGAGCATATGTTCCCTCAATATGTTGTTGTGGATGCAAATTATATCTGCATTCATGTCTGTTGTGTTGCTAAGGATGTGAGTTATGTCTCAGTTCATAGGTGAAGTTTTGCATTGTGGATAGTGAATATGTCACAATTCACATGTGGAGTATTCTACTTGTGGATAGTGAGTGTGTCCCAATTCACAAGTATTGATGGATAGTAAGGACATCCACTGATATGTTTAGTTAGGTGGTTCCTTTATGATATGTGCTATTTGGGTTGTTGTTTGTCCCAATCCAGTACCAATGTTCCTACATTTGTTTGGAGGGTGCCACCTAAATACATATTAAGTCACCTCTCCTATAATTTGTATTAGAACGTTATTATTTTCTGAATATTAGTATAATATTGGGTAGATTCATTGGTGGTAAGAACTGAGGAGGTTGCCGCACAAGAAAAAATAAAGGCTTTATAAAAGCCAATGTAATCTATAATCTATTGTAAAACTATTCGGGCATAATACAATATTGCTATTGTGAGTTCCTACAACTGTTGAATATGTGAGTTCCATTTTATCTGCAACTCTTTGCTCTTTTATTCCAACAATAAGATTGATTCATTGGCATATTATTCCTCATTCTTAAGTTTGGCTGCCTCGACAAAAGCATTTCCAAGTGATCTGCATACTCGCTATGACCTCTACTGATAAACTCCAAATACAATTTTTTGTTATCCAGGTTTATGTCCTTGCCTTAGGCATAATTAATGTATAGCCATATGTTGCATTACGATCTTTCCATGAACTTCCAAAAGGTGATTGTGATTAATAAGACAGATAAGTGACACTCATTGCTTTTAAACTGAGTTACCAGGTTCAGCCCCATAGACCCCTGGTACTGGTCCGGTACGGTCCGGGTTCAGGGTTCGGATCTGGTTCGCCTATGGTTCAGATAGGGTTCGTGGTTCACGGGCCTGGTTTGAACCAGGGCGAACCCAAGAGGACCCAGGGTCGAACCCAAGAGGACCCAAGTCGAACCTAGGGGTTTGACAACCCAAAAATGGATTTTTTCTTTGCAAAATTTATTTATTTTTGAATTCCACCACATAAAAAATTAAAATGACCCTATGTCTCAAGCCACACACCTATGCATCGTACAACCAAGAGAGAAGCACAAGTCTGTACGAAAGAACAAGTCAGAAAACACAATTCCCGTACGGGAGAATGCACCTTGATCAGAATTTTGACTTCTTTGGCCTTGTTCCTAACGTCTTAAAAAAGCAGAAAATTGATGCACGCCATGAAGTTCTGTGCGGGTTTGAAGGTTGTGATTTGGTGTTGGCGGCGGGGGCGCTGCCCCTCGACCCCGCCCTGTACCACGACAGGGAGCGCACCCTGGGCACTGCCCCGGGACCCCGCAAGGGGCTCTGCCCCTCGACCCCACAAGGGGCGCTGCCCCTTGACCCCGTTGGGGGCATTGCCCCAAACCCCCATTAGAGAATCCATTTGATGATCAAACTTTAAATTGTTGAAAGTTGAAACAATGATACTTGAATATTTTATCAATTTGATATTAAACTTGATGTATATGATGCTGTTATGGTATGATCATGATGCTATGATTACAAGTTTATGTTGGTTTTGTTGTTTATATGATGCTATGTGACATGCTAATCTTAATTCATGCTTATAGGCTGCATATATATATATAATTTACATGTTTTTGTACTAACGAACCCAAACCTCTTTTCAAAATTTTGCCGTACCGGCGTACCGGGTTCTTTGAACCCGAACCGGTGCCCGAACCCAAACCGGTAACTTAGCTTTTAAACCAAGAGATGAGAATATGCATGATGCAGGATAAGGAAGTAGTCAATTTTCCTATTGCAAACATTACTAGACATCGAAGATGTTGTGAATTCAGTAGAGTAATCATCCATGTTCCTTGTCGATCTTAATGAAGTAGCAGCACTATTATTAGTTGAGTGAAAGTGTGTTGTGAAATTTTACACATAATTGTCCTAATCTCAATTTAGTAAACCACTAAATGTACTTGCTGCAGTTTTTCACAAGAGTTCCATGTTCAAATTCTCATTATGTATTGCATGACTGTTTACATGAATTAATAGTCACATGTTGCATTGAGATCTTTCCACGATTTTCCAGGCATTTATTGTGATTATTAAGGCATTTATTAGCAATACCCCTCGTAGATGTTTCCCCTGCCTTTTTTGCCACCATCTCCTAAAGGGGACATTTGGGGTGCATGGGAATGTTTAGGCAGCATCGCCCCCATCCCCTTTAAAAAAATGATTAAACGTTTAAAAAACATCCCCCATTGGTCAAGGGACATTAGAGGATGTTAGGGGACGACTAGCCATTCCTTTTTTCTATTAAAAATGTGTTTTTTTATTTCAAATGCATTTGGGATAGTGCTAGGCCATAGGGGACAACTAGCCATCCTCGAGACAATCAGGGGCACCTAATTGAACCCTCCACCCCTACCTCCAGCCCCCACCACCCTTTAAACAATATCTAAACCTGACTGAAGCTTCAAAAGAACCAAAAACAAAAAAAAACTTCTCATTTTAACATTTTCAAAGTTGTGTAGAAGAGCAGCAGTGAAAAGGGGAGAGAAGACTAGTGGAAAGAAGGCACTAGGACCATCAGATCTACTACATTTGAGGTAAGTTCTTCATCTAGCATTTGTTTGTTCAATTTCTTTTACAATTTTTTAAGTTTTTCCCAAATTTTTAAACGCATAGGGAGGGAATCTTGATTTTACTTTTTCTTTTATTTGAACCTGAAATTTTGTTTTAAATTCTTAACAAAAATAAATTATGAGCAGCAGTGGGAGTAGTGAGAGTGAAGAGGTTGAAGTTCAAATGCAAGAAAGAAGTATAGCTGCCATTGGGGGTTCTTCTAGGAGTGGGAGTGTAGCAGGACCAGCAAGTACAACAAACTGTTAAAATATTCGATGTTATTAAACAATAGAGCGAGAACTCTATAAAAAAGAATTTGCAAGAGACGATGTTTCTAAAAGAAACAATTGTAAATAGAAGCTGAAAATAAAAACTAACTAAAGATGACTAAGATGAGTAAGATGACCATTAAAGAAACATTACAATATTCTGATACACTCCCTTAATGGTCATCGTTCTAACTACCCAGAAAAAAACAAAGAAGGCTGCCCCCTTCTTCTCAAAACGTTCTGTGGCATGAGCCTGTCACTAAGATGAGCCTACCAGTAGCCCTCCCAAAATCTGGAGAACTTATGGATAACACAAATCGTCCACAAACTTTTGCAGATGAGCATGATACCCCAAAACAAACTGCAAGAAGACATGATTTTTGAGGAAAAATCACCAAACCTAGAAATTGAAGTTTACAAAGTGTCATTTTTGTGGAAAAAACGGTAAAAACCCCATGATTTTAAAGGATAAAATCAAGCAAAACCCAAAATCCCACGCGAACATTGTGAATTACAGATGACCAAACATGATTTTTAAGGAGAAAAATCGATCAAAACCCAAGACACAAAATCCGAGACATGGATCAAAATATAAAACTTCGTTTTTGAGGAAAAATAGTAAAACCCAACAAATTTTTTAAGGAAAAAAATTATTAAAACCCTCCCATAAATTTTTTTGGGAAAAAATCATTAAAACCCATCAGAAATTTTTTAAGGTAAAAAAATTATTAAAACCCATCAAGAAAATTTTAAGGGAAAAAATTTATTAAAACCCATCAAAACATCTCCAGGTGACCAAACAAAGAAGCAGATTGTGTGCGCTAGTCGCATTGTTGCAAGGAGATGAAGACATCAAACAAGGCTTGACTCCATGAAGCCCTAGACCGTAGTTATAAAGGATCTGAAGCCCTAGGTCGCAGGATGCAGAATACAAATGCAGGTTGCAGATTTGAAACACCACAGTTGCAAACAGAAACCAGAAAACTGTGGGCACAAAAAAACAAAAGAAAACCTCCATGGTTTTCAAACGCAGCACCCAAACTGCCCACGAACACAAGTCCACGAACCCACAAAAATTTCGAATTATAGCTCCAAAAGAGCCCACAAAATTCTGCAAAAATTTCAATAAAACCTCCAACGATTTATAAAAAATCAGAAAAAAAAAAATTCTGGAAAAAAAAATCTAGATAATTAGAGGTTACCAAATTTTTCTCAAAAAATTCGCCAAATTTTATGAAATCTAGTGTAAATGTTAGATGTTTCTATTTTATGATTGTTTCTTTTTAGAAACATTCATTTTGTAACTCTTTAAATGATCCTTCGATCATTCATTTAATTCATTCAATTATTTACCAATTACTTGCGTAATACAAACCCACTTGAATATCTTTCTAAACTACTCCAAATCTATGCCAAAAGTCCCATTTAACTGCAATAAACCTCTCCCACAATTTGCATCATGATCAGACAAAGATAAGAAAAGAAAAATCAGGGGATGTAGAGTATGGCTATGTCATTTGTGCAAAAAAGACTAAAGGGGCAGCTACACTAGAGTTTATTGCCATCTTTTGTGGATAGCTGGTCAATCTGTAAAAGGTTGTGAAACTAACTCTAGCTAAGAAAGCTGAGGCAACTAGATTTCAATTTGAGGGGGAGGCAAGAAGGAAGGGAAATCCATTCAAGTGTATGCAGCCTAGTGTGTCATTGCCTCTAGGACTCATAGATGTTGGAATTCAAGGGGGAGAGGGTTCTACTTCTACCAAGAGAAAGAAGAGAGCTACCAATGTTGCAGATATGTTTAACATACAAGCATGAGATGTGGCTAAGTATTCTATTACTAAGGTTTTTTATGTTCCTGCCATACCATTTCATGTGTCGCGTTCACCCTATTTTAAACAAATGCTCAAAGATATGATAGTTGTTGGTCCCTCATTTGTCCCACGTGGAGAACATAAGCTACACGCCACCCTCCTTGATAGAGAATATTCAAAGGTGAGTGTATTGATGGAACAAATGAGACAAACCTTGATAAGAGATGGATGTTCCATCAACATGGATGGGTGGACCAATACCAAACACCAGCCACTCATCCATATTATTGTCACAAGTTCAACTAGCTCTTATTTTCTTAGAGCTATTCATTGTTCAAAGAAGAGGAAGGATGCAAACTTCCAGTTTCAAATTTTGAAAGATTCCGTAAAAGAAATTGGAGCATCTAATGTTGTACAAGTAGTGACCAATCCAGCCTGTGTGTGTAAATTAGCTAGCTTGATGGTGGAGGATGCTTAAGCACATTTTTGGAGCTATTCATTGTTCAAAGAAGAGGAAGGATGCAAACTTCCAGTTTCAAATTTTGAAAGATTCCGTAAAAGAAATTGGAGCATCTAATGTTGTACAAGTAGTGACCAATCCAGCCTGTGTGTGTAAATTAGCTAGCTTGATGGTGGAGGATGCTTAAGCACATTTTTGGACCCCATGTCATGTTCGTGCATTGAACAATACATTGAATGGCATTGGAAAGATACATGAGGTGAACGCATTGGTGTTAGAAACTAGATGTGTGGACATTCATTTGCAACTATCACACTTCACTTGCTTTGTTCAAGATCTTTTCGAGGAAGGAATTCCTCAAGCCTGTGAATGCTAGATATGCCAGTTAATTCATTTTGTTAGACAGGATGCTTGAGATATAGAAGCCTTTACAATTAATGGTGGTTAATTCAAAGTGGGGTAGATGGTCAAAAGCAAGCACACCTAAAGGAAGAAGTGTGAAACAAAAACTCCTTGATGATGATCAGTAGTCCACAATGAGGTAAGAAAATTGTTGGTTTTATTATTAAATTTTTAAAAAGTTAATTTATTAATATTTCTAACTTGTAAATTATTTTCATTCTTTGTACTACAATTCACTCTATCATTTGAGTGTTGAATTTTTAAATTATTTTAAGATTTTGATTTTTGTGACTAGTTTGCATTTTGTAGATATGTTCACTCCTTCATTGAGCCTATCGTACAAATAATAAGATATGCTAAGAGATTTATGATACCTTTGATAGAATACATGGGCAGATGAAGCAAGTATAGAAGGGATCTTACTTTGAGATTTTATGAGAAGAATCATAGGCACATTGTGACCAAATGGTGGAATACTATGAACTTCATATGGCAGCCTATGCTCTACATCCCAAATGGTATGCTTAATCCTAGAAGAGTCCTCCATCTCATGATGAAGAGGTGAAAAAGGGCTCATGAAAGCTCTTTGAAAATGTATACTGAAGAGGAATCTTCTTTACTTCGCACACAATGGCTTGCATTTGTCAATCTCTGCAATCCAACCTTCAGCAAACCAAAGACGAGGAGGATTAAACTACATTAGCTCAGACCAACCATATTGGATGGTGATTGTGGCATGGCAAGGATGCACCAAAGTTGAGGATACTTGCCACTCATCTCCTTTCACAATTTGCCAATTCCTCTGCTACAAAGAGGAATTAGTCCACATATAGCGTCATCCAATCAGTCAAGAGGAACAACCTTATGTCTAGGCGATTGAAGAAGTTGATACTTGTACACCAAGTCACAAGGTTTGCGTTCGAATTTGAATTCAACAACAATAAATTCCGATGAAAGTCAACAAGGAAAAAAGTTTGAAAAAAAAATTGTTATTCAATTCACTTTATTAAATGATAGATCTACAAAATCATCAAAATAAATAATATTAATTTTTTTTACTTTAAATTTTAATATTTAAGTTTAAATTTTAAAAAATTTATAGATTAATAATTAAAAATCTGAATTAAATACTATAGAATATTAAAATTTTAATTATTAAATGTTCATATTAAAAATAAAAGTGAAACAATAAATTAAAATTATATTATATTAAATATATAATATATTTAACATCATTATCCTCTTGCCAAATCCGGCAGAGTTTTTTTGAGAAGCATAAGAAATTTCTTTTCTAGCAAGTGTTTTGAAAAAAAAAAAGGATTTTTGGAAAAGCGGCAAAAAAAAACACAGTGACATTTATTGAAAAAATTAGGCAATTATATGCCGACAACAGCCTATCCTGCCACGGCTGCCCTCAAACCCTACCTTTCCCATTGCGACCAACCACAAATCCTTTCCGGCAAGGCATTGTGCCAGCCTGCAGCCCCTAAAGAACTCAGTGGTGGCCCTCATACCTCCTGACATCCACTATCTATTGCTCACCCACCAGCGAAATTCCTTTTGAGCATATATTTTTAAATCAAAAAACTTTGTATGTATTCCCATGAATTTGAAGGCAAATTTTAACAAATTTCAGACATTTTTTATAAGTTAGCCATATTTCGACCCTGAAGTCAAAAATTTGGCGAGCCCCATGACTAACATTGTGTCTTGTGGCTACAAGATCAATACACCCCTCAATATCACCAAACTCTAACCTCACATTGAGATGTTGATCTCGAAGATGCTATACAGATTGATGAGAAGAGATAGGAGGGATTGGTTGGGGTTCCATTGCTTGAGGCAGCCCCTTATAGCGGCAATGACTTGCACTTGAGCTCCAATTTTGATACAAAGCTACCAAATGCATCTGCTGATTAGTGACAGTTAGATATTTTCTATGATTATGTCATTATGTAATTGAAACTTGCAGCCTTTGGGCATTTTGTTGTAATTCTTATATATGTATGCACATCAACAATGAAAGCATTTAAATTTCATTAGCTTGTTTGTAAATTCTCATGTAAAATCTCAAATCAAGTCTAATGTTATGTATTACACTTTTATGAAGTCTATGAAGAATGCTTTATCAAGGTTATCATATGAATATTTGAAATTTCTTTATATTTTTTAAAAATTCCTTTTTTTCTAATAGTCATCCCCTTTTGTCTCTTAAAAAATGGCCAAAAAACAATTTCCATACCAAAAATACATCCTGCCATCTCTTGGCGTCCTGCCCTGAAAGGTTGGGATAGCATAGTAGATAAGTGACACTCATTGCTCTTAAACAAGAGATGAGAATATGCATGTTGCAGGATTAATAAGTTGCCAACTTTTCTATTGCAAGAGTTATGAAATGTTCTGAATTGAGTAGAGTAATCATCCATGTACCTCATGGATCTTAATGAAGCAGTGGCACTATTATGAAGTTGAGAAAGAGAATGTTTTTACATGTAACTGTTATAATCTCATTTTCATAAACCTCCGAATGTAATTTGTTGCAGTGTTAGTGAGAGTTACATTTTCAAATTCTAAATATGTATTGCATAACTATTTACATGATTATGTGGCATGGTGCAAAATTTCTTTTTCCTTTTTTTGAGAATTACTTGTTCTTGACATTCTCATTATGTATTGAACGGCATATTACATCCTTCTAAGGTTACACCACATCTCCTGGAACAGACGAAGGGAAATGATGGATTTATTTCAAGATAGCTGAACAGTACTACTAATAATCAAACTAGGGTAGACCTTCCTCAAACCATATGTAGGAACAATCTTTCAAGCAAACAAACCAAATCCAAAACATAGAAAATCAACTACTAATGACTACACTGAGTGTTATAATGCATAAGCTGCCATTAAGCAACTAATTATTTTCAAATTCTTGAAGACAGACGTTTAGAGGGTTTATGGGTTTATCTCTCTACCACGTCAGCAGAGGTTCCTGGGGCAGTTAAAATGACTTATAGGTTTTGATTGGTTGTCTGGGAAACAATACTGGGGCTTCTTTTAGAATTTATCCTCTTTTTTTAACACTGTGTCTTCTGAAAGGTTATATTCCCAGTATAGATTTTAACAGGGAAACTGTCTAGGCATAACCACCTCTAAGACCTTCAGGTCAGCAACTAATGCAAGGGTACACTTACAAAATCTTCTGCTTGAATTTGAGAACTTCCTGCACCTGAGCTAAAACTTTTCAGTTCCATGGTTTGTGTATTTTCTGTACTCCACTAGCTGCTTTAGATGATGGAAAATGATTGTTTCAGGTGTAAACATGCATACCAGTTCCAGTGTCTTAAGGGTAATTAGTAACTGACAGATACTGAGGACATAGGCTAATCTTGGTGTAGGTGCGTAAGTCTTATGTCTGGTAACAGAACAAAAATGTAGGAAACCTCCCTGTTATGGTACTGGTAGCAGGTGCAATCAACATCAAAACAGAAGCAGCAACAAGGTTTCCATGTGGCATGGATCAAGTCTTGGGATTAGGAATACTTTTAACAAGCTATGCATGAAGGGGAGATTTATCATCTTCCATGTATAAGCTCATAGAAATATGTTGAGCTGGAGAAAAGAGGCTTGCCATGACCTTGTCTCCAGTTTCAATCCATGATACATCTCTTATCAATCATTACCAAATTCATAAACACTTAGTGTCCATACTTATCTAAAAGGGCAGAGTGTACCACAACACATATCTAAATCTCACTTTCGGCAATATGATTCAACAACATTAACAAACGATCAGACCGTATTCAAAGAAGACCAACATGTAGTTAAAAAATGAGCTGTCAGAGAATCAAAGAATGTAATTATTCAATATCCAAGATTCCAAATGAAGAAACAATTATGAGTGTAAGCTCAATCTACATGAGTGAATTCCTACACTTATCTCATCTGTTATGTTCCTTAGCGTCCAAAGAAATGATATTTTAATATCATTTCAATGCAAGCAGACTTGAAAAATACCTGGTGAAGATTTACAGGATAGATTGCCTTCTAGTCTATCCACTCGATATGCAACTGGTGAATTAATGTCACAGGACAAGAAGAACCTAAATTCATCCCCGCTCATTGTAGCAAATGCTACAATTCACCACAAATTTCCGTTGTTCTGCACCAATAGAAAATATCAGGTCTCCATAAACTAAAATCAACACATGAATAACCAGGCTCAAATTACAAAGAATCAAAACCCTTGAGCCAGAATTAAATTATCTATTGAAATCAGATGAAAAATTATGAATCTAAAATCATGCATGCATGCAGGGTCAAGGAGTTGCCTGTGCCCTTGAATCCAGCCAGTTTATTTGGGCTTTCACTATTCATAGACCTGAGTCCTGAGATTTAATAAAATCCCCAGGTCGGCAACCAATTTGTTTCACCTGTTAGAGATCTTCTTCAGCAGCCAAGTATCAAACTTGAGAAGCTAATAAGTTTGGGCTAAGGTTTGATCCTTGAACTTTGCCGGCTCAAATCAATCTGATATAGCAGAAACAACCTAAAATAATACCATTAATGCGAAGTACAAAATTTGTAATTCAGTTAGGCCCACCCCATAAAAAAACCTACGCAAGTAAAGTGCATAAAACATTTTTCAAGGACAGATTTAGAGTCCCAAAGTGAAAAACCATTGAAACAAAACATTAGCTACTTCAATGCAAAGGAAAAAAAGAAAATTAATCAAACTTGATTCAATGTACCTTAAGCTGACTTGCTTGACAGAAACCAAAAAGCAACACAAAATATAGCTTAGATTAAAAGCAAATTGCAATGCTTCTGGATAACTGTTTAGCTAACTCACTCATCATCAGCTAAACAATTAGATAAAATTTACCATGAAATATTAAACATTAGAAATCATGGCTTATTGGCTGAACGGAATGAGCAAGGTAGAAACACTAAAGGATTTCAATGCAGATCCCCAGGGTTCAAATCCCCAGGACCCATTATAAAATATGAAATTGGATAAACTATCACATTCAACTGGCTGTGTCTTCTGTATCTCAACCTATGTAGTGAGCTGGGTAATTTTGGCAGAAGAGATACTCCTAAGAAAATTTACAAAATTGTAAATGAAAAAATATTTTTAAAAAAATATATATATAAATATTTTAGGAGGTGAATTTAGGAGCCTTTTCTGGGCAAGTGATCCTATTGATTTTAAATACTTTTACATTGGTAAATTTTCAGTGAAAGAAAGCAATTTTAGGAACTGTATGCAAACAGACAGACGGAAAAATTCAGCTCTCCTCTTCAGCAGACCCCGGATGTTTGTTAGTTGAAAATGTGAGGCTCTAATATGACGGAAAAATATTTATTCTATTCATATATCTTTGTTTTAAAGTTTTTCCAATTCCATGGGACTGACCTCAATAATAAAATAGGAGCCTGACCACATCCTTATTGACGCAACGTTGATGACAATAAGCACTTGAACAATACCCTCCCATATGATTTATTCTCTTCAATTAGAAGGTATCTGATTTTCAATTCACCAAAATTGCATAACCTTTTAGTTTCAAAGGTTTTCTAGCTACTCTGGGCAGCTAAAGTTACTTCAACTCTGTTATGAGCTAAAACAAAAAATGAGAACCCTATTAAATACATATCACGATATGTTATACATCCCTCGTAGGTTTTTTGGCTCATTTAGAGGCATCTGGTTGTTAATTCTGTATAATTGTATACTGTGCAGCAAAAGCTGAACTTCTAAATGTAATTTTTTTATTGCTTGAGATATATTCTGCACAGCTAGCACATACACACATGAAATGGAAACCCTAGCATCCGCGCACACACATATATAATAAGCGACATTGATAAACGAAGGAAGAAGTTATACGAATCGGCTGAGATGCAACAAAAAGTGTGTTTACATTTATGGACGAAAGGAAGCACAAACAAGATGCAATAATTTAAAGCAATTGCAGCTCTGTTATGTTTGGAAGGGATTTGAAAATGTACCAGTTTCCTGATATTTCCTCAGGCCCCGGTTGCTTCCGTGTCTGTTATTCTGGTTGGTGACCAATAATTTTTTGATATTTAAGTGCCGTTGTTTAATTCGAGTTATGAGAGTCGGGGGAAAACATCTACCCAAGTGAACTGTTGTAGAAATAAAGTAGGTAATAAAGTAATAAGCGAGTTGGTGATTAGAGCAAAAAGATGTTTATTTAAATTCACATAATTAGGTAAATATTTCCATGTAATATTGGATATAGAGAGGGGCAAGGTAGGGTTTTGATTTGGATGGGTGCACGTAATTCTATTTCACTCATTTATTTTCTTGTTATTTTTGTGTCAAATTGAAATTTAATGTACAAGATTTTGGTTTATCTTGTTTATGGGATGTTTTTTTATTTAAATGGTTGTTAATTGTAACAGTTGAGTATTTGATGTTATGGTTGTTGTCTTAAAATTATAGAGAAACGATACTAAAATACACTTGTTAGTCATTCATGAGGTAACTCTCATGCTCCCAATGTTGTTTTGTTTGTTCATGATTTTGATAAGGCTTGTAAATGGCTTGAGAACTATACTTATTACATATTTTGTTGGTAGAATATCTTCTAAAAGTGGATTAAATAATTGGGTCACTCCACCTAGACTCCTCATGAGGTCCATTTAGAGGCTATCCAAAACCGTATTAGGGGTTTCATTTTTATTGTGTTTGAGTTAAGGCTACTTTTTACAATGGCCCATAGTACATTCACATCTTTTTATTAACTCTTTTCACTTGTACTTGAGACTTTGTTATCTCTAAGGAATTTTACCTTTGTGTCCACGTGTAGGTCAAGCTATCTAATATCCCTTTACCATCATGGTTTTTTTCTATATCATATAGTGACTTTGTTGTGACATGTCATTCATTTTGCGCAATAAGGTTTTTTTCTTCTTTTTTAAGGGTTTGTGTTGAAGTCTACCAATCTAAAGACCTTGAGGATTTTATCAAAATATGAATAGTAGACCAATGCCTCACTCAAAGGGTTTTGCACCTCAATTGATTTGACAAACCCTTATTACCAATGTCAATCCTCAAACTATGAGATACGAGGATTTCTTTTGGCTATGCGGTGACCCAAGCCTCAACCCAATTAATCTATTAGAGAGTCTCCTCAAAAAAAGGAGGATGGCTAGACCATAATAAATAATAGAAGGAACAATCACCATCTTTGAACTAAAGGTGTTGTTCCTAAATAGTTGGTCATTGGGCCTCAAGTTTCAAAGCATAACAAACTAAAAGAGGTTATTTAATAACCCATATGGGAGTCATCATAAGCAACAAATAAACCAAGATTTAATCAAATGTTTCTCCCCACTAGCATTCTCTCTTCCAAGACAACTAGTTTGTCACATTATCATGTAGCCTCTCACCACTCACATAGTCTAGCTAGTGAATCTAAGGAGAATCATTGCCAAATAAGAAGCTACTTGTTGCAATTAATTTACCATATTTTTTGTCACAAACTAAATAGGACTTCTTGAAAATTAGCTATGGAGCTCTTAATGAGCTTGGTCATGACAACATGTCACTTGGTTCCCATCTTCCATGAATTTTATTTTATGTAATGTTTAGGGTCTAACTGGATCCAAATGGATGTTTGCAAAAGATTTCCCAACTTTGATGTTTTTTTGTTTATAGAAGTTGAAAATTATAGGTTTTTTGTTTTTTGTTGCTTCTCATTTATATAGCCACAAATAAAATTGCATGGTGATCATGAGCCAAGTCAAGGAGGAATAACCATTTTCACCTCTCGTAGGTGAAAGTAATCCATAGTGGATCATAGATGCGACTCCATTAATCATGCTTTGTGGGTTCTCTTTGCCACTCCCTTGGGATTGTTAACATTTATGACTTTAATGATATTATTGAAAGATCTAATCTCTAGTATGGTATGTGGAATCCTTTTCCATTACTTCTCAGATTATGTTTAGGGATTTAAAATGATTGAGCTATCTTATGATAAGTTCGTCATATTATCTATGAGGTGGATATCTACCTAAAGAGAAGCTTGATATTATATGTGCAATAAATTGGATTTTTTCAATACAAATGTTAGTTGTCATTATTTATATTGCTTGTGGTATATATAGACAAATTTGCATTCAGGTACAAAAATAATTCTCAAACTTCTTGATAAGGTCATGTGTCAAAATAACCTAATTTTCCTTTGACAACTACTTTCAATTACCTGTGGAGTCTTTGTGGATGTTATCTTTTTTTATTACTTTCTAGTTTGGTTTTGTATTGAGCGGCAAAGTATGATGCCCAAGATAGTTAGAATGCAATTTTACCTCAAAACATATTAATTGAGTCATAACTCTACTCCAACCATTACATTCATTTGGAACATCATCTTCAAGGATTAGTTGGCTTCGATGGTGGAAAGTTGCAATCAAATGGACTACCCATTTTTTGTACAAAAATGGGTGTCATCTTGTATTATTTTATTTTTGTTCATATGAATCTACCATATTAGAATGTTGTTGTGTTACTACTAGGAGGGCTTTCTATTATCTCCTACTCTACAATTGCATGTTTCCAAACTTACTAATAAAAGAAAATTACTAATTATCATACATCTTAGAGAGCTCAAATTAAGGATCATCTTTGTTGGCTCAATATCGGGTATAGATTTTTCTTGAAGAATTTTGTCAATCTCTTCAAGCTTGTCGTGTTCCTTAATAAATCAAGTGTATCAAAAAAGGCCAATATGTATTCACTAATCTTAAGCCATATTCTCCATGCATTTGTCTCTCCTCAAGATCTTTCTTTAGAAAATCATCAAACCATGTAATAATGTGTGGGTGTAGTTTCTTATAGGTTCTTTGTTATGTAGTGGGCCTCGTGTAACCAAAAACTCACCTTGGTGAATCTTAGATGATTAGTTTTATGGCTTATAATAAAGCTTCTAGTTTTGATAGTTTCTCTTATGAGTTTTTATTTTTTGTTATAGGAAACAATTGACCCTATCCTTCCTTATATATACCTCGGAGCTTTTACTACAAGTTTCTTGGGTACCATATGTTTAAGTTAATGATTAAACTCTCATAACACCCGAAAGATCACCTACAAGCAAAACCTCCTATCACACAAGATAAAATCAATTGATTTGTAGTGAATCCTAAGATTTTATTAGATAAGAAATGATAATCATTATAGTATGTAATGATAAAACATCGATATAATCTTAAAACTGAAAACATAGTTGAAACCTTGTGATATAGTTAGATCATAGCATGTGTCTACATCCTATGACTTGAGACAAAAAAAATATTAACATAAGTAAATTTAGTATGATAGTATGACTAGGACCTAATAATAATTAACTAGGTGATTACCTTTTTTATGCCAACACCCCCTTAAGTGCAACTTAAAGAGTATAATGAAATGCAAAGACGAACTAATGAATGCACGAATGGGTCCTAAATACAAGGCCTAATGAGGCACCCATGTGAAAATAAATAAATCTCTTACAATCATATAAAAGGATAAAACCTCGTGAAAAAAACTCATGTCCAAAAGAGAGAAAATAAAAAGTAAAATGTGCATGTAATGGAAGAAAGACCGACTCAACATGACCCCTAAGTACTACTGTCACAAATGTACAATGTATATACTCCCATAGGAAAGGAAATATAATATTATCAATCCCCCAATGAATAAGTAGTTGATGTGCCAATAATGAGTGCTTGAAGACGAAAAACAATCCATTACATGCAAATAATATTTTTTTCCTTTAAACAAACCAAATCCATTGGTGATTGTAGAATTCATTCCTATTGTAACATCATAAAATGGTTAGTGTAGACACATAAATTTGTCCACTAAATTAAATAAATATTTAATATTTATTCGGTACACTAATATTCCTCTATTAATTAAATTCACATTTAATTAATTCATTCAATCTTCTTTCTGATATTTTAATTAAACAAATTACATAAATTTACTTAAATTAAAATCCTTATCTATAACCCAGTTGTTAAATAAATCTAATTTATTTAATTTCCTTCATTCCTCTCATTTAAATAAATCAACATTTATTTAAAAACACATCAAATTCCCCTTTTAAAATAAATCAAAATTTATTTAAAAATGCCACCCCACTTGCATTTTCCTACAAATGCAAGTTGCACAAATAAATAGATTTTATTTCTAAATAAAATCCTATTTTCTGTCACCCACCAAACCCACTTGCCCACTAACTCCCTTCTAAATTCTTCTAATCCCCCTCTAATTAGCCTAATCCCCCTCTCTAATCATTTGCACATTCCCAAACAAAGGTCACTTCTAAAAATGCCTCAAAGTCTTTCAAAGCCTTTATGGCTCTTACATAACCATTAATGGTTAACTCAACTTACCCACATGGTTAGAGACTTTCCCTCTAACTCAACCCTCATTTAACTCATGGGTCTCTTCAAGCATTTATTGCTTTGACCATGGTTATCTCCATTAACTCTTGCACAAGAGTTTATACATTGGATAAAAGCATTACCCTTGGATAAAAGCTTTATCCACTAACTCAAGCCTAACCAAACCCTCCTAGGGTAATCCTCATGTCATCTCAAGCATTTAATGCTTCTTCCCTCTCCTCTCAAGCCATCTCATGTTGAGACTTGTCATCATGGGATAGGGTTGAAAGCCATCACATGGATCACAAACCCATCAATCCTAGCCCTTCACAAGCTCACTCAATCTGGGCCATTCAATCAACGTTTTTCCCTATAAAAGGACCTCATTTCTCAAGAAAAGGAGGAAGCATTTTGCATTGTTATTATACTTGTATTTTCATAGAGCTTTCTCATAGCAATCTTAGTCTAAACATTTGCATAATAATAGATTTTAGATCATCTTTCAACCATTTTCAAATCTTCATGACATCCATGGTTTTGTGCTAAAAGCTGAGAGCTACTTACAATCACCCATTTGGATCTTGAAGAGGATAAGAACAAGGGAGAAACATCTATGAACATCTCTAGGAGCATCTTGGGGAGTCTTCTTTCTCTCTTTCGTTTATGTATGATTTTCATTGTTTGTTTCATATCTCTCTCGGTATGCATCTTATGGTTTTTGGGTTCATTTGTGTTTAGTTTTGGTTGGAACTAATCTATTAACGTTTGAACTTGTGTTTGTGCCTTGTGCCCCTTTTGCCTTGCATCGGTTAGTATGATTAGTCAAGAAAATCAAACCATTTTAAAGACATTATCAAGAAATATTTGAAATGAAAGCATAATGAGAGATAAACAACATAAAATAAAGTATACTCATGAAGCTCCCATTGCAAATAACTCTTCCTTGTCCTCCTCATCTCCACGAACTTTGCTAAATGGATGAAATTTGGATATGGCTTTTGAAATCAAAATGACATTATGATAATGTAATGATGAGTAGATAAAAGGCCATCATAAGGATGCATGAAAAGTGGATATCCATGATTTGTGAGGAAATGAGACTCCAATTTATAGATTGGAGAGGCCAAAATGAAGGGTCAAGATAGACTTTGGAATGAAGGGTTGAGACCGATTTGAGAGGGAGCACATTGATAAAGATGACAAGGTGCATGATTCAAGAGATATGCCATAAAGGCATTTCTTGTCTCCACACCTCTCAAGGTTCATGGGGAAGAGCTCCCAAGTACATTGGAAAGAGAAAAAGGAATTAAAAAATCCTTGGAGAAAGGGGAGAGCAATTAAAAATTCCAAAATAAGAGATGTCTGGGAAGACTAAATGAATAAAGGGATTAAAAATTCCTTGGGAAGAGGTTGCATGGCGAGATTCAAATAATTTGAATTTCTTTGAAAGGATCAAAGTTGACCAATCCCTAATCAAGGTGATTAGGTATGTGCGAATGATCAAGGGAATTGATTAGGTGGCTTAATGAGGGATTAGAGTGCAAGTGAGAAATTAAGGAGGATGTGACATGAGAAGCGAGAATGAGTGAAGGAATTTAAAATTGAGGAATAATGATAATCATGCTTTTAGAAGAATTAATTAGGCTAAGTGATGATTTGAAAAAGTGATTTGTAGGAATCACATGACTTGGTCAATTAATTGTCATTAATCAACAAAGAGAGGATTTACAAGAATTAATGATTGAGATGACTTTAGAAGAATGGGGAATAATTAATTTTGATAAATTAATTATTGGACTGCAGTGATAAAATTAATTAAATTTGATTTAATTAATTTTAAGAAGAAAGAGACTCACACAATTAAATTAATTAATTATATAGCTCATGGCTTAAATTAATTAAATATGAATATAATTAATTTTAGGTGTCTACATTTTGCCCCTCTTTGATATAGCATCACGAAATGATGTTATATCAAAGAAGAATAAAACATAGTGGATGAAAAAGATAAGGACTAGTAGCATGATGCCCCAATCATAAGTGAGATGAGGAAGGATGATGAGGAGGTAGTGGTATGCCCCCTTGAGAGGACATGCGAGTTCTAAGAACACAAGTGTGCTCTCAAAATGGATACGAGGATTGGAGGAACGAGGATGAAAGAATGTAAAAAAGATAAAGATGATGAAGGGGGGAATGAATGAATTGGAGTCTCCAAGATAAATGGATGAGAAAGATGAGATGAATGAATGAAATGAACTGGATGGAATTTCTTGTTGTGTAGATGTGGAGAGCAAGCCTAGTTTTGATATTGTTCTTCACGTTATGCACCCAGGTATGAGGAACCAAGATGACAATGTGCCAAGAATGTGATAAAAAGGTCAAGTGCAAACATGTGCCTTATGACGCCGTGATATGGAAGACCATGATGCCCTTGCAATAGGATGCAAATGTTGGCAAATGCACACTCCAATGAGAAATTGTAGGTGATTGAAGGTTTTGTCATTGATGGCAACCTTGCAATCATATGATACCGGCAAGACAGGATACCGGCACCGGCGATGACAAACTCTACACTGGCACACAGAACACCGGCAATGAAAGGAAGGATACCGACACCCTGGGCGACAGGAATTTTGTTTGAAATGTATTTTGTAATTAATTGTTAAATCATTGTAAGCCGACATGGCAAGTTGTAATATGACTCATATATGTATGAGATCATTTTGTAATAGGAAATATGTGTGATAGGATGCGAGATAAGCATACCTACTATGCCAATTATAGGTTAAGGGTTTATGTATGTAGCAGAGCTTAAACCAGTACTGGATCTGGCATAGCAGATGCTAATTTGAAGTGATTACTCCTCCACCGACAGAACAGAGTAACACTCCACTAGTAGGAGACTCTTCATCTAACTAAAGAAAATTATCTTGGGGGTTTAGCAACAAAATGAAAAACATGCTATTATTCCCTCGGTTGATGGTGAGAAGTTGAAATTACTTCTATATCGGCAGATGACTTAAGTTGTGACTTAACCATCAAGCATTAAATGTGGTAGTTGGTGAAAATAACATTATAAAGCAAGTGTTTTGGCTCCTTTTTCATTCACCGAACATTCAAATATTCTAGAGTGTGAAAATTCCCAAGCGAAGGTACTCCAAGCAAAGAAGTGAAGAAATCCATCAAAGCATTCATCCTTAAGGCAGATTGAGGTATTTATAGCTATGGCATCTTCATCCACTCCTGAATTTATTGCAAACCCTACTGTTGTTGAAGTTGTTAAGTGACCTAGACCCATTTTTCAGCTAGTTCCCAAAATTGCTAAGAAAGATGATAGCATAGGTGCATTCTCTCAAATCCCTAAAGGAGTAGTATATGTTGAAGACCCTAGAATGTATATACATTGTCATATTGATGAACTAGGTGATGATGAAATTAAAAATATGTATGAGACTGTAATTTGTGATGAATCCAGAAATGTCAAACATGAACATAAGATAGTAGAAACCCTAGGTTTCACTGAAATATTTAGTATCCCGGATTTCCCCAAGGATATCATAAGGATTGTGTTAAGCAGAGTACATGGTGAATTCTTCTGGTTAGAATCTATTCATAAAATCACAAAAGAAGCAATAAAGTTGTAATAGGGTTACCCTCAACTGGCAACAAACCTGACAAAACTAAGAAGGTCTCAAATGACTTAGTGACAAACCTAACCGGTGCAACATTTGATAAGAGATCTCTAAGGGTAAACGATGTGAAGGATATAAATATCAGATTTATCAGTATGATCTTAGGTTATAAGGCTACACATGCAAATAGGTTAAACTTAGTTTCTAGCCTATGTATTAAGAGTGCCTATGATATGGTAAATGATAATGCAAGAATAGACATATGTGAATGGCTCAAAGATGAGTTGATAGACAAATTGGGTAAGATCAAAAGAGACAAAAAGGTGACATTCATATTTGGAAACTTACTTGTTTGTCTGATGCTATACATAACCAAACAAGTACCTGGTATTGGTGCTAGAGATTTTGGATTTGATATACCAGTAGTAAAACAACTATCAGAACTATTAAACAATATGGGAGAGAACCGGGAGAAAAACATAAATGAGCATTTTCAAGCATTTAAGGCTCGAATGAAGAACAGAGTAAGACTATCACAAGCTATTGTGGATAAGTATCAAAAGGAAATCTGTTTTGTGATCAAGAAAGATGAAATTTGGATGGAGGCAGTTATCCCTAGAACCATGTGGGTAACTGAAATGGGCTATGAGACAGATGATAACATCATAGAAACTTATGCAAAAGCCCTCATTGAAGCTCCTAAGGAACCGAAAGAGAAAGTATTTGGTAGTGCAGAAACAATTGAGAGCACTATACAATCAAGGAAACGAGTTAAGAAGGTAGAAGCAACTGTTAGAAAAGGAACTCGACAGGGAAAGGAAATCAAGGAAGATGTGCTAAAACAAACTGGTATAACTGAAAGTGAGTTGGAAGAACTTCAATCAGAAACTCACCTTTCCCCGGTTGGAACTTTTTCAGAAAGTGACATACCTGTTGTATTCAAGAGAGTTGAGAGGAAAAGAAAACCTTCACCAGCACCTTCTCCTACACCAAAAAGGACAAGACAGAAGCAACAGGAAGTAAGGCCTCTGGCAAAGAAGATGACTCCTAAGAAGAAGGTGAAACAAACTATTGCCCCCATTGACAAACTTCTTAGCGAAATTACAGAGGATGGTAAGCTGAAGAATATCAATAAAATGTACAATACACTATCAGCTGATGATAAGGAAAGTATAGAGAATAGTGTAATTATACACTTAGATATATACAAGAAATTTTTGATACAAATTGTTGATGAAATTCCAAATGACTTGTATAGGAGATTAGAAGCTAGAAGATTATCTATTGTTGAACTAGATAAAAAGATTAAAATTGAAAAATTACTGGTAGTGCATCCAATTAACTCACCTGATGAAATAGACAAATTAATCAGCGAGGCTAACCGGATAGTATTCTCTACTACTCACCGACATGTAGCATTAATGGCTGACAGAGTAACTGAAGTATCTGAGGAAACAACTGATGGATGGGATATTTTCTTTGTGGAGAAAGAAAAAGAGGAAGAATTACTAAGACCTAAAACTATCAGAGTATATCAAAAGGACAGAGACAAGGGTAAAGGAAAGGTAGGTGGACCACCAAGTTTAAAAATAACTGACAATATGCCCCCACCTCCTTCAAATACTCCACCGGTAGACACTACTGCAAATCAACCAACCACTGAGAGTATGGAGACTCTGGTAGAAGATACAAACCCTGAATCATAAATTCTGTATACTTTAAATGTAGATACTCAGGAAGTTAATGTCGTGGTTGATAGAGAGACCACTAAGGATAAGGAGAAAGATGTGACCACAGAGTCACTGACTGCAGAGGTCGAGTTAAACACAGAAAAACCTTCACAGGCAGAGCAACTGACAGAGGATACCATTGAGAAACCGGTAGATATAATAGACAAACCATCTGAAGAACCGACTAAGCAAAGTTCAGAGGCACAAAATGAGGAACCGACAACTGAAAGCTCAGAGAAACCGTCTGAGACACATTTGAAGAAACCCAAACTGATACAAGTTGAAGCACAGGTACAGATAGAGACAATGCCACCTGGCCAAACTGAAAAGCCTAAAACTTTGTTTGTGGAAATGCAAACTCAGATAGACCTACCAGAGGTCGAACAAAGCAAGGAAATAACTACAACCGGTAGCATGACTATTGTAAAAATTGTTGGACAAACATCTAGTACAACTATGACACAATTCAGACCTACTAATGTAATAGAGGTCTTATTAGATTCAATAAAGAAGATCACGGAATGCAATGCACAAGCCTATAAGGCTATTGATGATACTATACCAATTCTTAAATTGATAGCACCAAAATGCAGTGTTGAGAATAAAGATTCTTTAGGTCAACTAGACACATTGTCTAAGTTTATCACCGACAACCTAGTAACTGTTGATCAAATAAATGAGGATACATTTAAGGAGAGAATGATAAAAGAAAAAGAGAAATTATTTGAGGATATTGTAAAGAAAAACAAGGAAGAAATGGATACCCTCTTATCGGAACTTGGAGAAATAATCTATGACTTCAAGAAACTGTACATGGATACTTGCAAAACAAATGTCTTAATAGAGGATCTTGACAAGGAGAACAACAAAGCTCAAGAGAAGATAAATAATATTGTTGACAATTTGATTGGAACTGTAAAGCGGAAAATCGAACCCTAGGTGTTCCCCCCACTCCAAGGAGAGAGAAAGGAGGTCACTAGGATTGACGGTTTTCACTTAGGAGAGACTTTACATTCAAAAGAGGGGTTGAAACTCACAAGATCCAATCCCACACAATGCAAGATTGAATTCTAAATGAGTTTCAAGGGTTGAGACATCAAGGATACCCTCTTTTGTAAAGAATGTAGATGGAAGGATTGAACTAGGAGTGTATGTAAAAGTAAGAAAGATTCGCTTGTAGACAGAGATAGGGACACGGGATGAAGCTACGGACCTGAAATTAGCAGTAAAATGTCGAGACGATGCCGTCCTACAAGTTTGAGCAAAAGTTGACGGGACGATGGCGCCCGGAGTGCACACGGTCCTGCGAAAAATCCGCGAAATGAAGGGGGATATGTTTGTCTTTGCACAAGGATTCCAGATCTTCAATTACAGCCGCGTACCTGCAACCTACACACAGAAAAGAGAGGACGATTGGGGGGTTAGGGATTAGGGGTTTGCCTTTAGGTCAAACCCCGGTTTTGGAATTAACCAAGAAATGAGAATGCTGTAAATGTAAATGTTTGTAATGTAATCAAGTATTGATACCTTGTTGTAAGAATGTTTGTATTCTTACATGCGAAGGTGTAATGATGTTGTATGTTATATGTTGTAGGTGATCTCTTCTTCAATGGTTGAATCCTTGTCTTGAATGCAACACCTAGCCTTGAATGGAGACTTAGAATGCTCAATTGCTTGAAGGGATGCTTGAATGCTTGAATGTTTGAATGTTTGAATGTTTGTCTATCACTTCCGTGTCTTGCACTTGCTTCCTTCCTTACTTACTTTTTCTAGGAGGGGAAAAGTAGTTTATATACTTGTCAATTAGGGTTAGGAGACTGATTTTTCCGACCTTAGGCCGACCTAGGAACATTATTTTCCAAATTGCAAACTTGAAGACCTGATGTCCAACAAGAGACCGGGCCCAAAATAGGGCCAGGGACCAGCGAACTGGGCGCCATGGTCCCACCTCCCGGGACAACAGGGTGCAAGGAGGATCAGGCCAAGGTGCAAAAAGATGCAGTTTTTGGTGTCGTAAACAAGTTTCAGGGTCTCCATTCAGGATCAACGTTGCGCTGCCATCGTGAAGACCCAAATGTAGTCAAAATTGCAAGTGTCGCAATTTTACGACGCTACATTTAGCCCCCACTTTAGTGGGAGTATAAGCATACGCCCATACTTCTGGTAAAGTACAAGGAAACAACATTGAAAGACTTTCACCACGTCAAGGAGGCAAGATACACCAAGCCCCCAATGGACTAAGGATCTTACGACTTCGATTGACAAAGTAAAAGGGAAGATCATGAGGGAGAACCATGACTGTCAGTAGTAAGGTTCCCTCACTATGAGTCATGCAAGAAAAATACCAAAAATTTTCAAGGCAAAGCTAAATTCGCCAAGAAATTTTCAAGTATCTTGAAGAGATATGAACGGAGTGTATGCCCCCTACGTTAAAGCGATTGCACATGCCTCATCGGGGGTGATTGCTTTAAGGTAGTGATACATATAAGAAATAAGAAGGGAACGGAGCACGTTATCACAAGGATTTAGCCCCCAAGTGTGAGATAAGCCCAAGGATAATAGACACAAAACACAAACCACGAGGTGACTTCGCTTTCCTTGGAGTCAGTATGCTGTATGATAATTCATGTATATCATATGTATGTATGCATAATTGTTCTTCATTCCCCAATCAAGGAAAGTCACCTAGAAGAAGGGAACACATGTGTCTTTTGAGTCAACATGAGAGAGACCAAAAGAGATCTCAATGCTTTGCATCGTCCTCAAGTAGACAACACTAAGGACAACAAATAGAAGAATGAAAATAACACATAGAAGAAGTAACAAAAGAGATCAAGAGAGGAGGAGAGAGTCTGCTATGCTAATGAACTAGTCTAGCACGTCATCCACCCCCCGATCTTGCTGATCAATATTTCGGGAAGGCGGGAAACACACTAGAGGAGGAACATCCAACACAGCAGATGGAGCTATCACAAGATCCAAACAAGGGCTATGTTCATGTTCCAAGCCACGTTGTTCTTGTCTAGGAGCTAGGATAAGAGCTTTAGAAAATTCGTTAGATAAATGGTTATCAACGTCAACATATTCATATTCACTATCAGAAGCAAGAAGAGTCACATTTTCATCTATATCATCATCAAGATTTATAAAAATGGGATCTTTAACTCGCACAGGATCAAAACCATCATGCATCTTATGTTTAGGAGATTTTGGCTCAATTTTCGGCTGAGGAGAAAATGGAATTATACTAGCTGAAGGTGTTTTTGGGGATTGCGAAGTTTGAGAAGCAGCTGCCTGAGCTCTAAGACGACGCTTTCGTCGGCGTTCACGTGCAGAACGATTTCGTCTAGTCTTAGTAGGAAGTTGAGAAGATTGAGGAGGAGGAATGTTCTCATCCTTATCACTTGGGTGTTTAGGTTGTGGTCTCTTAGGTTGAATAATAGGAGAAGAGGAAGGTCTCTTCTCTCTATAAGAGGAAGGAGGAGGAACTGCTCCATATAAAGGAGGAATATTTGGTTTAGGAAGGAGACCAAGTCCATCATGACGAGGAGGTATAGGTCTACCTTTAGAAAGTTTATTAGACATAGACGTAGTCACATCCATAGGGATGGGTTGGGAATCTTCTTGAGGAAGGACATTAGTTTTATCTTTCAAAGGAAGAACTTCCTTCTCAAGAACGATAGGAATATCAAGTTTGGGTGTTCTAGGTTCACTTAGAGATAGGATCATATCTTTTTTCCACTTTTGATAAGATTTGAAAAGATGATCACTTCGTGGTGGAAGAGATTGAAATTGTTTAGGCCAAAAATAATCAATAGGAACGCTAGAAGTTCTTTCAGCTGGTTTAAAGAGACTATGATTGACAGTAACAATTTCACCATTATGGGGAAATTTCAAACACTTGTGAATAGGAGAAGCAATAGCTTTCATGGAAGATAGCCAAGGATAGCCTAGCTTCACACGAAATTGTTCGGATGATGGAATAATAGCAAAGCTCACATCAAGGGATTTGTTAAGGACCTCAATAGGTAATGTAATAGAACCAATTGCAGGAGAAGAAAATGCATCAAATAATTTCACAACCACATTTGTTTTGTCATAGATCACTTGATTCAATTGCAAAGTAAAAAGAAATTCTTCAGTAATGACATTAACCATACAAGAAGGATCAATAAGCACTCCATGGCAAGGTGTATTTTTGACTTTTGCAACTATATATAAAGGACCATCAGGTGCCCTGATAGTTTCACTGGAATCAAATGTGATGGAAGGTTCTTTAGGGATTTTCTGCTGCTCCACAAAGTTAATCACATTCGGAGTCATAGACACAAGACTATCAGGTGAGAAAGAGGAATCATTAGTCTCAATCACATTAGAGGTATGAGAAGGTAATGGATCAGTAAAAATCTTAAGATTTTGGTTAGGAGGAGCTATAGATGTGTTGCCTTTATCATTCACACCTGAAACAAAGATAGTATTATTATCAATCAAATCTTGAATTTTACCCTTTAAAGCAAAACATTTTTCAGTATCATGCTCAGGTTGACGATGAAATTGACAAAAAGATTTGTTATCAAAATAGGGTGAATTAATCTTTGCAGGATCTATTTGCTTTATAGGAGGAAGAGTAAGCACGTTTTGTTCCAATAACTTATTCATAATACTATGCAATGATTCATTCAAAGGAGTAAACTTTCTTTCTTTCTTGAAAAACTTAGAAATAGGAGGCACACCTGATGCTGCATTCATATTGTTGTTGATGATGTTTTCATTGAACTTAATGACCTCTCTGTTTGGTTTAAACTTCCCAAATGGTTGTTGACTACTATCAACCTTATCACTCGGAGCCATAGGATTTGCTTGTTCCATTTGACTCACAGTCAGTTGATAATTGTGAAGAGTTGCACACAACTGTTGGAAAGAAGTAAACTCAGAAAACAAAAGTTTTTCTCTAATATCTTTTTGTAAATTAGAAATAAAGATTCTTTGAATATCATTGTCAGGTACTGGGAAAGAAATTTGAGCACATAGATGCTTATATCTACCAATGAAATCAGTCACTTTTTCTTTAACACCTTGTTTACAATGCATTAAATCAGTCAAAGTAACTTTAGGACTTATATTGTTTTGAAATTGTTGAATAAAAGCATTTGCAAGTTGTTGGAAGGAAATAATAGAATAGGAAGGCAATGAGCAATACCATTGTAGAGCCTTATCTCTTAATGTTCTAGTAAACAGTTTTGCAAGCAACCTTTGGTCATGGGCAAAATCGGTACATATTGTTTGAAAGGTCTTAACATGTGTTAGAGGATCACCCTTACCATTATAAAGCTCCAACTGCGGGATTTCAACATGCTTAGGGGGGATAGCTCGAACAATGTCAAGAGAAAGTGGGCTCGCAACATCAAATGTGGGCACACTAAACTTAGATTGATTCATAGAAGCAATTTGTTGTTGTAAAGAAGAGACAGTTTGTGCAAGATTGTTAATGGTCGCTTCAGTCGAAGAGTTCATATTAGTCGTGTTAGATTGTGATGGAGGTATTATGTTATTGAAAGAAGGTATTGATTGAGAGTAAGGTGGCGGGACACTATGATAGTTAGTCATAAGAGATGATTGGAAAGAAGGAGCACTACAAGGAGGAATGGAATGGTTAAATGAATTGCCCCCTTGCGTCATGTTCATTTGTGGAGATATAATAGGAACACTCATTGAAGGAATGAATGAAGAAGTAGGATTGCCCCCATGACGGGTGATCATAGGTGGAATGTTTTGTATTGAAGTAGTCATTATGTTTGATGTAAAAGTAGGTATACTAGCAATAGAAGTTGTCAAAGGAATAGAATGATTGACTTGAGTAGGAGGTTGTGTATAACCTAAAGTTTCGGCACAACTCTTCATAGGCATCACATTCGAATCCACAATGTGTGCAATACTACGTAAAATATCAATTCCATTCTTATCACTTTGAACCATACATTTTAGACCCTTAATCAATGAAAGAGCTTCACTATCAGGGTATTCTTGAGACATCCATTGCTGAAAATCATCAAATTGGTTATCCAATTTCGAAAGTTGTTCTACAGAAACCTCATGGAGAGCTTCTTCATCATTAAGAGGATTAGAGGAATTACCCATGTCCTCGTTAAAAGGGCCATTCAAATTAGGATCCATCTCCTCGGTAATTAAACCTTGGAAAGACTTAATTCTAAGGCTTCGTCTAACGGGAATAGTGTAAGGAGGGCTTATTGTTGTAAAAATCATGCACTAGAGAGAGAGAAGATTTTGAATTTTGAAAAATAAAGTTGGCGAAATTGAACAATGAGATAATGGTTATCCAATTTGAATTTTGTGAAAGAAGAGGGAAACACAACTTCTAAGAAAGGTAGGCATAATTGAAAATTAGGGCCAAGGGGGTAGCACTTAATTTTAATTGTTATCTTGAAAATTGAAATCTTGAATTTTGAATTTATTTTTGAATTTAGAGGTAGCAAATTTCAATAAAATCAGCCAATCTCCTAGATTTAAGCTGTTAAATGCAATCATGACAATCTCTCAAAATTTTAGAAAAAATGTCAGGGACCGTGGCGAACGGAGTGCACACGGTCCTCGCAACTTTTTTCGAAATTTTCAGGGATGAAAGTTATGATGATTTTAAAGCTAATCTGAAAAAATTGAGTTATTTTACGATCTGTAGATAGGCCAAATTAAAGTTGCAATCTTAAAATTGAACCCTACCAAGATTGTTGAAAAATGCAAAATTTGAATTTTGAAAAAGAGAGGGAAACTGAAATTTTGAATTTTAAGATTTTAGAGGGAATACTAAAAGCAATGCAAGCTTTGAAATTTAAAAGCTGACTCAATTTCATGCAAAATTCAATTTTGAAAGCGGAAATCAAGGTTGTTGCAATTAAACACTTAATTTCAAAAGTCAAAAATTGCAAGAATTTGAATAAAGCACTGAAATTTCGAATGAATGCCAACACACTTTTCAGATTTAGGACTGTAAGAAATACAATTTTAACACAAAATTTCAATTTCAACAATATTTTAAATGATTATAAGCCTTAATCCAAGCAATCACTAGACCAACTTTGGCTTTAATTTTGAAAGTGTTAGAATTGATGAAATCAGCCAAGATTTTGGATTCTACCAGAAAAATACAGTAAGATCTAGCTCCCGAAATTTCAAAAAAAATGTCGGGGACGATGGCGCTCGGGGTGCACACGGTCCTCGCAACTTTTTTCAAAATTTTTAGGGATGAAAGATATTATGATTTTGTTGCGGAATCCAAAGTTACAGCCGATTTGGAGGTGTTCGGTCAAAGGTTGAATCAAGAGGGTTTTAAAAATTAGGGTTTTGACACTTAACCACTTAATTTTCAGAATTAAAGCACAAATATGATTTGACAATTTGCAATAGAAGGGGTAGATCTGAAACAAGCATTAACAATTAAACATTTCACAAGCTCAATTACTAAAAAGAAAATTTAGGGTTTTATGCAATTAACCTCTAAAATTTGCAAAAGATCAAACATGGAAATGTAATTAAGGAAGCAAATTTTTTTTTTTCAGATCTAACCATGAATAATTAGAATTAGGATGTTCACGTCGGGTTCACCAAAATGTAAAGTTGAAAATCGAACCCTAGGTGTTCCCCCCACTCCAAGGAGAGAGAAAGGAGGTCACTAGGATTGACGGTTTTCACTTAAGAGAGACTTTACATTCAAAAGAGGGGTTGAAACTCACAAGATCCAATCCCACACAATGCAAGATTGAATTCTAAATGAGTTTCAAGGGTTGAGACATCAAGGATACCCTCTTTTGTAAAGAATGTAGATGGAAGGATTGAACTAGGAGTGTATGTAAAAGTAAGAAAGATTCGCTTGTAGACGGAGATAGGGACACGGGATGAAGCTACGGACCTAAAATTAGTAGTGAAATGTCGAGATGATGCCATCCTGCAAGTTTGAGCAAAAGTTGACGGGACAATGGCGCCCGGAGTGCATACGGTCCTCCGAAAAATCCACGAAACGAAGGGGGATCTATTCGTCTCTGCACAAGGATTCCAGATCTTCAATTATAGCCACGTACCTGCAACCTACACACAGAAAAGAGAGGATGATTGGGGGGTTAGGGATTAGGGGTTTGCCTTTAGGTCAAACCCCGGTTTTGGAATTAACCAAGAAATGAGAATGCTGTAAATGTAAATGTTTGTAATGTAATCAAGTACTGATACCTTGTTGTAAGAGTGTTTGTATTCTTACATGCGAAGGTGTAATGATGTTGTATGTTATATGTTGTAGGTGATCTCCTCTTCAATGGTTGAATCCTTGTCTTGAATGCAACACCTAGCCTTGAATGGAGACTTAGAATGCTCAATTGCTTGAAGGGATGCTTGAATGCTTGAATGTTTGAATGTTTGAATGTTTGCCTATCACTTCCGCGTCTTGCACTTGCTTCCTTCCTTACTTAATTTTTCTAGGAGGGGAAAAGTAGTTTATATACTTGTCAATTAGGGTTAGGAGACTGATTTTTCCGACCTTAGGCCGACCTAGGAACATTATTTTCCAAATTGCAAACTTGAAGACCCGATGTCCAACAAGAGACCAGGCTCAAAATAGGGCCAAGGACCAGGGCACTGGGCGCCATGGTCCCACCTCCCGGGACAACAGGGTGCAAGGAGGATTAGGCCAAGGTGCAAAAAGATGCAGTTTTTGGTGTCGTAAACAAGTTTCGGAGTCTCCATTCAGGTTCAACATTGCGCCGCCATCGCGAAGACCCAAATGCAGTCGAAATTGCAAGTGTCGCAATTTTACGACACTACAGGAACATCATATTCATTTTTGGAATTAGAAAAGAAAATTGCAGAGCAGGAAGAGAAAATCAAGAAATTGGAGAAAGACAAACATGAAATAAAGGATAAGGCAAAGGACTTAAAATGCAGACTTAGTCCAAGACTAGAGTATCTTATTTCCTTGAGAAAAGAAATATCTGAGGCTCTGGTTCCCGGACTGAAGACACCGGAAGAGAAAATGCACATACTCACCGGTACAATACAGAGAACACAAGAGGCAATAAAAGACTACAAAACATTCAACAATGGCATAAATTTAGTTTTGGCATATATCTTTTAGATTGTAACCCACCGGTTACAAGAATCCAGGCAGGACTCCACTGATAGCGAATGGCAACCTTTGTCATTGATGTCAAAGGGGGAGTAGTGGGATGAGAAAAATGGTCAGAAGGAAGGGACTTCATCTGCTCAGTAGGAGCATACAGTTTTGGTAAGACAATTTTGGCAAACTATTTTTGGATATCATTTTGGACACTTTTGTTTTTTCTCATGAGAGTTGCCATCAATGCCAAAGGGGGAGATTGTTGGCAAATGCACACTCCAATGAGAAATTGTAGGTGATTGAAGGTTTTGTCATTGATGGCAACCTTGCAATCATATGATACCGGCAAGAAAAGATACCGGCACCGGCAACGACAAACTCTACACCATCACACAGAACACCGACAGTGAAAGGAAGGATACCGGCACCCTGGCTGACAGGAATTTTGTTTGAAATGTATTTTGTAATTAATTGTAAAATCATTGTAAGCCGACATGGCGAGTTGTAATATGACTCATATATGTATGAGATCATTTTGTAATAGGAAATATGTGTGATAGGATGCGAGATAAGTATACCTACTATGTGAATTATAGGTTAAGGATTTATGTATGTAGCAGAGCTTAAACTGGTATTAGATCTGGCATAGCAGATGCTAATCTAAAGTAGTACAAGACATTAGATTAATATAATCCATTTTTGTAAGTCAGTGTGACTTCTTTTGTAATTGAGCAGTGAGCTCTAGGCACTTGGCCTTCTTGCATGTGCAGGCCCCTATTGTAAGAGTAATATTCCCTTATTGGCCAGTAAGCGAATATTGTGGGTCACAAATCCCACTGAGGTTTTTCTCACACCGGGTTTCCTCATTAAAATAATGTGTTATGGTGTGCTTCTCATGTGGTTGTTGTTATTCTTGTTTACTGCATTATTTCTTGTTTACCGGTACGTAGTTTTAATATGCTTTTCATGTTTTAAGTCAAGTAAATTTATTAACTGGTTAGATACTGATTCACCCCCCCTCTCAGTATCTTTGGGAATCCTAACAACAAAGACCATGATAAATGCAAAAAATGACAATACACACAAGCAACAAGCAAGCATGCACAACAAACCAAAAGCAAACCAAAATTTTGCCCCTAGTCAAGCTGAAAACCAATTGATTGATTGATTGATTGAGAGGATAACAATGTTAAAAATAAGAAAAATGCATACCCCAAGGATTGAGAAGGATACATCCCATGACGATGATTGGATTAAAGATTGATTCATAAATTATCAGTTGATTTGGATCAAGATGGTGGATTGATTGAGGATGATGGGCTAGATTGCAAGATTGGATTGCATGGATTAGGATTGATTGCATTTGATTGGACTGATTTGGGATTTTTGGATTATAGGGATGAAAGATGAATAAATGGATTGGATAGGATGTGAGGATGATAAATGGATGGGATCGGATGGGAGGAGGATAGATGATTGGTTAGGATAGAAGAACCAATGACAAGGGAGAACCAAGGCCTGGTAAAAGGATGGGAGATGGATGGATTGAGTGGATGGATAATGATAGGATATGGAAGACTAAAGGAGGAAGGATAGCCGGATGAGGCTCCAAGGACTATGTTGCAAAGGAGTGCAATAACCCACACTAGAAGTAGTGGAATTAAGGATGGAAGGATGGTGGATAAAGATGCATGAGATGGAAGGATAATGTGTAATGGATATGGATGGAGGGGGAATTAAGGCTTGTATTTTCCAAAGCATGCATGGATATGATTTTGCATCTATCTTGATCAAGATCAAAGGTATGAATGGACCTAATGGATTTGCATTGGATGGGGATATCCGATGGAGGATATGGATAAGATAGTCAAGATCAAAGATATGAAAGGAGAATGGACTTAGATAGGATGCAGATAGAGGATAAGGGGTATGGATGATGTGAATGGTAGGATGGGCTGGATGAAGCTTTCTCCCAAGTTTAGAGTGCAAGAGGATGGGGGGATTACACATGATGCTTGTTTACCAATTTTTCATCATGGTACGTACCCAAGGTGCCACAAGACGTCGTTTTCACCATTGGATGGAATTTTTCTCTTTGCTTTTTTTTTGTTGGAATAGTTTGGATGGAATATGGATATGGCTTTTGAAATCAAAATGACATTATGATAATTTAATGATGAGTAGATAAAAGGCCAACATAAGGATGTATGAAAAGTGAATATCCATGATTTGTGAGGAAATGAGACTCCAATTTATAGATTGGAGGAGACCAAAATGAAGGGCCAAGATTGACTTTGGAATGAAGGGTTGAGATATATTTGAGAGGGAGCAAATGGATTGAGAGGACAAGGTGTGGGATTCAAAAGATACACCATAAAGACATTTCTTGTCTACACACCTCTCAGGGTTCATGGGGAAGAGCTCCCAAGTACATTGGGAAGAGAAAAAGGAATTAAAAATTCCTTGGAGAAAGGTAGAGGAATTAAAAATTTCAAAATAAGAGATGTCTGGGAATACTAAATGGATAAAGGGATTAAAAATTCCTTGGGAAGAGGATGCATGGAGAGATTCAAAGAATTTGAATTTCCTTGAAAGGATCAAAGTTGACCCATCCCTAATCAAGGTGATTAGGTATGTGCAAATGATTAAGGGGATTGATTAGGTGGCTTAATGAGGGATTAGAGTGCAAGTGGGAAAGTTAGGAGGATGTGACATGAGGAGGGAGAATGAGTGGAGGAATTTAAAATTGAGGAATAATGATAATCATGCTTCTAGAAGAACTAATTAGGCTAAGTGAGGATTAGAAAAAGTGATTTGTAGGAATCACATGACTTGGTTAATTAATTGTCATTAATTAAATAAGAGGAGATTTACAAGAATTAATGATTGAGATGAATCTAGAAGAATGGGGAATAATTAATTTTGATAAATTAATTATTGGACTACAGTGATAAAATTAATTAAATTTGATTTAATTAATTTTAAGAAGAAAGAGACTCACACAATTAAATTAATTAATTATGTGGAGAGACTTAAATCACTTAAATATAAATTTAATTAATTTTAGGTGTCTACATTTTGCCCCTCTTTGATATAGCGTCATGAAATGATGTTATATCAAAGAAGAATAAAACATAGTGTATGGAAAAGATAAGGACTAGTAGCATGATGCCCCAGTCATAAGTGAGATGAGGAAGGATGATGAGGAGGCAGTGGTATGCCCCCTCAAGGGGACATGTGGGTTCTAAGAACATGGGCGTGCCCTCAAAATGGATAGGAGGACTACAAGATTGAGGATGAAAGAATGTAAAAAAGATAAAGATGATGAAGGGGAGAATGAATGAATTGGAGTCTCCAAGATAAATGGATGAGAAAGATGAGATGAATGAATGAAATGAAGTGGATGGAATTTCTTGTTGTGTAGATGTGGAGAGCAAGCCTAGTTTTGATATTGTTCTTGACGTTATGCACCCAGGAATGAGGAACCAGGATGACAATGTGCCAACTACGTGATAAAAAGGTCAAGTGCAAACATGTGCCTTTATGACACCATAATATGGAAGACCATGATGCCCTTGTGGAAAAAGGATGCAAAGACCAGGATGAATGCAAAAAATGATAACACTCACAAGCAACAAGCAAGCATGCACAACAAACCAAAAGCAAACCACAATTTTGCCCCTAGTCAAGCTAAAAACCAAGTAATTGATTGATTGATTGAGAGGATACGAAAGTTATTGATAAGAACAATGCATACCTTAAGGATTGGGAAGGATACATCCCATGATGATGATTGGATTAAATATTGATTAATGGATTATTAGCTAATTTGGATCAAGATGATGGATTATTTAAGGATAATGGTCTTGATTACAAGATCAGATCGCATGGATTAGAATTGATAGCATTTGATTGAACTGAGTTGAGATTTTTGGATTATAGGGATGAAAGGAGGATAAATGGACTGGTTAGGATAGAAGAATGAATGGGAACCAATGTCAAGGTAGAACCAAGGCTTGGTAAAAGGATGGAAGGAGGATAAATGGATTGGATATGATGGGATTGAATGGTGGATAAAGGATAAATGGATCGGGACCAATGACGAGGGAGAACCAAGGTTTGGTAAAAGGATGGAATGGATGGAGAGATTGCTTGGATAGGAGATAGATGGATTAAGTGAATGGATAGGAATAGGAGATGGAGGACTAAAGGATGGGTGGTAGGATGATGGAGACCCAAAAACTATGTTGTAAAGGAGTGCAATGCCCCACACTAGAAGTTGTGGAATTAAGGATGGTGGATAAAGATGTATGATATGAAAGGAAAATGTGTAGTGGATATGGATGGTGGAGGAATTAAGGCTTGTAGTTTCCAAAGCATACGTACACATTATTTTTTCTCTAGCATGATCAAGACCAAAGGTAGGAATGAGGGATGAATTTGGATAAGATGAGGGATATGAGATGGAGGACATGGATAGGATAGTCAAGACCAAAGATACGAAAGGGGGATGGACTTAGATAGGATGTGGATAGAGGATAATGGATATGGATAATGTAGATGGTAGGATAGCATGGATGAAGCTTTCCCCCAAGTGTAGAGTGCAAGAAGATGGGGGGACTACACATGATGCTTGTTTCAGGCATATATGTTATAATAGACCGAGAAGGATAAGAGATGCAAGATGTTGACTTGGTAAATGGGCTAGGATGGGAGACATGGATAGGTGGAAGTTGGATAATTTTGAGGCATGTATGAGTTAGATGTGGATGGTTGATAGGGTGATCCATGAACTTCCATTAGCATTTTCTCATACCAAGCTTTGAACTTTGGATGTGGATTTTGGGTAGCCATGTAGCCTCAAAATGCTGAGAATGGGGGGATAAGTAGGGATTGGATAGACTTGATCGAAAAAAAGTAATGAGATGATGTTAGATCAAGATGAGGACTAGGGCTTAGGAACTTTAAATTGGATTGATGGATTGATTTGCTTGGATTGGGTTGAATTCGTCTAGATTGAATTGGTCCTTGGGTTAGGACAAGATTGATTTGGATTAAAATGAAACCTTAGCCCTTGGATTAGGACTTAATTGAGGCATGAAATTGATGATGCAGACCACAAAGCAAGGTGACAACCAAGCTAGGTAAAATTCAGACTTTTGGATTAAGCCTTCTTCTACTTAGGGTGGACTTGCATGCCTAAGCAAAATAGGGAAAAATGATCCAAATGATTAAGCATTCTTCTACTTAGGGTGGACTTGCGTGCCTAAGCAAAATAGGGCAAAAGGATCCAAATGATTAAGCCTTCTTCTACTTAGGGTGGACTTACGTGCCTAAGAAAAATAGGGCAAAAGGATCCAAATGATTAATCCTTCTTCTTCTTAGGGTGGACTTATGTGCCTAAGAAAAATAGGGCAAAAGGATTTAGGATTTTGATCAACCCAAATGATTAAGCAAAGGTACTTGGGGGAGATTCTTTCCCAAGCACAAAAATCCAATTGATCATTGATTAAAGATAAAGGTCTAAATCAAACTTTCACAAAGTGTTGACTTTGGATTAGGATTGATAATTGATGATTGGATTAAGGGAATATTGATTGATTAATTGGGATTTTTTGAGATTCGATTAGGTTGATGTGCTAAGTCCTTGAAGGTGTGAAGAAAATGATTATAGATTGATGGAAGGAAGAAGAAGGGGAAGGCTACCCGGGAATGGATTAATGATGGGATAAAGATATTTGGTTGGGGATTGATGATCATTTGGATCGAGATGAGGGGATAGGGATTTGATAGTGACAAGGTGGAATTTGAAGGGTTTGATTAGATGTGGGAATGTTGGACTTGTTTGACTTGGCAAGAGATATCAAGCAATGAATACATATTGGCCAAGATAATGCTTTATGGTGAGCGTGAGAGGGATTAGGGGCCTAGATTAGCCCAAATTGATTTTACAGGTATAACACAATTGAAGACACTTGAAGACAACATAACTTAGGCTGGAAAGTGGAAACCACTTAATAGGCCCCTCGCATAAGCAATACCTCACTCAGGTGGACAAATAGAGATCATGGTAGCATTGACTCCACTCCATGGCACTCACTTCTCGGGCATACCACATTGTCTTACCCCAAAGATCCAAGGATCTATTACATGGGGGATTTAAGTTTCATCTTGAGTGGATACATGAGGAGTAATTTCGGGGTACGATATGCATCCCCTGCACTATCAAATGTAGGATTTGGACTACTAAAATAAAGGTCTTTAGTGTAATGTTTGAGGGATCACCGATCCAACGATGGATTCTCGAAGCAAGCCACTTAAGGCTTTAAATGAGCTTATTGATGTAGAGGGGGCCTCCACATACGTTGAATTCACTCCGCACTTCAGCTGCTTGACCAGTATATTTATATAGCAGCTTAGAAAACCAGCCCGAGATCACGTCGGAGAGTCGATATCCCCGACATGTCCCAATTCGAACTACGCTTGTGAGGTGATGAAATCCCCAATAAAGAATAACACTCTCTACAAAAAGAAAAATTGGGTGTTGTCAATCGCTTTTCTCATCACACAAGGTCCGCGAAGGCGAGGGGAGAGGATAATAGACGTGACGGTGGGTCCACCCTGCACGTGTGCAAGCGCACTAAAGACGAAAACCACTTGTTCGTTTTAATCCTTCATTGCAAAATGTGAGTTCATTTTATAAACTTGAAAGTGACAAGGTGATTTGTTCATTTTATCCCAAGATTACAAAATGTGTTGTGTTGAACACTATATTTGAAATAAAAAAAAATCTTCCCAAAGGCGTGAAAACTAAAAGATATCGGCCAAAATATCATATCGAGCATCTCAAAAGGAGTTTCACCGAAAGAATACTTTCATCGAAATAAAGCATGACGTGTAAAACACTATGTAAAGATGTCTTCGGCGGAATATCACTTTCGATAAATGAAGGAGGCCGTTCATCGATACTCCAGTTTCATCGAAAAGTGAAAAGCAAAAAGCGATTTCAAGGAGATACAACTGCCGAAGAAATTCGAAAAGCATTCATCGAAATGCAAATCTCATCGATAATATTCTATCGAACAGAAACAGAGTGCTAAGATCAAGACTTTCAAAGAAGATGATTATATTCATCACTTAGGAATTCTAAATCTCTTTTTACTTAAGTTTGTTAGGAATATTCAAATTAACAATTAATATTTTGAAAAGACATGTCTTTTCATAAATAACTTTTGCTCTCATATATATGTGAGAGAGGTTTTTGTAATATGGTAAAAACAAATGGACAAAAAAGGAACAAGATAGCAATGTATGCCAACCTGTAAGTTTTCTGTTCAAATTTTGATGGAATACATGCTATCATCAGTTGTTTTTCTTTGCGTATGTGTTGTGGATTATTTCATTTTGTTTTGGCAATCGCTTGTGATATTATCCAAAGAGATAAGGTTATTCATATTCTTGGAATTAAATTTATGTTGTATGTTGTAAGGTTGAAATAAAAGTTCTGCTTGCGAATTATAATTGTTCTTTGCATTACTTACTTGAATGGTCCCTTAAAGGTAGGGTTAAATTCATTCAAGCAACCTATGATATAAGCATTCAATTGATCTCAAAAGAAATAATAACCGACAGGTCCATAAAGGGGTGGGTTAAAAAAACTGTCTCACAGGTCCGCACAGTAAGTCCTAAAGAAAATATAATGACTCTGTAGCCCAAACAACGAAGAAGGCACTGGTTATTTACAGATTACACTTATCATCATATTCATCGTATGTCATTTTAAAGCAACATGAGTAATTAAGTAGGAAACATAGATCGAATAGCTTCTACAACAACAATCTTGAACTCATCTGCTATGTCTCCATCCTAGGAATTTATGCCATCCTGAGATAGGAGGAAACCAGATCAGGACACTTAATCTGCTATAAAAAGCACCGGTCATTAAAGACAACTGGCGAATAGGTATACCCGCCTAGGTCCTGCAGAGCCTGAAGTGAGAGAGTTAACAACTAAACAGGTTCACTCTATAAGTTGGCCAAGTCAATTGGAAGGTTTGACCATAGGAGTTGGCATTTCCTTAGAACCTATCCAATCTGTTGATTTGAGACCCAACATGTTGTTTATTTTAGACCAAGATAGCAATGTGCGTGTTGTTCCTTTTTAGACCAAGATTGCAAGATGATTGTTCATTTTTAGAGCAAGATTGCAAAATGAGATTGTTCATTTTGACCAAATTGTTGCACAAAATGAGACAATGTAAATGTTCGTCTTAACCCATATTGCGAAAAGTGAATGACTATCCTAAGATTGATCAATTTGTCCAATTAAGATGACACTTTCAACACCTGCAACAAGCAATGTGTTACAAAGACACTCCTAAATGTCTTACACAAGATGTGAACCCAAAATTAGTTTCTAACGTAAAAAATAGCCACACGAAATAACTAAAATCACTAATTTAATCATACTAACAAAAATTACACTAACAAATAAAATTAAATCTAACTGAAAACTAGATTAACAAAACTAATTTAAATCTAATCTAAAATTAAATTAAAACTACCTTAAAATTTAAATTAAAACTAAAAAAAATCTAATTTAAAAACTAATAAAAAAGCTATTCTAAAAACTCATTAAAAAAAAGCTAATTTAAAAACACACTTTTTAAAAACTAATGGAAAAAGTATATTTTTAAAAAAGAAACTAATTAAAAAACAATTTTTTAAATTTTTTAAAAAATTAATCTAAAAAAGTACTTCTAAAAAGGAAGACTAATTTAAAAGAAAGACTTTTCTCCCAGTCCCATGTGGACTTTGAAACATGGTTTTTTTTTTTTTTTTGTTTTAAAAGAACCTTCAAAGAAATGGAATGTATGGATGGAAGGATATGCTCGAAATGGAGCTGGAGAAAAGGCTTTAAAAACTTTCAAGTAAACTCTACCACTTTTCTAGCATTCTCCTTATCGCACAACGGTGGAAGCTGCGAGAACGATACTAAGATTGGTGAAATTAGTGTTGAGATAGTTCCACAGCCTTTGCCAGTGGACACCTGACCTGCGCATTAGAACATATTTGAAAAAGCACAGAGAGAACACAAATTTCCATTATAAATCCATGGTGCAGCTTGGACAAGTGCAAAACAACAATAAAAGTTCATCGCTCGCTCGTTTGCAGTGTTTGAAGTTTCGGTAATAAACGATCTCTAAATACGACCCCTTCGTAGGTCGTGGAAGTCGTTGTGAGAGTTTACTGGAGTAGAAGCTGAGACTAGGCACGTGATTGGTTTGTTACACAGAGTATACTCAAACAAACTGAATTCAATATGCAACAGATTGAGTTCAATGAGAAGTCTTTCGAAACCTTCCTACAAATGCAATTTGCATGTGTTAAGCTACACTCACGACCTCTTTGCTAGCAACATACGGAAGGCAGGAAGGCAAAACGCGTAAGGCATAGTACGTTTTGGACATAATGCCTCAAGGATATGCCGATATGCTAAAATGCAGAAATAGCAGATAATGCATAAAGTGGATTTAGCAGAGAAAGGCTTAAGAAGCTTGTAAGTAAATGTAATAGACTGGATTTGTAGCATATGCACAAGAGCGCCTTGTTGAAAAGGCTATGGAAAACATTCCAACAAGTGCAATCGACAGTTGTAAAGCCGAATTCAATGTCCTATGACTTGCAAAACAAAACAAAATGCCCTGAAAACGTTATGACTATCAATCAAATTGCTGTAGTTATGAATATCAATCAAAAAACAACATCAACAGTCCATTATGTAAATGATTTACCTCTGAGATAAAATAAAAAATGCCAACAGTTCATTATTGCATGGTCTAAGTGATGATTCGATGTAGTTAGAACTATCAAATCGGTTCAACACATAAAAGAGTCGAATAGAAGAAAAACAGTTCAACGTGTCGCACAGTGTACAAACAAATGGTCATGGCTGTAAAATAGAATAGATAAATATCAGTATCAGTAGATACAAAGAAGTGCAAAACAGTGCCAAAAGATACTTATCCTTGGCAGGTATTCGAACATTATAGATTTTCTTTAACTCTGCAAATGGCGTTTTAAAAGCATAAGTATATGTTTCTAAGCTTAAGCGGGCGTGCCAAATGTAACATCATAAAATCGTTAGTATGATTAATCAAGCAAATCAAACCATTTTAAAGACATTATTAAGAAAGATTTGAAATGAAAGCATAATGAGAGATAAACAACATAAAATAAAGTATACTCATGAAGCTCCCATTGCAAATAACTCTTCCTTGTCCTCCTCGTCTCCACGAACTTTGCTATCTCCAAAGTTTGACTAATGAAGAGTGGGAAAGAGATGGAGTGAATGTGGAATGCTCTCAACTAGCATAACAACATATTGTGGATGAGTGTATATGGATGAAATTTGGATATGGCTTTTGAAATCAAAATGACATTATGATAATGTAATGATGAGTAGATTAAAAGCAAGCATAAGGATGCATGAAAAGTGGATATCCATGATTTGTGAGGAAATGAGACTCCAATTTATAGATTGGAGGAGACCAAAATGAAGGGCCAAGATTGACTTTGGAATGAAGGGCTGAGATTGATTTGAGAGGGAGCACATAGATTGAGAGGACAAGGTGTGGGAGTCAAAAGATATGCCATAAAGACATTTATTGTCTCCACACCTCTCAAGGTTTATAAGGAAGAGCTCCCAAGTACATTGGGAAGAGAAAAAAGAATTAAAAATTCTTGGAGAAAGGGAAGAGGAATTAAAAATTCCAAAATAAGAGATGTCTGGGAAGACTAAATGGGTAAAGGGATTAAAAATTTCTTGGGAAGAGGATGCATGGGGAGATTCAAAGAATTTGAATTTTCTTGAAAGGATCAAAGTTGACCCTTCCCTAGTCAAGGTGATTAGGGATGTGCAAATGATCAAGGGGATTGATTAGGTGGATTAATGAGGGATTAGAGTGCAAGTGGGAAAGTTAGGGGGATGTGACATAAGGAGGGAGAATGAGTGGAAGAATTTAAAATTGAGGAATAATGATAATCATGCTTCTAGAAGAATTAATTAGGCTAAGTGAAGATTAGAAGAAGTGGTTTGTAGGAATCACATGACTTGGTTAATTAATTGTAATTAATTAACTAAGAGGGGATTTACAATAATTAATGATTGAGATGACTTTAGAAGAATGAGGAATAATTAATTTTGATAAATTAATTATTGGACTACAGTGATAAAATTAATTAAGTTTGATTTAATTAATTTTAAGAAGAAATGGACTCACACAATTAAATTAATTAATTATGTGGAGAGGCTTAAATTTATTAAATTGAATTTAATTAATTTTAGGTGTCTACACTTTTAATCTAGATGAATAAAAAATCCAAATCCAAATATGTCTCTATAAATGTATCTCTAGTGTCCTCATGTTGAAAAAAAATGTTTCCTCCAAAATAGGAACTAAATGCCTAATCAAAGTAGAACCAAGAGAGGGGTGAACTTGAGCTACATTTGAAAACATTAAATATGTGATGACATCATTGTCAAAAAATAGATAATGAAAATCCTCCAGTGCATCCTTAAGATCTATAATATGAGGCTCTACAAACAAGAATGCTAAGTTTGATAGATATGAATCCTAAGTAGTTGTTTCTGGAAGATGATGAATTTCCTACAACACCACGTCAATATAAGTGATGGATGTAGCAATACTAATCTCATCAAGATCAATAAAATAGAAATATGTGATCTTGATAAGGTGAGAAGAAGCAATATGAGAAATCGGTGTCATTAAAACAAGCAAGACCTACAATATACTCAATCTCCTCTAAAGTGTCATTATCAAAGCATATATTATTTATATCACCAAGGGGAATGAGGAAACCTATATTAGGATCATATGTGAATAGAATATGTTGGTCTCCAAAGATCTCGCAAATCTTGGTCCAAAGTGCTTATGGACAATCAAGGTTTAATAGAGAACACATGGTATCATAATCAATAATGAAGAAAATGAATCCCACAACATAATAAATATTATTACCCCATGTTGATTTCTTTGTAGGTTTCATATGTTTAGGTACAATTTCATAAAGATAAACAAAATATTAAGCCACTTGAGATGTATCAGGATGTCATTTCACCAAGACCCATAATTATCTTTATTCAGAATTACCATAGAAGGATGAATAAGAAAACCCATGCTACTCTCCTTATATAGGAAAGTTAGAGACTAATAATTTCAAAAATGTCTAAGTAATCAACTAGAATGTAAATATGTAACAAACTAAATAAAATATACCTAGTGTAGATTCTAGAAAAAATATATGGATGGTTGTGAATATCTCATTAATGCCTTTTCAAGACCATGAGAATCACAAAAATTAGAGATTATGGCAAAAAAATAATAAGATCAAAATATAAAAAGGTTAATCAAACTTCAACTAGTAATAAAATTTACTAACTATAATTTTAAAAGAGAAATTCTAGCAATGGAGAACTTCCCAGTAATTATTTTTTAAAAATTTGATATAATATGCTCAAGTTAAGCCAAAAATAAAAAGATATGGGTCCCCTCTGTGGAAATATATTTGAGGTGGTGGTCCTGGTTGGTGGCTCTTGGATGCTTGGATAGTAGCATCTAGGTAGCTAGCCTATAATACTAGACCAGTTGATCGATGAATTTCAACGAGTTAACTAAGCTTGGGCAACACAACTCTAAGTAGTGCTTCAATAGACATAAAGTTGAGAATAACTAGTGGACCAATGCAAGAGCATTAAAGCTAGTGGTGTTGACTAAGCACTTCGATTCAATGTGACCAGTGGCCACTAATTTCATATGATCCCAACATCAATGAATATAAATCTCCTACCAAGCACACAGACCATAGATTAAAAAATATTTGATCACGAAGCTAACAGAGAAACCATAAGATAATGAAAATTGCCATATTTTGAACTCACAAACTATTGAGCTTTCAATAAATACCAAAAATTACAAAATCACTATTTTTTTGTTGGCTACCACAATTTTTTTAACCACGAAACTTTCTTAAATAAATCTCATAGATGGTGTATGGATCTACGATGGAGTACAATGATGGAACAATTTTTTAACATGTTTTTTGATGGACCCAAAAAATATCTTAACTTTTCTAGACTTTAATATCAATATTTAGATAAGTGACCTTAGGCCTTTTATGCCTTTTCGGTGCAATGATGATGACTATTTTACTCTAAGATGTATCATTTGAAAATTCAAGGCAACGTCTCTTAATAAATAGACATATAATTATATATTTGGGGCTCTGATACCTTGTTGGAGTTCATGATTGAACTCCCATAACATCCCAAGGATCACCTACAATCAAAACACTCTATCGCATAAGAAATAACAATCCATTACTATGAAGTCTAAAATTTTATTAGATGTAAAAAGATAATTGTTACAGTGTATAATAATAAATCCTTGAATATAAAAATAAAGATGAAACCCTAGGATATAATTATCTACCATAGCATGTGTCCTAAAATTATGACTTGAGACAAAAAATAATATATATATGACTTTGATATGCTTAAGTATGCAAGTGTGCATAGGACCTAAAAATAATAAATTAGGTGATTACCTTTTTCCCACCAACATTATAATAAATAAAGATAATTTATTAAAACCATACCTAAGGTAGGTGATCCTAAAGAACTTTATAATTAGTAGACAATTATTTTACTAAATACTTCCTATGAGATAATAGATAAAGCCCTTACTATACATCTTAATCATTATCTTGTGCTTGTTGTTTTTCCTAAGTAGGTTTTTTTTTTTTTGCTCGATAATAATTTATATTTTATTAATAATCCATAAAAGCCTTACAATAACATCCAAAGGACTTCCATCATAAACACTAAAATTCCAAAGAGGGACGACCCCCATCTCAAAAAAGACCACTACAAAAATTTCCCAAATCTAAACGTCAACATCGAGATTAAAAAAACTACATGACACCCACTTAAATTTGTCCATCTATACATCAAACACAAAAGACAGCTCATAACGGACAAAATTCCTAAAAAACTATAGTGAAACCAACTCACTATCTTTGTTTACACTTTAAGCTAGGAACCACATCTGAATTACGCTCCTCTGTCTGCTTGCATTTCCTCGCACGAAGCACATGCCTTGCAAACCCTTCCATTTTGGCTTTGGAAATCACGATCACTGCATCAAGTTCTTTGATTTCAACCACCAACTTCAAAGCATCCCATCCTCTCCTCACATCCAGACTTCAGTGCATCTTACACATACCTCCTGACCACCTTAGGAAAGGGATTAAACCATTATGTCATCCACGCTCCTCCTCCACCAATCCTTCTCTCACATCAAAACCCACACCCAACACCACCCACTCCAGAAAAAAGTTTCCATGTCACCTAGAAAATCATCAGGGATAATCATCTGCATAATTGTCCTTACTGTTCATGTACTTTCTCCCACTTCCAGACCCCATGCCATTATGAGGGATTAGGTATCCATATGGGTTTTGTACCTATGTCGAATCAGGTTGAAAGCATCCCCTACAATGATGGCCACACATTGTGGTAGTAATTCATCTGAAAACTTAAACATATCGCTGAGTCTTCAGATTGTTAAGTCCCCATAGAAGGGGCGGAGTTGTTTCCTACTTTTTAAATTAAAATTTGCTTCCATACTTCACCCTGCACCGCTTCACCACGACTGGAACACTCTGTAAAAAAATCTCTACAAACTTCTCCTACAAGCTACAAGGAATGATGGAAATAATTGAAAACAAAATTTATCCTCTTTGTAGCCACAATAAATGCATCACCTTGTTATAAATGCTCGCTGCCTATGGACATCACAACCTTGCCTTTCGTACTTCACCTACGCGCATCATTAAATGATGCAGAGTCCTTACTCCTCATCAAAAAACAACCTGCCTAAAGTCTTCAAAATTTAGCACTCCTTTAACATTAAAAGACAACGCCCATTTAGAAAGAGTATCTGCCTCTACATTCCATGTACGTCTTACATGACTGATATGAAAATCATCAAAACTTCTAAGATCTTAAATTATACTATGAATCTGATTTTGCAAATGTCATGTCGAGCTATACTTCCATTCATAATAGCCTGAATGACAATCAAGGAATCCCCCTCTAGATGCAATTTTCTGGCGCTCATCATCTTACCCATTCTAATAGCGAACAACTTTGTTGAAGCTTCTGCTAAGTTATTTGTGCCTTCTTCAAGCTTTTGAGCGCCTAAGGTAGTCACCTCACCCTTCCAATCTTGAACAATAACCCCTACCCCAGATGGTCCAGGGTTGCCCTAAGAGGCTCCATGAAAATTAAATTTCCACCATCCCTCATTGGGTCTCTCCCACACCTCACTAGAAAGACAAACATTGCTAGTTTGAACCCATCCATGCCCCTTAACGGGCTTGAAGCGAATCCATGGCCATCGGGATTGGACCCGTCGATCCACTATAGTGAAGGAGACCCTTGGTTTAAAAATTGGGATGCCGCAGAACCTATCGTTTCCTTAATAGCATTGTCGATTCTCCTTTTCAACCTTTCCAAAGACTCTATCTTATCTAAGAAAATACGCTTGTTCCTCTCTTTATACAACTCCCAAATTATTAAAGAAGGACTAACCTTCCAAATACAAGAAAAGGTCGATTTTCGCCACCTCGACTAGCTTTCAAGAACTTGTTTCAGTGTTGCAGGCATAAGGCTCTGCCACCCCAATTGGCCCCTTAACATATCCCAACAAGAGCTAGCCATATTGTAGTTAATTAAAAGGTGGTCTAAGGTTTCTTCATCTTCACCACACATAACACACTTTGATGGTCCACAAAAGCCCAAATGCTTTCTCCTTTCACCCATAAGAATACGCCCTCTATAAGCCAACCAAGCAAATGCTCCTGCTTTAGATAGGGCTTCCTTCCCCCATAATAAATCAACTGGCCAATTATCACCAACCGCACCCATTTCCAAGAACTGATAGACCAAATTTACCGAATATTTACCATTGACAACCTCACACCACACAAATTTGTCTCCATAATTCACCCTCTGAATGTTTCTGATACAAAAGATCCCCTGCATAAGATCTTTCCAGCAGTTTGGGATTTCTAATTCATGTACTGATTTCCACTTCCATAAACCACCCAAGGGTTCATCCTCAAAGGTAAGGTAATCACAAACCTTCTCTCCCCAATGTTGTATAAACCACTCCCTTAAACCTCAAAATCAAGGTTCTCCTTTAGAGCTGGGTAACCATTCTAGGAGTCGTGCCAAAACTTGGCTTTCCTACCAGAGCCTCCCTCCCAATTTATATGGTCCACAATGACCTTTCAACAAAAGATGATAAAGTTCCAAATTGCAGATCCTTTTGGTGGATTAATAGTAGTGAATACCCTGTTGTTGTCCATTGAATCCAGATATTTTTCTTTCAAGATCTTTACCCATAACTGAGAGGGTTGGGAGTAGATGCTCCAAACAAGTTTTTCCCCTAACGCTTTATTCATTAGGTTCCAATCCCTAAGACATGTACCTCCTTTATTCTTTGCCATACAAATTTTATCCCATGCTAGCAGAGCGATTTTATCTTGATCCTGTGCCCCATTCCAGAAAAACTTTTGCATCCTTTGTCCTATGATCTTGACAATCTTCTTAGAAATTCTAAGGCACATCATTGAGAAAATTGGAATTGCAAATACCACAGATTTTAATATCAGAATCCTACCCACCGAGGTTAACCACCTGCTCTTCCATCCATCCATTCTTCGGAGACAGCTCTCCACTAAATCCTTCCAAACGGTAGATTTTCTAGCACCCTCCAAAAGTGGAAAACCTAAATACTTTCTAGGCAAAGTGCCAAATTTCATCCCCGGGATGGACCAAATTTCCTTTTGTTTTTGGCTGCTTGTGTTAAAAAAGAAAATCTCAGATTTTCTCCAATTGATGCACTGATCTAAGACTCGACTATATATGTCTAGCACATCCTTAATTAATCTTGCCTCCCTGAAAGTAGCCTCTCCCAACAAAAGAGTGTCATCCGTGAACTGCAGGTATGAAATGTTCTCCAAGTCTTTAGCCACCTTAACACCCCTCCAACTTCCATCTCATCTCTTTCTTTCAATCAATCCTCCAAGAACCTCAACCATTATGATAAAGAGGAATGGGGATAAGGGAACCCCCTTTCTTAAACATTTTTCTGTCTCAAAGAAACCTTGTGGGCTGCCATTAACTAGGATCGAGAATCTGGGGGTATTTATGCAACTCTTTGGCCCAATTCACCCATTCTGGACAAAAACCATTTTTTCTAAGAACATCAAGGAGGAAGTCTCTCTTCAGTTCATCATAGGCCTTTCTAATATCTAATTTTACCATCATGTTATCCACTCTTAAGGATTTGATCGAATGAATTGCCTCATGCATAACTATCACTCCTTCATAAATAGAGAGATTTGGTGAGAAGTCACTTTGCTCCACAGAAATGATCGAATCCAGTACCACTTTCAACCTATTCACCATAAATTTAGAAATAATATTATATATTGTATTACAAAGTGATATAGGTCTAAAATAACTAAAAGACTGTGCATCATCCTTCTTAGGAATGAGGGCAATGAAAGTGTTGTTGAAATCTTTCAGCACAAAGCCTCCCATCCTAGACTCTTCCACAACCTCTAGGAGATCATTGGCTAGAACCTCCCACATTCGCTGATAAAAGAGGGCCAAGAAACCATCCGGACCTGGAGCTTTCTTTGCTCCCATGCTAAACAGAGCTGCTTTCACTTCCTCTAGTCAGACTTTCCTCATCAGAGAGGAATTATGAGCCTCTGTAATTGAAGATAAGATCACATTTAAGATATCAACACTCTGAGCATCCTGAGGTGGATTAATAGAGGGGCAAGAAAAAAAGCGAACCGCTTCAAAGAAAATATCCTCCTTCGCTGTAAGAACATCACCATTAGCATCTTGAATGGAAAAGATTTTATTGCTTGCTCTTCTTACCTTTACTGAGCTATGAAAGAACTTTGTATTGCGATCCCCTTCCTTTAACCAAGTCTCCCTAGATTTCTGCCTCCAAAAATCTTCTTCTCTTGCTAACACCTCTGAGTATTCTTTATTGAGATCCTTCTCTAATCTAAAATCCTCTTCTCCCATTCCCCCTTCAATCACTCTTTGATGTAAAAACCCCAATTCCTTTTCTAATCTAAACTTCTTCATAAAGATATTTTTAAAGACTTCCCTATTCCATTGCTTAAGTTTCTCTTTAACGAACTACAACTTCTTTAAAAAATTAAAAGCTTTGTTACCATACCTTTGAGGGGGCTTCCAACCACAATTAGCCATTCGATCCAGGAAACCCTCCTCTCTCAACCACATCTTTTCAAACTTAAAGGGACATCTTTCTGGAACCTCATTTTCCTGGATTCTAACACAAATTGGGTAGTGATTCGACTCGGTAATAGGGAGAATCTCAGATTGTAAGATCCACTGAATACTCTCCCAATCCCCTCCTAACAGGATTATGCCCAATCTTTCTGCAATATAAGAGAATCCACTCCGCCTGTTGTTCCAAGTGAAACCCCACTTTTGAAGGGAATTTCCATCAACCCGTTGCTACACATAAAGTCACTAAAGTCTCTGCTTCTGATTGTTCTAGCCTATACCACCACTTTTATCTGAGAGCCTCAGAATAGCATTGAAATCCCCCCTAAAAGGAAGGGTTTATCACTTTGACTAACCAAAACCTCTGAAAGAGACTCCCATACAAATCTCAATTCTTGAGTGTTATCGGGTCCATACACATTTATCAAATAGAAACTGAAATGTAGTTGTTTCAACTGAACTTCTACCCATTGCTAAAATCTCCCAGCTTGAACATTGTGAATTTCTACCACTGAATCCTTCCACAAAATACCCAAGCCACCTAAGGCACCAACCGAATCAACAATCAAACACTTCCAACCTTTGAACACACTCTAATAAATCTCTCGACATCTTCACATTCTAATTTAAGCTCTTGCAAGATAACAATCTCAATTCTTGTTTGATCAAAACAACACTTGATCAAATGAATTTTGTCAGGGGCATTGCAGCCCCTGAAATTCCACGATAAGACCCTCATGGCTCCACGGAAAAGGCTTTTCCCGATCTCAATTTTTTTTTCCCTGTTGCACACCCTGCCATTTCCAGCTTAACTCTGGTTGATTTAGGACCTCTCTTTTTCTTTACCCCAACAGAAGGTTTCAATTTTTTTGTCATAGTATAAACCAAGGATCTCTTTCCCATGATGTCCATACCTGTCGAAAGTTCCAGCTCATCCCCATCTTCCACTTCATCCTTAGAGTGGGAGTCAGAGTTTAAATCGTCATAAGAATTATCATCTTCCTTCGCCTCTTCAAAAAAACTCTCGAGATTTCTTATAGGGGATATTTGTATATCTTTATAAAGAGGATCTATATCATCCTCAACTTTTTCAAAGGTAAGGGTTGGTTCTCGTACAAAATTCCTTAGACCTGTCTAGTTTTCCATGTCAGTTTCTCCAGATTTCTCACCCCTCGAAGCTGATTCCAATGATTTCTCCCTCGAGGGGAGCCCATTTGACTCCTTCCATTCACTATCATTTGAAAATATCATACTGTTTCTCTGGTTTGTGTCACCCTCCATAAATGTATCCTTAGAAAGGCATTTTAAATCCTCCACCATTGGACTCTTGATTATTTCTTGTGAATCCATTATGCCTTGAATACTATCCAACTCCTTTTGCTCCCACTCCAAGCTATTCAAACTTTGCATTGAAGATCCTTCATTAATCCTTATCAAAGGCCAGGTGTCTAAGTTATAAACAAAGTTATCCAACCCCTGTTCGAGATTACCAGATTGATCTGTCCTTTGTAACATTGCTTTCAAAAAGTCCGAATCTTCGGCCATAAAGGAATCCTCCTTAGTGAGTAACAACTCAATATGTTTCTCCTGTTCTAATCCCTTACCCTTAGTCTGAGCCAAACACTCATTTTTTGAATGCCCCAACCCCTTACAAACCTTGCACATTTCTATATTCTCCTCAACCTCCACTAACTGTTTCCAAATACCCTCTCCAGTCCTCAATTCAACCGTTTATGGGAGTGGGTTCTCGACTTGCCAAAGAATGCATATGAGAGCATGCATGCTATAATCCTTAGTTATTATAGCCTCATCTGCCTTCACAAACATGCCCAACTTATTTCCAATTTGGGTTAGGGTTTCCAGATTCTAGTACTCATGCGATGGATTATAAAGCCTAATCCACAATGGTGTCTTTGTAATGACTTCTTCCTTTGGGTTGAAATTCAGAGTCCAATCCTTAAGATAAAGTCCCTTCCCTGCCATCATATAAGGTCTGCTATTGAAGATCCACTCCTTATCTTTTGAGCTTAGACATATAACCAGGTAGAAGCCATTCGGAAGTGTTTTCAAAACCATCTCCCCCCAATGTTCATCACACCAGTCTCTAACCCGTTTGAAAGCCGGCCATAGGCCACTCCATTTCATAAAAAAAAGATTTTTCTTTCAGGGTATTAACCGATTCATTCCAGGCTTGGCACTCAATAGATAAAGAGACTACTTTTATATCTTTCACGTTAAGGCTTACCTTCTCTTTTCTCGAATCCTCTCCCAATGAATTTTTCCTCCAAATTTTTTTCTCTATTTTTTTGAAATCAAATGGCACGTTCACACGCAAATACACAAAACCCCATCTATTCCTTTTGAGGGTTTCCTGCTGAAAGAAGTTTTCTTAACCATTTTTTGTAGTGTTCTTGAAGTTCTTTACCATAGCCTTCCATGCTTGTTGGGGAGGCTGTGAAGCCTTGTTATGCACTCGATGAGTAGCCCTTCTGTTGAAAGGCCAAACCCCATTTCCTCTGCCCAACCAACACCCTTGGGGTCTATAAAACACTAGCTCTCTCCTCTACTTTGCCATCGGTTTATTATTGACATATTATTGTTCTTCTTTGGTTTATATCATTTTCTATGATCATGTCTGAGGTTGACCATGGAGGTGGGAACACTAAAATGGGGTATTGACTGAGGCATACCTCTTAACATAATCGCCCAAAATTTTTGCTTTGGTCTATTGTGTGGAGGTACAGATAAAGAGAAATTTCAATCTTGTTAGAGCTTCAATAACATCTCATAGTGATATATTTTTATCTCTTCCTTGCCATTAGGTTGCTTTTATTGAGAGAACACCTATCTCTTAAATGATATTATTATTCTTTGGAAGTTATAACATATGCTCAATACTCACAACAATGAGTTAATTTAATTAAAATTAACATCACTAAAGCTTATTATCATAAAAAATGTTTATTTATTTTAGCCATGCTCTAGGCTCTTGGCTTTAGCTCTAAATTGCTCCATTCAAATAGATGATGCTTGCTAGTGTATTGGATTGTCTTACCATTAATGGTTAGCAATTCTCTTCTTTATGAATTTTTAAGTCCATCCACCAAGGATTATCTCTTGCTTTGGCTATTTAAGTTCTAGTAGTCAAAGGCTTTGACTATTTTCTTACTAATGGGTTACCCAACAAAGAGTCAAAGGTATTTCCTACTTTCAACTCTAGCTTTTACAATTAACCTTATATATATTTGGTATTTCCTCTTTAATCATGATCTCTAAGAATTTTACACCCAAATTTATATAATGTTGTATAATATCTCATAGTCTAACTACTAGCAATTACACCTTGGTGTGCAATGGGTACGCCGAACAGGTATAGAAGGTCAATTAAGAAAAAAATTGGTGGTTTTTTGGATAAATTTGTGTAGTACATGAGGTCAATTGGATAAATTCATTTTAGGGGGTTTGAAGTGAATTTCAGGAGAAGTGATCTTAGGAACTAAAAAATGTTGTTTTAGGCTGGTTGTGTGCATAAGTTCCTAAGATTATATTTTCCATTAGAGATAGTAAAAAAGGGTGGCCATTTGCCTCACATTTGCTAGGGTTTGTTTCTAAGAATTTTGGTTCTCCATGATTAAAATCCTTGTGTCTTTAATTATTCTATTGTTTTTTCTCAATTTCCTTTCATGTTCAATTTAATTTGGTTGTGTAAGAGTGTATAATTATTAGTTCCTTCATTATAGCTAATATAATTTGTATGGTTTGTATATGCGTAGGCAAAATATTGTCAGGCAAGAACTAAGCAAGATTAAAAAAAGTATGAAAAGTGCATGTGATGAGGATAATTAATGATGTGTGCACCAACAAATGGAACAAAATGGACATCTGTATTCCATAGTGGTTCACAAATGGGGACAAGGATGAGAACAACGAGGAATGCATTTAAGATATGATAGTCCAAAGGCCATTTTTTGGGGATGGCAAGGGATGGTAGTATATGTATGTTATACAAATAAAGAGAAAGAGAGAAATTTTTATAAGATTAACTAATATTGAGTAATATGACATGCACGTTAAGAGAATGACAATAGCACAACAACTTTAAATATATGATGACAATAATATAAGAGAAATAAAGTTAATGATGACATTAGTGACAATAATGACAGTAGTATTACAAAAATAAATATATTATGATTAAGATTCATAGCTAGTGATATAAGTATTAACATAGCTATATAACAGCGAACAATTATATAAGTTTCTCAAAGTCAGATTCGCAAAGGAATTTTAAAATAATATTCTTTTAATGTCATGAAGTGATCTTTAAAATATTGTAAAAGGTCTCTTATCTTCAATGACATCTAGTTGTCCCCATGATGGTCAAGGGATGTCTCATATGTCCCAAGTTGCCTTAAGAACAACCAAACATCCTGCAACATTTCCCTTGTTATATTGTGTTTCAAAAATATTTTAAAATTTAGAAGATTTTTAGAGATGACAAAGAGATACCTCTTACCATCCCACCGTACCCAAAATGCATAGTATTGTTATTTAAAAATCTAAAATATGATATTTAATTATTATTTTTTATTTATTATAATTATCATTTTCAAACTAACTTAAATTATAAATTATAATATAATCATAAAAAAACTTATAAATAATATAATTTTTTTTTAAAAAAATATCTATTATTTATATGTTAATTGTAATTTATATAAATCAAATATTATATATAATATCCACACATTAAATAAATTTGTAAATATAAGTCAATATTCATAATTAAATTACCTATTGCTAATAAACTTCCAACTTCCACGTGGATAATGGAAATGACCATTTGAATAGGGTAGTAATAGCTATTGACCATAATTTTGTAGCCGAACATACTAAGACTCAAAAAGGCACTACCATTTCACTAATTTTTTAAAGCGGGCCAACGAATCCATTAACCAAATCCGATGTGGGGTGGTGGGGCATGTTACAGTCTAGATAGTCAAGCCAAAGGACATGGGTGAGTATTCAGAATGTGCTTGTTCATGTGTGAGATCATCCTAGCTAGGGAATGAATAACGAACACATATTCCTCATCAAGTGGTGCTGAGCTTAAGCTGAGCAAAGGGATGTTGAGAAAGGAAGGGTTCATAGGATGTTTAAATCATTACAAATCACTCAAGAAGAATTAAAGGTGGTGTCAAAATCGGTACATAGGGGTCAGGGGCTAGTAGCTTTTCGATCACGATGTGACAAAAAAAGTAAGAGTCAACAACTTAGAAATCACGATACGTCAGAAAATTCTGCCAATTTAAATAAGAAAAGTGGACGGTTGAGACTTAACCAATCGTCTTGTATGTCTTCTTGTCGACTTTCAACTTTTCATTTTAAAAAATAGGTAGTCCATCTCAAATAATGAGACGCCTTCAAAAAAAAAAACAAACTTTTATGTGATAATATTGTTTTTATGTATTTAAAAGAAAAATACGTAAGTAGTTGTCAACTTATTTTGTGTATCTATACCCAAGGTTACTTGACTTGTGTATCAAATCATGCGGGTTTAACTGAATGTAAGGAAATAGTGAGAAATTAATGAGAAGGGTTGTTTCATTTATGTTTTGAAGACCTAACAAATATGACATTGGTAGTCATGGAGTTTGGATGGGAGGTAATATCACCATTATGTTATTGGTGGACACTATTCCTACTACAATGTTGGAATGTGGCGTGCATCAATCTAATATCATTCATAATTATTTATTTAAAAACACATCATTTTTTTTTGTATTGAATCAAGCAAAATAATAGAATATGTATAGAAAAGAAGACAACAATTAATTGCCAACAATAAACCAACAAGAATAATAGGCAAAACAGTTCCAAGGATAAATGAGAATAGTTGAAACTAAGCAACAATTCTACAAAGACCAACTACAAAAACTGAGAAATGTTGAAACATGAATATAGGTACAATATCATGGTTGATTATCTTGAAAGAACATAAACAACTCAACAAGATACACCTATGACAACTCAGGAACCTATGAAAACCTTAAATGTGGAATTTAAGCAATTGTTGTATTTGTTTTGAACATAGAATGTCAACTCTATGAGGTTGTAGTAGCTGAAATTTGATCCTATCCAAGTGATTGTTAATATTGAGATGTTCTTAATGTCTTCCTTGCAATTGAGAGCACAAAAACACAATCTGAAAAATAATGTTAGAGTAAAATCTTAGTGTGTGAGGTGAAAAATAATGATGACAAACTATTGCAAAACCACAAAGATCCAACCACAAACAATCCTAGTTCTACAATAAAAATGTACACCATACACCAATGAAGAAACCTAAGAACATGCAAATTAACAAATTGAAATAATAATACCATTCACATGCCAAGTAGGGTTTGAACTCCATTGTCTCCTATCTCCATTGATCTTGCTTAATATATTTGCTATTAGATTTTGTATGTGCACAAGAGCTCAACAAAGAACGGATTGTGGTTGTGAAGTCGCTTGATTGCAAGAAAGCTTGATAGACGCATTAGTTAGATAGCTAGTGTTGTGAAAGAATGAGAGTATCTTCTTATATAGAAGACACTTTTAGAAAATGGAGGGATAAGATTAAGAAGTGAAAGAAATAAATGGTCAGCCAGGATTAAAGGGTAGGTATAAGAAAATAATAAAATGATAAGGGGGTAGGTAGAGGAAAATTAATAGATAAATGACATGTGTCATAGAAGGGAAAAAGCTAATGAATTAATTAAATAAATAAAGATTCATTTAATTAATAGAGGAAGTGAGACCAATTAAATAAATAAAATATTTATTTAATTTAAAGAAAAGATAATATAAATAAAATAAAAATATTTATATAAATAGGGAAAGGGCTAGAAGAGGATTAATGAACTAATTAAATAAATAAAAATCTATTTAATTAATAGAAGTCTTAGGATAAAATAATTAAATAAATAAAATATTTATTTAATTAAACAAGACAATTTTAGGTGTCTACACTTAGCATTTCACCTTCATGATAAATCTCATGGTTTGAAAAGACAACCATACATCTACTTTTCCAAATGTTATACAAAATAATATGCCTCATAGAATCAACAATAATGTTCTTCTGAAGATGAAGGCCCAAGATTACTTCTTTTCAGCCAAGAGTATGATCAAATATGGTAGGGATATATTTAAAAATAGCATTCCACTTTTTTTCTATTCACACACAGTCCCAAAAAATATGTTTCACATTTTCATTTTGATGACAAAAGACACTTATCTGGTTGGATCATCATACATCTCAATCTGTCACCCACGAGAAGTTTGAAATGTAAGATCTTTCGAGCTAAAACTTGAGCATTAGCTTCCGCTTTAGAGCGCCAAATTTGTGCGCTCAACTTTCACCAAGTTTTCTCTTAAAATTTGCATTTCCATTTTTGATTCACTCTGATTTTTAAAGGTAAGATGGTCATAAGCTTTAAATATATTTCTTTTAATGGGAACAAGACAAACTGATGCTTTGAAAATCGCCACCAATTGATGGGGTTCACCTAGCTTGCTCACACTTCACCTAGTTGGTGTTGCTCAATTCCACCAACCTCTCTAGGTCTAGGTATGCTCCAAGACCTCCAAGTCCTTCTCAATCTATTCTAGGGATTTCTTCTTTCCAATCTCAAGGTGTTTGCATCAAGTGTTTAACTAGGAACCCTACCAATTCAAAGTGTTTCCCATATGCTCATTCTTGTTGTCTTGACTTCAACTTGTCAATTCACCCCCATACTGTTGTGAGTCATTGCAGAGGTGTGGAGGTGGCCTTTTAAAATGAAATGAATTCCATTTGGGTCCATTTGTGGTTTGCATCCCTTATTCTTCCTACTGATTTCACCAATTTGCCTAGAAAAAGGGCTACAAAGAATGAGCCCCTATTAGGCCTCCGAAATCCGGTTTTCAAGGGTTTAGAAGAAAACGGTCCAAAAGACCCTGAAAAAAGGTTGGTTTTTCTTCAAACACTCACCTATCCCCAAGTGATTTTGGTGGTTTTGGTTTCCCAACTTGCCGTACAATGCCCTAACCCAAAAATGAGGGTTTGCTAGGGTTTTTAGGCCTCTTAACCGGTAGTGACTAGTCAAGTTTGTGAAATGGGCATAAAAAGGTCTTATCAAGGCTTCTCCTTGCTATGTAAACTTTGTATGGACTTCATGGACCCATTCAAATGATTTTTTTGTGGTTTTGTGTTCACCTCTACACTATCCATGTCTTCTCTAGCCGGGTTGCTCCTGGACTCGCCTAGAACAAGGTGGTAGCCATATCAAACACCACTTCCAAAACTTCTCCCTGCATATGTACACTGCACAAGTGTTTTCCTTCTATATCCCAACAGGCCGTGATGGTAGCACGGAGGGATTTTATGGGGCAACCATTTTACAATAAATTGCTATATACAAGCCAAAACTGGCTGATTGAAAACAAAACTATGAAAACACCAATACACATTAACTACAAAGATTGAAATGATACAAATGAATCTAAAAAACACAAAAAAAACTCAATCCATAACTGGATCAATGGATTCAATCCATTTGTATTCCCATTGTAAGCAAAATGAGCCAAAAACAGTGATAACAGTCTGAAAATGAGTAGTTTCAGATCGTTGATCATACAAAAACAAATTTCCAACCTTGGTAAACATTCAAGATGAGGTTTTTATAGTCTCCCCCATGTGTGGACCCATTCTAAGGCATTGTGCTATCCCTAAATCCATCGCTAATCACTTTTAGGACAAAAGTTGTCATGACAACTTTTACAACTTTTCACTTTTTGCTTTGTCAACCTATGAAACCTATTTCAAGTCATTTATCATGAATTTTAAAGAATTCATAAGACCATTCTAAATCTCTCTAATGCTTATACCAAGTTATGCCACTTTTGACCATCAAGAAGGTCAATTTCCTACTCAAACTACTACCTATGCACAAAATGCAAACCTAGGAAGAAAACTAACTCAACTAGGCCTGCACATGACTCAAAACAAACATCACACTCACTCTTTGGACCCTCCTAGAGTCCTTATTAGGAACCTATCTTGGCTAAGGTCAGTACAAGCCAAAATTGTGAAAAGACTATAAGTCTAAGTCCTAGGTGCTCCTACACCACCAATCCTTGAAACAATTACATTTCAAAGGAGTGCAAAGCTTCATGACTAGATCAATGAGGGCCAAGGAAATAAAAATAATAATAAATCCTTTGATCCTATTACTTCAACCAAACTTCCTCTATAAATTTGGCCAATTATCCCGTCCCATAGAAACAAAATCCCATAGGTCACCAAACTAGCAAACTCCTTTCTTAAATAAAAGGTAAGCTTGCCTTTTAAAATAAATAGAAAGAGGTTGTCCTTGATATTGGACCAATCGATTCCACTAGATACAAGTGGATCTAAAACTAAAACTATTTTGTAGTGAATGATTTTTCCAATTTAAATATTTGCACACTTGTTGCCATGCCTTCAAAATAGACTATAAAGAAGGTAAAGCTCTAATATGAAAGAAATGAGCCATCAAGATTTTGTCTTCCCACATGACAGTTTTCCATTTTCTTTTAACCGAGGCCTGACTAATACAAAAATGAACTAGGATTTTCCATGGCTCATCTCGAGTAATAGCCTGAACTATCCATTTTTCTACTAGAAAAACTCCTTGTGTTTTGGGATCCAATAAGTCTAGCCCACCCTTAGCTTTTGGTTGAATGCAATTAAACCATGAGGTGTATTTGAAACCAATGCTACCACTCCAGTTAGACCAAAGGAAACGATGCACAATTTTGATAAGGTCATCATAACATTTTTTTAGGGCATCCAACAAGATGAATAGTACACGTGAGGCCAAGAAAATATGATTGACCACTTGAATTTTGTCGGCTAAGGAGAAAAACTTGTTTTTCCAAGAAAATAACTTAATTTTTAGTTTATTAAGGAACCATTTCCACATCTCGGCAAGAGATACGCCCACACCAAAGGCGATACCCAGGTAATGAGAGATTTGACCATGTTTTATTGTCTTCCATTCTAAGGAGATCCAAGAAGGAGGTTTATCAATTTGTCTCATGAGGAATTTAGTTTTAGGATGCGCTAATTTAGACCCTGAAACTAAGCAATAAAGGTTAATAAAATCCATAGCATTTGAAATCTCCTCTTCAAAATTTTGAAGAAAGAGCATATTGTCATCAGCAAAATGTGAATTCATGACCCCAACATTACACGAAAGAGAGATACCCTTGATTAAGCCCATCTGATTATATTTTTGCAGCAAATAACCAAGTGCATCAGCATCCAAAACATAAAGAAAAGGAGATAAAGGGTAGCCTTGTTAGATTGAGCGTTGAAGTGGGAAGGTATCAAATATCCTGTTATTAACTATTAGTTGAGCATTGGCATCTTTAAACAATATTAACATGTTTGCACAACTTGGAGCCAAACCCCAACCATTGCAGCATTTTGAGGATAAATCTTCAGCGCATTCTATCATACGCATTATCAAAATCCAACTTGATTATGATAGCATTTTGACCTGATTGTTGAGCCCATTCTAAAGTTTCCCATGCAAGAATAAGGTTATCAAGAATATATCTCCCTCCAAGGAACCCCATTTGCTCAGCTCTAACAATACCTTTAGCCACATGTTTAATCCTTGTAGCAAGTGCTTTGGCAATAATTTTATAAGAAGTATTGAGGAAGGTAATAGGATGCCATTCTGCAATTGTATCTTTATTCTTTCTTTTGTATGATATGCATTGGCAGGATGTTCAACAATTTTGGAAGATATTATTAAAGATCATATACCAAAAAATTGTATCTTCACTATAGCTACTTTTAGATTGTAATCTCTCCATTGTTGGGAAAATGGTGTTGTACACCTTGCATAATAATGTTTCATTGTTGTATTATTTTATTAAATTGTGTGAGGTGGACATTAAATTATATTCCAATATCATATTGTATTGTTGCACCTAGGAGCAACTAGATGGACATGCAACATGTAGAGATTCCCTTGGAATATTCTTGTAACCTCTTGATGAGTTGTATTGACACATTGGTATTATTATATTGTATTTATTTAATATTGGGGAATGTAATCATGATGAAGTACCCAATATTAAATGTGGGTCAAGGGTAGGTAGGAAAAATATTATATTTTATTGTCACATGGTTTTGGGCACATGGTTTGATGTAATACCACTTGGTGGTTTTGTAGGAGCTTGTGTTTATAAAAGAAACCACAAGGGTAGTTGTTTGGGTTGGTCAGATAGTCAGGTTAGCATTTGTGGAGGTTGGAAGCATGGCATGGGATGTGTGGTTACATGCTTGTTCACATGGAGTGCTTGTTGATGGCTTGTTATGGCTGGGTTTTCAAAAGCTTTCCATATTTGTATTGTAATGGACGCATTGCTGATAATACATGGTGGATGATGCTTTTGGAGGCTGGGTTTTTCCCTCATGAGGGTTTTCCTAGGATATATCTTATGTCACATTTTTATGGGTATGTTGTCTATTCTTTTCATGTGGATTCTATGTGTTGATTTTGTTGAAATCTCAATTGGGTTATGTGGAAATGATCATAAAGTTGGCTACAAGTTTCCTTTCATCCATTGTTTTTTTCTTCTATGGTTGCTAGTAAAAGTCCGAGTATAGATGGACTTTTAGTTCTATAAAAAATGTGGCAATTTATTAAAGATGATTTTTATAAAAACACATCATTTTACATTACTAGGCATAAAGTACAGGTCATAGAGAAGATGAGAAGAACTGAGGAAGAGAGAAGAGTTAAAACACATGTATATCAAAATGTTTTCAATCCAACATGAATAAAAATTTGAATATTTTCACACTTTATCATATAGATGTCAAGTAAATGTGTGTTTGGGAACATGTCTTTGATGTCACAATTGGCTATAGCTAGAAAATTTTATCTTCTAAAAGGTGTTTCAACTCAATGTTGGTTGTTGCTAATGATAATTTAGTCTTTTTCATTGTATAAGAGGGGAATCGTCCATCTTCTATATAGTTCTAATTCTTCGTGAGAAGTATCTATTTTTAATTCTATTATTGCCTTGTTGTTCTTATATTGACTATCCAAGAAATAAAGGATATACATTGTGAGGGGACTTAAAATTGAGTATATAAAATAACCATAGTTGGTATGACTATTTCTAATGTGTTAAATGTCATTACAGCCTACAATGATTGGGTTTGTATTTTGAAGAACTCTTGGTATTTAAGATGGAATATGTATAATAGTCTCACTAATTAACATTATTTTGAAATTTATTTGATAACAAATATAGTTAATGATTATATAGGATACGAGGATGGATACGACGGACCAAAAAGGAGTAAAATTGGCCATTTAAAAAAAAATTAGTAATAAAACTAATCTTGGATGAGAAATTGAAGATATCCATGATCAAACTTTGAAGATGCTACATGAATAAGAGTCATAGAGCTCATATTCTACTTTTTAAAATACTATTTTTTAGAAAAAAAAAGTGGAGATTAATGGTTTCAAATATAGGGACACACAAAGTGCTCTTATTTTTATTGAAATATATGACATAACATTTGTTGCGATCCCTTAAAATGTTGACATTTTTTAAGTATTTCAAATATCACCTAAGTGGAAAATTAGCTAACATCATGTAGTTTATGCCTTTTTTTTGTTGGTAATTTTAAATAAATATATGATTTTTTATTTATTAAAGTTCACACGTCCTAAAAAATAAAAAGTTGAGTGTTCTCCTCCCTATTTTTTAAAAACTAATCAAATTTTTTTTTTCTTGAGTGTGTATTAAATACAATCTAAAATGTAAAAATATAATTTGTTTCAAAATTTTAATGAATAGATAAAAAATGACAATAAAAATACTATAATAGATTTTTGGGGAAAAATAAAAAACATCAACAACAAAAAGTCAAGATCAAAACCTTACTGTATTGGAAATGTAGAAAAAATTATATGGATAGAAAGGTAAGAGAGAGTTTGACATTATTCTAACATTTATTATAAACATTGAAAGGCATGCAAACTTGATGGAGAGCATGCTTGGCATTTAGGTGTTTTTCTATAATTTGCAAAACACAACTCTGGTTGTTGACAATGGAATCCAATAATTCAACTTTCATTCTCGAGATAAATCTAAATCTAAGGGTTGCAAATATCCAAGGAAACATATATCATGAGTGTGTTATAATGTGCTCACATTATAACACACTCACATTATAACACAACCATATTTTTTAAGGTAAAAACATTGAACAATAAAAAAACATGCGCATCTTACATACATGCTCTATTTTACACTACAAACTATGCTTTCTTTGACATAGAAACAAGTTTTTCATAATTCAGAGAAATTATTCAATTATTGTTTGGAAAATATATCACCTTTTTTATTCTCTTTCATTGACACAAAAGATTGAGATTTCCTTTTTTTTTTTTTTAAATAATCGTTTGAATGATTATTTTCATGTTTTATCTTAATAATTGTTAAATATTATAGCCAATTATTGTAAACTGATATAGAAATCAACATCATATCAAGAAAAGCAATAAAAAACTCTAACTTTGGAGGAACATGAAGTGGAGAGTGAATGACAAATTTGTTAGGAAAATGGTGTCTCCACCTTGCAATGTTAAAAGAGTACTATTGATAAACGGTTGTTGTTGATACATGACGACGGGGGTTGAGGGGCAACACCCCCAACTTGGGGGTTGCAACGGGTTTCCCCTTTGTCGGCCCCGATCCTGTGACCGACTGGGAGTTCGGACAACACGTCCCGGTGGGGGTTTTCAAGGGAAGCGCCCCTAAAAACAATCACATATAATCTATGATTGTAAATCTTGATCATTGATCATTAGGTCATAGATCTAACTGTGGATATTTTGAGCATTGTGTTTTCCCTAGAAGGCAACCCTATTTTAAGAGGGGATTGCATTACAACTATTATATTTTGATGTATTATCAAAGTCTGATAGTTGTTGAATTGCCTTTGGATCCTACTGGTGGTACACCTATAAGAAGCTTTCTTTGCAAGTATATTGTAATCTTTTGTTGATTTTTGAATAATGTATTGGGCAGCTTTTGGAGTATGGGGTTTTTCTCTCAAAAGGGTTTTCCCCATGTAAATCACTGTGTTGTGGTATTCATGCTATTTATGTTTATTTTTGTCAAGTTTTTGTAACTGTTGTAATGATCTGTAAAAGTCTTTTCATTACCCTCCTCTCAAGGTTAGTGTAGGAAGTTGTTCCGCTACTTAACTTCCTTACAAAATTTGTGTAAGTAATAAAATTAATCTTGGAGTTGAAAGTAAGTCCTATTTTCCATCTCAATTTGGTATTTGATAGTTGTATAGTTTGAATAATTATTAAATTTCCTTGGCAATAAATCTAGTTCAAGATGGAAAGATATTTTCTTTGTAACATACTCATGTGACCTTAAATATGAGTGCTCAAATCCTTGCTCTATGCATAATCCATAATAACTTCGGTACCAATTCTAATATGACAGCCCCGCAAAAATCATTGGCTTTAAGTTATAATAGAGCATTTACTACTTAGAGATAGTGGATAAATAAGTCAAAGTAAACACTTTATTATCAAATATTTAGTGTTGTCACCTTGAATAGTATTCACTATTGCTATATGCTCTTGATTCTAGTGATCCCTTGTCATACCCTTAGTTTCCCTATGACCACTATCTTTCCTATACCCATTTCATCTATGAGATTTGTTAGGGACACATGCCAATTTAATGATGGTAGATCATAGTAAGAAATCATCTCCCACATATTTTTTTTCATGCTCATTTTTAGGCTACCACCCCTCCAACCAAGCTATCTCTTACCTCCACCATCTCATAATGTCCAAGATTAATGAATTTATGAAATTAACTTAAATTTGTAGAGAGGAACACAAAATAAATTCAATTATCATTCCAAAACCTCAAGAAATTGATTTTCCCAAATTGAATTAAAAAACTCGTAAAGATTCATTAGCGTTATTCACAAACTATGCATCCAATTTTGAGATTTGACCACTGAATCAACTCAAAACCTCACCAAAATTAATGTGCAATTAATTAACATACAATATCATCATTTGAAAGGCATTTAGCTATTGTATACCATAGATTCATCAATATTTATGCTCAACATAAATCTACATAAAAAAACTATTGGATTTTTCACACCCAATAAACTTGAAATGCACAAAAACTTATTGAAATCCTTCCAAACTTTATTTAAATCAAAATATCAATTTTGGTTATGTATTAGGGCCTAATATATGCATCAGTAAACATGCATTATTAATTATATAATCAGACCTTACAACTGCTACAAGATACACATTAAACACGATGAGCATGAGCAAAGAGTGTGTTAATCACCCGAAACTGAAAGAAACTCATTGAAACCAGACTAAACTTGCACAATTCGGTCTCAACACTTGGAAATGAGGTAGGGAATACTAAAAAGAAAAAATTCCACATCCAGAAGCATAGAAATATCTTATGCAAATTAAAATCAAAAGAAAGTACTAAAATCCACCAAATCACACCTACAAACCAATACTCTAAAAATTGTTGAAACTATTGAATTCCTTAAGGACAATGATAACATTTGGATGAGATTATACTTCACTAATAATCAATCTACCAACCTTAGATCACTTTGAAATCTTAAAAATCACATTCTTCAATCTCTTTCTCCACTAGTCTATCAACCATGAAAGAAACAAGCAAAAGCTTATCAAAATCTACAATTCAAATGCTACAAAAAGAGCCCAAAACATGCATATATGTGAAACCACTTCAATTTAAAATTCAGAAAACCAAAAATCATGACCAAGGATAGAGATTCCCTTGCATCAAGTGCATGTAACCTCTAATGCCAGGTGTCCATTGATTTATTTCATTCCAAAAGCATTGTACCATTTGTTCTGGCTTGTTATAACCACTAAATGCCAAAGGAAGGCTATTTGAGGATCCCACATCCAAAAAGGAAAATTAATTAAAATAAAATAATTTGGTGATAAAATAGTGTTCTAGTCATAACCAATCCACCAAAATTAATTTTATTTTTCAATTTGTCAACTGCTTTGATTTGTTATTTTGAGATTGTTGACTTACGATTTTTAGTAATTCTCTTGCGCATTCAAAAACCTCTCAAATTTGATTCCCCATGGGCAACCATTGAGGGTCTACATTACACTAGTGAAGAAGGCTTCATATACTTGGTCATCATGCACATGATTGTTCAACCATATCTCAAAACCAACCACATTCAATATTGCTTCTTTTGCCTAGTACTCCCAATATGTGAACAACCTTGCAATCTGCAGATCTCCCTCTTTGTCCAAGCAATCGCATCACACTCCAAAGTATTTTGTCATTTTTCTCACCTTCAAGAGATCCCTTTTGAAGCAATCATCGGATAGGAGGGACCTCAAAGAGATTAATCAAGACCAGTCAGCAAGAGTAAACACAACTGAAACACAAGGACATGATGGAGGCAATGCATAATAGATTGAATTATAACATGAAAATTGATTACAACCAACTGGTAACAACTAGGTTACAAAAATCGACTCATGGGCCTACTAAAACATGTTCAAAATACAGAACAGGTCACAACTGAGACCTTAAATGTTAAGATCTATCTTCTATGTTCAGTCTAACTTCTTGATTTAATTCTAATGTTCTATTACAATTATTTATACGATCCAAGAGGATCCGGTCGTCCCAAAAAGGGATCAAGACCTGAAGAACAAGACCTAACATGCAAAACCAACAAGGTCGACCTCCACCAAAGAAATTCCTTTGGAAAATCCAAAGGATGAAGAGTAGATCACGGGAAAAGGTCAGCCACAGGCCAAGGAACATCAAAATCAATGCTCAGGGCTCCGTAAGCTACGGAAGGGGATCTAGTAGATCACCATTGCAATAGGTCCAGGCAACCGGTAACAAAAATTGTCAACCGATAACAAGAAACTGTCTCAGAAACTGGTAGTGATAACTTGTCAAAAAATGATCAAAATACTCCACGGTTTGGGAATAAGGAAGATGATCAAGTCTTCAAGTAAAATCCAACTCCACAAGTTCCGGTGAGCCAAATCCAGGACACACAGAAAGAAATGTTGAAACTGCAAACAAAAAGCAAAACATAAAGGAAATATTTTAAGTTGATGCAAGATTGCTATGAACCAGGGATGCTCCTGCATCACCTTTCCTCTATTTACTCTCGATCACCATACGATCAAATATAATTCAATCTCTGCTTTGTTGTCTTGGAAACCAAATGTTCCTAGTTTACCATAGATTATTCCCATCACCACCTCACCAACCTCATGTATCTCAAAAAATACACATAATCCCACTAAATCCTCAGGACATACACACCATCCCAACAAAGATATGTCTTTTAAATAGACACAAGACATAATTGAGTGACAAGACTGACTTCTTAAGAGACATTTTGAGGTTGCCACTTGTGATCCAACTCTAATTTTCCTATGTAATCAACTCCCTCTCTTTTTTATTGCCAATTCCAACACTCCACAACTCAAGAATTGTCATCTCCATACCTACATATTGTAGGGTTGTCACTCTTTTGCTTCCTCTAAGTAATTTGACATCCAACAACCACATCAATTAATCAAATATTAATACCATTCTATAGTTCCCACCATATCTTGTCTAATTTTGTTTCCCACTTACATGATGTAAATTTCATAGATCAATGGTTTCTTTTTCTTTTGGTTCTATTGCTCTAGCCAATGTTCCCATTAGGAAGTGCATGATTGCTCCTCAAAAATAATCTTCTCCATTCTCGACAAAATTTTGATATCCAAGTCCACCACCACTTCATCAACTTATGTGATACCATGGTTTCCTAACTATTTTGTTGCCTTATTGACCTCCCCAAAGACACATGATATCATGAAATCTCCCACACTTTTGAATTATTCCCATATATTATAAACTCAACTCTTTAGTTTCCAATTGGGTGTATCCTTTCTTCTCATTTATTGAATACAAAGTTGTGAATTCTCTTTGCTATCAACATTCCTTTAATTTTTTATTTACATGGCCTTAGGCCAAGAGAAAACACCTCCATTTTCACTTCATTATTTGTAACAAGACCAACCTCTCTCAAGAGGGCCCGTACACATCTCCCATTACTATCTCTTATTAGGAAACTAACACTAGTTAAATAAGGATTTTCCTTAGTAGCCCTGTCAAAATTTAGTTTTAATCTTCCAGGTCTTGGAGCAGTCCATTTTGCATCATATTTTGTCATTTATATTTTAGGTCACCCTTTGGATTTTTGAGCTCCATCCAGTTTTTTTTGTATTTCCTCATCCCATCTTGAGAATGTTGAGCCAAACATCAAATGGCATTTTGCATTCACCACTTCACATATGGTCTCCCTGATTTTTCTAATAACTTCCTCAACTTGCAAGTGAGAATCATTGAAGTTCCTCTTGTTCCTTCATTTCCATATCTACCATACTAATAAAGAGGGGGAACAATCCATATATCTATCCATATAACTTTCCTTTGTATCTTTGGTGAGCTGGTCATGAACTCCAAAAAAAGTTCTTGTCGTGGCCCATTCTAGCCCAATGATGTTGAAGCCAATCCCAACATTTTATTATGAATGAATATCTCAAAAGTAGATAGTTGACTTTTTCACCATCCAGAAAATAAAGTGGGCATCTCGTTGGTCCTGTGATTCCAAATGTTATAAGTCTATCTATTATAAGGATTCATTTGTGGAGTGTCATCCATGCAAATGCCTGACGCTTTGGGCAATATTGAGGTATGCCAACATAGGATTGATGGCCATTTTTTTCCCAATTGAATTACATTCTATATTGAATACTTAGTTTTGGTAGAGTATTCTCTCATTTTAGACCTACACCAAACAATCTTGTTGTCATGCGCATTGATGAGTATCTTTCTCTAATTCAACTCTATTCAGTAGGGCATTTTTTATGGCTCTAGGATTAAAAAACATATCCACGTCCATCCACTCACATTGATCTCCCACACGGTTTGTTACTTTGGTAACATAATTTGTTACCTTTGATCCACATAATGCTTGGATATTCTGAACATGGTTCCCATACCTTCAATGTCTTTAAGAGGCTTATGACCGTTCCAAGAATTCGCCTCAAAATTGGCTAATCTTTCATTGTTTAATTTCCATGTGATGTGCTTTATTATTAGTTTCTAACTTTCTTGAAGAAACCTCCATACCATTGAACCACCAAGAATATGGTTAGTATCTGGCTAGGATCACTTTGATCCATACATTTTCTTTGAAATATTTTGCACCTTAGGAGTTGACGCTCTCTATACATCTTCCAAGATAGCTTTTCTCCCAAAGGCATGTTTTGAGCCTTTTTTCTTCTTAAACCAACACCTCCAACAATTTTAGATAAACATGTTTTTTTAAAACTGATTAAAGGACTCCTTCTTTCCTCCTTAGATCCCTCCCACAAGAATTTTTCAAGGAAACTTTCCAAATTGACCCCAGTCTTATGAGTTAATTGATACCAAGAAATAACATAGATTGGGACAATAGAAAGAACAAATATTATCATAGCTATTCTCCCTACTGAGAGTCATTTTCTCTTTTAGGTTGAGGCTTTATTTCTACTATTCTTGATAACTTCTTCCTAATGGCTTGAGCGATATGCCCTGATAAAGAGTGGTACTCTTAGATGATTAGAAGGGAGTGTTGCTATAGGGAAGCCAAAATAATTTGCAATTCTTCTTTGGACCGCCTTCTTCATGTTAAAGAAAATGATTTCTGATCTATCCCTATTCATAATTTGTTCAAACAAGCTCAAGTATTTTTCAAGAGATCGTTTTATAACTTTGTCCTCCTTCATGACAACTTCCCCAAATAATACAATGTCATCTAAAAATTGGGCATGTGTTATTGGACTATCATTTTTAGTCACCTTGATGCCTTTCTACAAGTCTCTATCTTTCCGCTGCTAAAAGGATCTTCCTATTGCCTCAGCCATGGTCACAAATAAAAATGCTGAGATTGGGTCTCCTTGATGTAGTCCATTTGTGGCTTCAAAGAGGATCACATTACAATCTCCATCCAATATATAAGGTTGTATATTCATATACTATAACTTGTTATTTATTGTTGTCCATGTTTCTAAATTCTCTTCAGTTTTGATTAGACGATAAATATTAAACAAACTAAAAGCAATATTAGAATTTAAAATAAGTACTTGGCATGCCATCCAATTTGGTTGTGACACCACTAGCTTTATTGAGACGTTTTTTTTTTATTTCCAAAGAATGCCTAATCCTCCAACCAAGTTGTTTGTATCATGAAAAAGGCTTGACCATGACTTGCAATATTTGACAAAATTTTCTACCCCACCAAGCATATTTTGGTTTCTTGCAACATTACCATATATACTGACAACTTTTCTAGGTGACGCTCAATCAAGCATCTTTTGTCAAGTGTGTTTAAGCACTTGAAATTCCATGTGACAATCTTCATTGATCTCCAACAAAGGTCTTTCCTACCTTGGATTTTTTCATTTGTTTCTCGATATTTGTGAATCCTTTCTCTATAGCTTCCTCCTCTCTTTTTTATTTTTTTGATATCCTATCTTTACCTTTTCTTGACTTCATTTTGCCAAGGGCCTTTAAATATGATTGACTTATACACCTTTGATCTATGATTCCCAGATCATAAGGATTTGAATCTCCTTCTAGACCCCAAACATATGAATCATTATCATCCTCACCAGGTCACCCAAATGCAACACCAACATTCACATTATCACCATCCATCTCATTCCTTTCTCCTTCTATTGTTTTCTAATCAAACTGTGCTTGTGTTGCATCCCTATCACTACTTCTTATCATCCTTGATCTCCACCTCATCCCTCAAACTAATCTACTCATTGTTTTCTCCTTCCTTGAAGATGGAAGAAATAGCATGCTCACCTTTAGTGACACTAAGAGTGGAAATCCCCCGATCCCATGTCTTGACTGCCTTTGATAGTGCATTGTTAGGTTTTTATTTTTAGACTCATTTTTTGGTTGAAATATTAGGGCATCCTACTTCTATATGACCTTTCCTTCCACATCATAAACAAAACCATCTCTTTTATTCAATTTCTATGTAGATTGTTCCCATGTCCCTCCAAAGGTGGTTAACCTTATGATCTTAGGGATAGGCCAAATTGACATCAATTTAACTTGGATAAATAGCGTTGATCATCCTTGCCCATGCCAATTCCTAGAACTTTCCCTAAACTTGATCCAATTTTCCTTATACATTACCTAGACTAGTACTCAAATCGTAAATTATATAACCTAATCTAGAAGGCTCATTTGCAAGGGGTCATATTTATAGGGTTAAAATTATATCAATGATTTTCCACACCACTAGGGTCTTTCTTCTAGAAATATGTCTCTCTCCATTTCTGAGTTGAAGTCTAGTGTAAATAAATGTTTCAGAAGAAAATTAAGGGTTGCATTAATCTCCTTTTCCTCCAACTAATCCTTGATTTCCTATCTACTAGCGGATCTTCATATCCCCTACCAATATTTTTTGCATTTTGAAGAGCTCTGAACACATCATCAATAAAGGATGAGACATCAATAACTCAGGGAGGTGTGTCAAAGATAGAACCACCAAATATATCTGCAATTGTTTCATGTTTAGAAATGCGCAGTTCATTGTTGAATTTTTATTTTTTTCTTGCCTTCTGCTCTACTCTGCATCGATTTTGTGTCCTTTTGTTTAATAGTATAGCCTTTTTTGTTGTATTCCATATATTCATCAATATTTTTGTTCAAAATAAATATGCATAGATAACTATTGGATTTCCCATACTCGATAAACCTAAAATGCACAAAAACTTATTCAAATCCTTTCAAAATTTATTCATATCAAAATATAAATTTTGATTACAAATTTGGGCTTGATATATATCAATAAACATGCATTAACACTTATATTATTAGAGCTCACAATTGCTTCAAGATACACATCAAACAAGATGAACAAAGAGTGTGCTAATCACCTAAAATTGAAAGAAACTCACTAAAACTTGACTAAACTTGCACAATTTGGTCTCAACACATGAAAATGAGGAATGGAAAACAACATACCAACAATCCAATATCAAAATGCCCAAAAATAATATTTGCAAATTAAAACTCAAAATAAAGAACTGAAAACTACCAAATCACAACTATAAGCCACTACTCTAAAAACTGTTAAAACTGTTGAATTCCTTAAGCACAATGGTAACCTCTAGATAAAATTACACTTTAGAAACCCTCAGTCTCCTAAGCTTAGATGAATTGGAAATATTCAAACTCACATTCTTCAATTTCTTTATCCATTGGTTTATCCACCATTAAAGAAACAAGCAAAATCTTAGCAGAATCTGTAATTTGAATGCCACAAAATGAAGCCAAAACATACATATATGAGAAACCACTTCAATTTCTAACTTTGAAGACCAAAAATCATGACTAAGGAGAGATATTTTCTTGCATGAAGTGCATATAACCTCCAATTCTAAGTGTCCACTGATTTATTTCATTCCAAAAGCATTGTGCTACTTGTTTTGGCTTGTCATAACCATTAAATGCCAAAAAAGGCTACTTGAGGATCCCACATTCAAGAAGAAAAATATATTTGGTCATAATATAGTATTCTAGTCATACCTATTGACCCTTTTCTATCAACTTAGCTACAGATCCCATATGAGAAATTCAATGTTTTTTTTTGCATAACCTACGTGTTATGCACATTTTCGTTGGCAGTCTGCGGAAGGGGTCTTTTTTTCCCTTGCATCTTTTTTGCCCCTATGTTCTATTTTTTTATTGACTGGGTCGGCTGGCCAACTCACTTATTTTCCACTGGCTGGAGGATCCTTGTTCGTGGCAGGCTGGTTTTCCTTTTTTTCCCCCCCGGTTGGAGGCGTTTCCATCTTTTCGGCCTAACTTTCCAAGCTACAGGATGCACTTTTGGGTCTTGCCGAAGTCTCTTTTATCAACGAAATGGCCTTTTCGGCCAAGGTTTTATGTAACATGATGTGTTTTTTGGGTCTTGCCAAAGCACCTGGTCTCAACGAAATGGAAGGAGAACACGTCATCACAGGTGGACCAGTTGGCGGCTACCAGGTGGTCTCGACGGACAGCTAGATTTTGGTGGGCCCGGCTCACGAGTGGAAGGGGCCCTTTTGACCAAACCTTAGGGGCTGATAAAACAATTATTTTGTCTAGCCGAAAGGCCATGTCTTGGCGAAACGCTGGATTCCCGTGACTCGACTGGAAAATGGTGAAGGCCTTTTCGACTAGATCTCTAAACGACTACGAAGCGATTTTATGTCTTGCCTTATGTCCTACTGAACTCTTTTGGGGATTTTTGATGCCATCTCATGCATCCATCTTCGCACGAGATGGCAGATCCAACAATTAAGATTCAAATCTGCATAGGCACGTTAGCATTCAAACCTCTCTGTAGGGGTAGTTATCGACCTGATGGTCAAGACAAGTCTTTTGGCTCGGTTGGCGCCCAATTCTCAACCCGATTTCATCCAACCACCAAATTTTCTTGCCATTGCTCCGAGGATGACTTCTGCAGGTCATTTCCAGATGCTGCCTGTATACACATAAAAATGACTATGAACAATTAAATAAATATTTTATATTTATTTAATAATTCTTCTTCTATTAAATAGTTAATTTGAAAAGATTAATTTATTTAATTCATTTCGTGTCCTATTAATTAATTTAATTGAAATATTTTATTAATTAATTCATTTATCTTATTCCTCTAATCAATTAATTAAATATCTAATATTTAATTATTCCTCTAATCAATTAATTAAATATCTAATTTATAATTATTCCTCTAATCAATTAATTAAATATCTAATATTTAATTATTTCTCTAATCAATTAATTAAATATCTAATATTTAATTATTCCTCTAATCAATCAATTAAATATCTAATATTTAATGGTTATTCTTCTATCCTATAGTCTCAAATATTAAATAATTTCTTAATTATTTAAATCCCTTTTCTAACTCATCTTCCATCTCTAGTTCATCTTTCCTTTGCCAACTCATCCATCATGTGGCTAAATTAATTCAACAAAATTAAAATAAATAAAACATTTATTAGCTACTTATCTCCAACTTTCAAAATAAATGAAATATTGTGTACGTACACATATTTCCTAACCTTCTTCTATATTATCTCTAACATCCCTATATCTTAGGAGGACTTGAGTACACTTGTCCTCTCATTCCTAGATCTTCTCCAACTATCCTATATTCTTGGAAGTCTTCCCCTAGTCAAGGTGAGATGAGTGACACTTGTCTTCTCCTTCCCCCTTTCTCTCAACCTTCAACTTCTTGCTCATAGCCATCCAATCTGCAAGATTTGATCATAACCATTGATCTCTGCCACCTAAGCTCATGCACTCAAAAATCTATAAAAAGAGGTCTCTTAAGCCATTTTGAAACTAATAGACTAATAGAAAAATAGACTAATAGCTAATCATATAGTCATCTAGGAGTCTTCATCTTGCATCTGTGAGTTTGAGTTTTAAGCAAATAACATTTTAGAGTTTTTGAGCATAAATAATTTTCATAGCATTTTAGTTTAATATCATTTGCATTATCATAGTATCAGTTAACTATCAGTCCATCCTTCATATGCCATCTTGGAAGCTACCAGTGCTTGTCTGAGAGCAAATCATCTGCAACTAAGAACAGTGGAGTTAGGACACAATGAGACTTAAATCATGAAGGTAATAATGTTTTTATTTTATATTCATTTCATGTAGTTTCATTGGTTGAGTTAGGATTTCTTGTAGCATTTCGTTGGTATTTTGTGAAACTAATATGCCACGGGTAGTATTTTGAAGATGAAATTCAAGTCGATACATTTTTGGCGCCCACCGTGGGGTTGGAGCTTCACATATATCTTTTTAATATCTTTTCTAGTTCTTGTACACATAAGTTTAACACATTTGCAATCCAGATTCATGCATGTGTGAATTCTGACAGCGCATTCATTTAATATATTAGTTTTTTTTCTCACATGTTGGCGCATTTGACATTTATGTTAGCACTTTTGTCTGTGAATTCACACATTTAATCCTTAGATTAGCACTTTCGTCTCACAGGTTAATGCATGTGGCATTTAGGTTAGTGCTTTTGTCTATGAATTCACACATTTAGTCCATAGAGCAACACTTTCATATCGCAGGTTCACGCATTTGTCACCTAGGTCAACGCTTTTGAGGTGGAAGACAACGCATTTGCTAAGATAGCACTTTTATTCTCAACTAATAAACTTTTCTGTAGGTCCGAATGTCCAAGAATTGAAAATTTTAAACTACTAACATATCTGTGTGTAGGGTTATTTTAAAGAAAATTTCATGCATTTCCTCACATAGTTAATTAGGAGTTTTATTTTGGAGAGTAATACATCATATCTTACTCATTTAGCTTATCTAGGGGGACAATCGACAACATGCAACTTGCATTTTGAGTGAATTCTTTAGAGTAGTTGCACATAGATTGTAGAAGGTTAAAAATAAACTTGTGTATTCCGTGCTTGATGAAGTAGTAGGTAAGTATGCTCTCACCCCCATACAGTGATAAAAAAACTAGACCTACTCTCTCTTATGTGTAATCTTCAGAGGTCCTCCCTTCCTAAGCTGCCTTGAGGGGGCCAATGAGAGGGGAATGACCCAAGTGGAAATGGGCTAATACTGAGTCCTTCTGATCCACTCTAAATAAATCGTGTTTGTGATGAAAGTCATAAACAACATGGGCTGATTAGTTCATACCGACACTATGTTTCCCCACAAACCCTATGGAGCGTAACCTCTATAGGCTAGGAACCTTCTGTATTTATAGAGTGTAGAGTGTTGCATGTATGGCCACATGACCAGAAGCCTTTACTAAAAACCACTTGTACTAGTTGCCAAAAACCTTCAAATTGTTGGCGTAGGAGGTTAGACCTCTGAAGTGGCTCACACACATACGATTCTTAGTAGAGATATAAAGTTTGCCATGGGGAGTTTTCATCAAAACTGGTGCTTGGTTGCCTCAGAGAAGTGAGTGCCGAGGGTGGAGCCAGTGGGGTCAAGCATCTAAATATCCGCTCTGAATAGCATAGCCTCGGGGGAAACCCCATGTGAGATTCAACAATTATTGTCTCGACTTGACATAGGATTCGTGCTTGCTTGTGCATTTTGTTTTTCAAACATTGTGTCTTCTATGTCTATAACGTGCTCAGAATGGTCAAAAATTGAAAAAAAACATCATCTAAAATGAGCAAAAATCTAACAACTTGCTAGAAAAATCGAAAAATCCTTGTAACACAGTCAGAACAACGCTTTTGAGGCACAGAACCACACATTTATTATTCAAAACAACGCTTTTATGTCATAGGTTCACGCATTTGATCAATGGATTAGCTCTTTTAAACATAAAACCGTGCTTTTATAACGTAGTTTTTCACTTTTAGTGTCACAAAGCATCGCTTTCGAACAACAGAGTAGCGCATTTGTCCTATAAGTTAGCGCTTTTGACCAAAAAGTTAGCACAAATGCTTTCTTGCATCTGAGATAGAGCATATCAGACCAAAATTTCAAAGTTAGTATCAAAAACCCTTCTTGAGTAGAGTTGTCTTTAGACTATCACAGACCTTCAAACTAGTTCGATAACCGGGTTACCAATCCAACATGCTATTTCCAAAAGGTTTCCATAAGAATAAAACATTCAACAAGCTAGTGATTCAACCATCTTAAGTACAAAAATCAACATCATTATTAGTTTCTCATCAGGATATATCAAATCCTCTATCACGAAACTTGATCAATCCACCGTTTGTTCATTATCTTGGATATATCGTTCCTATTTTGAACCTATGTTATATCAAAATCAGAATTGCACTCACATTGGAATCAAACAAACTTGTAAACTATCATATGCTTATATGACTTTTAAATATCGCCTTAAGAAAAGAAAACCCAGTTATAAAGCTACTCAGAAGAGGATAAGATTCTTGTATATCCATCGTAAGATCTTGTTAAAACATAGGACATTCCTACACCGTTTCGTCACTATTTACGTGGCTGCAAGACATAATTTGACAGGGAAATTTTGCAAGGATGTGCTTTTCAACAAAAAGACGCTTTATCACAACGAACCAATAACAATGGTAAAATCAACAAAGCCTACCTTCCTAAACCAATAATCACTTATTGGGTTGTTTTTTTAGAAGGTCAAAACTTGATAAATTTTTTGAATCAATCACATGCCAGTTTGGACTAGAGCTCAATATGAGCAATTCATAAAACAATAAAAACAAATGGAAGAAGATAATTCAATGTTCCAAAATTTTGGTATATGGATGTTGATGAAGAAGCAGTCAATAACACCATTAGAGAACTTGAGCAAGATTTCAAATTTGACAAACTAATGGAAAAGTTATTGGAGAAACAAAACAAAAAAAAACCTTTTAATGTTGGCAAAATCAGGAGCTAAATTGCCACAAGACTTTAACGTAGAAAGTTTGAAACAAGATGTAGAGACGAGTAATAATTAAAACACAAATGATCCAAATAACGAGGATGTAAATAAAGTAAATCATGAGGAAACAGGAGGAGATAAAACAAGAAAAGACCATGATGATACAAGAAGAGAGCATAGTGATAGAAGAACGTATGAGGATACAATGAGAATCTGTATGGATAATCCTTTGTTAACTCTCGCTAAACAAATGCAAACCTTAAAACAACAAATACAGGATATGCAGAATGGAATGAGTTCCAAGAAGTATTCATTGGAGTATATCTATCCATATCTTTTTGACAAAAGTTTAAATATGATACCATTCCCACAACATTGTGAAATCCCTAAATATGATAAATACGATGGGAAATCTGATTCTCAAGATCACATTAGGGAATTTTTCACTATGAGTATGGAATTTGCACATGATGAAACTTACCTGATGCATCTATTCCCTAGGAGTTTAAATGGACAATCAATGGAATGGTTCTCAAGACTACCATCTAGAATCAAATCTTTTGAAGAACTTCTGAATAGATTTATCTCACAATACTCCTACAATGTAAGAAATGAGATAACAATGCTGGACTTATGCAATGTTAAGCAAAAGAATGGTGAATCTTTCATGATCTTCTTACAACGATGGAAACAAATGTTTAATAGGTATCCAAGAGATGTACCTGATCAAGAGAAAATGGACATATTCATTGACAACCTTATCAGTGAAATGAGTTATCGTTTAAAAATGCAATGTCCTCCTTCTTTTGCCAAGATGATTGAAAATGGTCTAAAAATAGAAGACACAATGGTAAAGAAAGGCGAGCTAAATCTTTACAATAATTCCTAGAATAACAATCACAAAAACAACAACAACAATAACAATGAAAAACCTAAATTCTGGTCAAAGAATAGGAATGTTATCAATGGAGGAAATGATGACAATAATGTTATAAAACAACAACCAATCTTTAATCTATCAAGTCAAATCCCAAACAATAACAATCAAGAGAACAGTAAATCCAAGTCTTTCTTCTCCAATCCTCGCAGGAAATTCACAAACATTGGAGAACCCTTGGAATCAGCTTTGAAAACTCTTCCTGCAAATAAATTGATTACTTTACTAGAAGCAAGAAACTATGAACCACAAGTCAAACCTAATTGGTGGAACAACAATCATTTTGGCAATTACCATCGAAACAAAGGACACCAAACTAATGATTGTCAAAGATTGAAGCACCTTATCCAAGATTTAATCGATAATGGAACTATCACAATGGATAGTCATAAGATGAACGAATCACATCTAGCATTCAAAACTCCGCTTCCAAACTATGAAAAAAGTGAACAATCTAAATCAAAAGATGACAAAGGAAAAGCTAAAGTGAACTACACTTATACATATGATGTGGTAAATGCCATCATCGTTAAAGATAACACACCTTCCGAACCAATCAACGTCATTACGAGAAGCAAAGCGAAGGTTACATTTCCGGGTATAACAAATAAATCAACATCCACTTCATGACAATACAACTTAGTGGAACAATTGCAAATAATACCCGCTCAAATATCAATTTTAAAGCTCCTCAAACATGGTGGGATACCTTATAACCCCTCATTGCTTATCATTTTCTGAAAATGATGATGCATCCTTGCAACATCCTCACAATGCTCCCTTACATGTTGAAGTCACCATTCACAAAACTTATGTCAAACATGTACTCATAGATGGTGGAGTTGGCTTAAACATTTGTGCATTAAGTTTAATAAAGGCTTTGGGATATTCAAAAAATGTAGTAGATCCAAAGAAGAAAATAACCATTAAGGCTTATGATGAAGAAGAGCATTCTTCTAAAGGAACCGTGGTGTTACCAATCAAAATAGGACCTGTGGAAAGGAATACATTATGCTAGGTTTTAGATTTGAATCTATCTTATAACATTCTTCTGGGAAGACCATGGATTCATAACATGCAAACAATTCCTTCTACATATCACCAATGTGCAAATTTTCCTCATGAGGGACAAGAAGTCACTATAATTGCAGACTCCAACCAATATTGCAATAATCTAAAGCCAACACAAGATATGAGAGTTCCACATAACAGAGAATCAGTCTATCCCACCAAAGAAATTAAAGAAAAATTATGGGAAACCTTTGAGAAAAAGCTTAAATTAAATGATGAAGGAATGGGAAAATATTCTTTACATAACTTGCCACTTTCACCTAAATCATATGGAAAACCTACAAATGTTCAACCACGAACCTTAGAAAAATCAGTAGAAATGTTTGATGGAGCATTTGTTAGAGTTAGAACACTTGCAAAAGAAACTGAAGATAAGCACATTCTAAGTTGGCTGTACAAATATGAAAATGAAACCATAGAAGTAGCTGCTGAAGTCAATATTCTCATAGAACAATATGGAAATGGTTATAAGATCATGCAAAAAATGAGATATGAAGGAAAACCAATTGGTAAGCGACAAGAAGGTATTTCAGAACCTATTTGTCCTTACTCACAATCTAAAGAAGATAAATCAGGACATGGATATACAAAATCAAAGAAAAAACAACACAATTATCAACAGCCAAGGTGGAGAAAGAAAGTAGTCCCTAAAGAAGAACCATGGCAAGAAATTAAAAATGGATTGAATTCTATGCATGAAAGTGTGCCTCGGTGCAAAATTTCAAGTCTTCATGAATCCATTTGCTCAGTTTACCAAGCTCGATCTGTTTGTAGTTTGTATGTTTTGACAAGTCCCTGTTTCAGGGCCTAGTCGGAGCCCTGTTTTGCATGAGTGTAAAAGTTGCCTCAATGAATGTCATGTCAGAATGTTTATTCCGGGCTATTGTTGGTATAAATGAAAAGCTATGTTTCAAACTTCAAGCTCCTACCAATCCGTTTGATCGGTTTTCAAGAGGGTTCCTCGAGCCATCTGTTTTAGGGATCCGTACTTTCATTGCCGTATTAGTTGAAGTTGCTATTTTCATGAGCGCACCAGTTGCACCCAGTCAGAATTTTGGTCGAACTGAGAGTTCTAAGTTTTGATATGTACTTCAAGGTACCTATGTCTAAGATTTGAGGGTCTATGGAGGTCGTTTGATATTTTTAAGAGAAGCATCATGAGTTGCCTGAGCATTGACTTCATCAGGTCAGCAGTGCTGACAAAGCCAGTTGGTCATTTTTGACAATTAATATCTCTTCACTTGGGATTCATCTTTAAAAATTGTTTGGTAGAGTTCATGCTTGTATATCAGAGTACATGCCTATCAGATGGTGAGGTCTAGAAAGGTGTTTTGACCGGTTTGAAAATTAGGTCTTCACGATTAAATGCGAAAATGTGGCGTAAGTGCCTGAAAGTTGTAAAACTCAATTTGATGATCCGAAAATAGTGTCGATCGATTCCAGAGGTAAGTTTAAGGTTCCTGAGGTATTTTAGAGGTTAATTGCATGAAAATGAATTTTTTTTTAGTCGGACCCACTTTGGGGCCCGACTTGACGTGTAGCTTCACTTTTTTTTTGAATCAAGGTTTAACAATATAGCTCAAATGAAGGAGATCATTGTCATATAGATTTTTCATGGTCTATAAAGACATGAAATGATGTGCATTGGGTGCTCTCTATTGTCATGATTTCATTCCTATCTGGGGTTTTGAATCCTAGGTCTGCATTGTTTGTATTCCATTGATCGTGTGTTATATCTCTACGAGCCAATTCATAGTCCCTAAGAACCATTAAACATAAGCTACAATATATAGAGATAGTGAAGTGAAATTACAAAGTCATTTTCACAATAACACACAAGCGAATTAGAAATGGAATGAGTTTGAAAGTCTAATGATTGCTGAGAATGTATAGCAGTTGGACGAGGCATCCATGCTTGACAAAGGTTTATGAGGAACAACATAAATTTTCAAACAAATGCAATTGGCAGTGTTAAAAGGAAATCACCAAATGCTCCTGCATAACATGATGTAGCTGCATGGTGGAAGGAGTTGAAAGAGACGTGGAGAATGAGGAAAGGTAATGAACTGCCAAGAAAAAGAAAAACACCAGCATCCTCCCCTATGTTGGAAATGGAGAATGTTGTTGAAAAGCATTAAAAAACTACAACAAGTGCACTTGGCAAGTGAAACTTAGTAAATTCCCCCTCTGCCATGGAGTTTGGAGACAGCGTTGGAGACTTTTAGCAAAGGCAATGTGGCATGGTGGTTCGGCCATTGAAACAAGAACCAAATGGGAAATAATAAAACTCCATTGGCAATAATAAGAAACAGGAACCAATGCAATGATGGCGTAATGCCCAACTAGATCCTCCTTGCTACGTTTGAGGTGGAGTGAAGAGGGGAGCATGTAGAAACCTCCAAGTCAAGTACAAGTAGCAGCACCCTTTCCCCATGTGAATACCAGTGAAGGCAGCGTGGCATGGCTATATGTCAATGAAACTTCTTAGCAAATGGCAAATTCAATAGCAGACCCCCTTCTCCTCCCTGTGCGTGGTTTTTTATAATGGGGGCAACATAGAAACTTTCAAGTAAATAGCATTTGGCAGGTGTAAAGGTTTATTCCATGACCTTCCTAGCATCATTCCCAGCCATGGTGTTCTGAAAAGGCATTTTGAATATTCAACGAATATAATCTGCAGAGAAAACCTTCAAAAAATGTATAAACCAGGCGAAATCGTTATCCCACATTGGCTGGGGAATGGGACTTTTTCATGTTTAAAAGCAAACTCACACCCATCCATAGTGTCAAAGCCTCAAGAGGCTTTTGACAAATGGTGCTGATTGGCGCCCAAGCGGACCCCACATGTGCGGGCGCGCTTCCTGAGGTGACCAAGGAGGCTGACAAGTGGCGACCAGCTGGACCCCACATAGGCACAGATCTCGAGGTAGGCGAGTTTTGCAGAGAACGGATGAGTTAAAGATCGAGCATGTTCCAAGGAGATCGACGGTGCGTGTGGATTCGCAAGCCAAAGATGCTTGTCGGTTAAGGTTCGCGAAACAACGAAAGCAGTTAAAGACCATGCAAGTTTAGGAGATCCAACGGTCGACGCGATTTTGCAAAAGGAAGATGCTCGCCAGTTAAGGTTCGCGAAATCGCGAAGAGTTAAAGAGCATGCAGATTGCAGAGGATCCAACGACCCGCATGACTTCGTGACCCAAAGATGCAAGCTCGTTAGCAATCGTGAAATGGAAAAAGATAGGTGGCAGGTTCAGGTGGAGGTCCAGCTTGCGGGTCCCGCTGAGGTGTCAATGACATGGCGTACACATTGCAGTCCAGTATCAGTGATGAGGCGAACACGTGGCGAATCGATGAGGTGTCATCCGAGGTGGCACCTAGTGGACCCTATCAACGAATCACAAGCTGCCACATGGTAGGATGTCAGGGCAAAATTGGATTGAAAAATTAAAATTAAATGTATAGTGCAAACTATATAGAAAAATTGAAAAATTTAAATGATGTGCACATAAAGTGGATTAATTCGCCCAAAGGTCCATTTTTGGTCAAATTGGCAAGTATTATATATCACCGGAAAGCTCTCGGGATGAGGAATACAGTTATGGAGTTATTTTCAACAAATATGAGATATTTAGAGAGAATTTTCCATAGGAAGGAGGAAGGAATTGAAATTCAGTTGGAAAAGAGACACTTGGCAATTTCGGTTGTAGACCTAATCTTTTTCTCTCTCCTTATTCCCATTTTCTTCTCATTGTAATGGTTCCAGAATTTTGGAAGAAGTGCTCCAGATTTCATGGCTTCCAATTCTGAGTTCTCTTCAAAATTGTATAGGGCAATGTCCTTTTCCATAGAATAGAGTATGATTCATGCTATAGGTGTTATTTGTTTTAGGTTCTTGTGTATGTAAGGCATGCACAAATTCGTACAGAATTTGTTTGTGAAATGTATCTTCATTTTATTCAAATTTGATTCTTAAGGAGGATCAAATTTGTCATGATCAGTTGTGTCTGTGAGTGTAATGCTTGTTTGTAGGTAATCTTCAAGGAAGATTTCAAACTCTGTGAGCAAACATTAATAAAATAGAGTTCATGTTTCTGGATCTGATATTTTCTGTTGATAAGATTAGTAATGCATTTATGCAAGGCATTAATGTAGGAATATTTCATGATGAAGATGGACTTGCAATGAGTGCTTTCATTTGTAGTCTGATATATGACTCTGTTGCCCATGGATAAGGCACTGATCTTGCAGATTTTGGGGTTTTCTTAGAGATTTAAAATCAAATCAAAATATCTACCTTTATTTTATGTTTTGTGGGAATGTTTCATCCATCTCATGCTTCAACTTAGTTGAGATGTCAATGTGGATCTAGCCCATCTATAGTAACCTCCTAGTTGTTAAGCTTTGTGAGATCTATCTGTTTCTACTGATGTTGTCATAGGTGTGTAATAGGTTTAATTTTAAGCATCAAAGGTATACCCGCCTAGGTTTTGCAGAGCTTGAAGAGTAGAAGGATTCATATCCTTGTCATGTTGTCCAAGCGCTAAGGTTCTTCATAGATTGAATTGGCTACTTCATAGATCAATTGCAGGTGTACTTGGGTTAACTAGATTTGGTGGCCAACAAAAATGGCGACTCTGCTAGGGATGGTTGATAGAAATTGCCTAAGTTCATCCAGTTAGTCAGTCCATTGAGATTTGCACAGAGTTGAAAGTAATTTTATGGTGAAGAAAATGTTCCTTGTTTTGGATCTGTAGAATGATATGTTATTTCATGTCATATTTTATGAAGGAGTAACAGTGAATGTATATTGCTGAGTTGTGAGCAAGTCCTTGCAGCTGTATGCAAAGTTTTCCCCATTTCCTTATTTGGGTGGCGACTCTGTGGTTCATACCAGTGTTAAATAGCCTCGAAGAGTGTTTATTGCAGCAAGATTGAAGGAGAAAGTAGAGAATTAAAATTTGTGTTGAATGGTATTCTGCTGTTCAAAATGTCCTCTATGCAAGAGGTGGCGACTCTGTGATAAAAGACCATGCTGAAAGTGGAAGTTAATCTTCAGATCTACAAGTCCTACAGCTGCAAACACCTAGGTATTTTCAGAAGTTTCAATGCAAGACATCTCTTCAGAAAATTTGAAAGAGCAAAATAGTTTCCCTATCTAGTGTTTTGCACTTTGTTGAAAGGGAAGAAGATCAAAAAATATTTGCATATTCAAAGTGTTATTAAGTTTCAAGATCTTATATGTTTTCCTATGATATGCAAGTATCCATGAGTTTTATGTCAAAAAGTAAAGAAGATAAATCTGTAGCTTGACATATTTAGAAGTTGTTGAATTTTGGTGGGGTTGTGTATGAAGTTTGAGAAGTCACAATGTGCAATCAGTTATTTCAGCCCCAATCTTATTCACATATGACCATGCCTAGTGAAGTGTCACAACCGTATAATAGGAGAAGTTTCATCATGAACCATTGTGCTGCTCTAAATTTTGAAGGTATTCCGGGTTACCCAAATCCCATACCCACACAGATTAGAAAGTATTTGCCCATATTCAGTGGGAAGAAATCAGAATCAGCATGTCAATATTTGAAAATATTTTTCAGATTTGATGGGAGAGTTTGAAATTTGTCAAGAAGATGTGTGCATGAAGTTATTTGTGCAATCACTGAAAGAGGATGCAAGGGATTGGTTTTCCTTCTTGCCAGTAAGTTGTATTTCCACATGGGAAGAATTAATTTCAGATTTTATAGACCAATTTGATGAAAAGGTGAGTGATTATGATTTGCTGAAAGAATTCACGTACATACAAATCAAGGAAGATGAATTGGTACCAATATTTAATATTAGGTTTTCACAAGCGTTGTCTAAAATTTCCAGTAAATATAAGTTTGATGATAAAGTATGTTTGGAGAGTTATATGAGTGCATTTGACGAGAAGATGGGTTTCTTATTGAGAAACAAAGAACCCAAAACTTTGTATGAAACTTTTAATACAGCCAGGGACATTGAAAATAATTTGAAATTTGGGATATCCAAGAGGTTTGTGTCCGCTGTTGTTTCTTGTCAAAGCACCTTCAATGGTGAAATACCATTTGAAGCTGAGCAAATCATTCCTTGTCCTAATATGTTAAGCCCTGCTGTTCCGAATGGTTTTGCTGATATATGTGAATTAATTTTAAATGAGAGTCAAGAATCTTTGTTGTTAATGTCGGTTGTCTCTCACAATAAGGATGGAAAGATCAGTGGGAATTGTTGTGATAATGCTGATACAGAGATAGACATATATAAGGGATATGTACCATTTGATTTGTATGTCAGTTATGCTGATTATGTGACTACAAACTTTGAAGTTAATCATACATCTCTCAAGGATAATGAAAATGAAAACAATGATGGTGATGACCATTGGTCTTTACATGCTGCTGATGTGTTTAATGTTGCAATACCAAATACTGAAGGATCACCAAATGTTGCTGATTATGCAAGTGAAAATGTGCAATATGATGTAAATCAGATTTTGATTAAGTCTGATAAATCTGAAAATGAAATTGCGGATGATGTTGATAGTGTTTTCAATGCGAGTATACCCAGTGATGAATGTGTTTCAGAATGGAGTGCTACTGCTGATTATGAGGATATTGAGTTCGATTTTCAGCACCTTGAAGGTATACAAATGGATAATGAAGAGCAATTTCAGAATGAGAGTGATCTTGGCACAAGTTTTTCATTTTCTTATGATTAGCAAATGAATGCCAGTTATGCAGCTGAGGATGGTTATGAGAATTCTTATTATTCATCTTGTGAAGATGATATAAGAGGAGATCAAGTTATATACTTCAGTCATGAATCTGAAAATGAAAGTGTTTTTGAAGATAAAAATGTATGTGACAGTGCGGATAATGTTTTATTTTTCAGATTTAAATGAACCCATATTTGAATCCTTTCAGAATTTCAAATACCATGAAGAGAATGTGAATGTTGATAGTATGCTTGAACTAGATATAGAGTTGTTTGCCTTTGATACTAATGTTCATGGTGTTGATTTCATTATGGAAAGTGCTGAAGTTTCCCCTTGTGTTGAACAAGTTTGAATGCGGATGAAGTTTTGAACAACAGTAGCATGTGTTGCAAAATTTTACTTCATGAGGAAAATAAGAGGCATGGGTTGTGTGATGACTACTTCAGACCACAAATGGAAGTTTTTTGGGTGGATGTAAGTCTGAACGAGAAAGACTTAGCTGAGGATTTGCTTCAGCCAGAGGTATGCATTCTTTTCCATGATTGGGATATTGAGGATGCAGATGTGTTGAGTTGGATGAACAAGGATAGTATAGAATGTGATCAGCATAGTGAAGTATCATATCTGGATCAAAATATTTATGTTCCTTGTTTGCATCAATTGGTTGTTAATATCCCTCATTCTATGAATGAAAATGATAACAAGGCATGTGCTGATGATAATTACAATGTTGAGATTGAATGCTTTATTTTTGAAGTTCAGCATGATGATGCCTTTCCAAATGATAGAATTGATTGGGATAGTGAAGTGTATTGCAGCTTGTGGGAAGGCCTCTATAGTGAGTTGTCTCATGGTTTTACTTTTGTTGAAGTAGTGTGTGATTACAAATTTCAAAATCAGGCCAAAGGTGTGCACACCAATTTTTATAGGAATGAGATGAAAGAGGTTGATTATAAGGATTACGCTCAGTTATTTTTGAAAGGTTCCTTTGTTTGGATCATGATGTCAGGTGATGAGAATCATATTTTTGATAGAGGTAAATGTTGAAGAAAACGGAGCAGCTTATGATCAGTTGTGAGTATGTTTGTATATATTATGTAGTTGCTTTGCTTGAGTTGTGTGGTTTTCAATAAAGTGCCATGTTGTTTGGGTTGAATAAGGAAGCCCTTTGATTTTGAGAAGAGAAGGGAGTGATCTGTTTTTGGGTGGTCTGCTTAACCATAGATTCTAGATTCTTGTGCTGATCTTGCAGTCAACCATCCCTAGTCAGAGCCACTATTGGGAATCATTAAATTTGAGTCAAGTTTAGAGGCCCATTTCAAAATTTTGCATTGCATTTCCAAATCAGTCAGTTTGAATGGCCTAGTTAGAGATAGGGTAAAATGGAGCCAGGTGATTTTCAAAGGGTAAGGCTTGGGAAATGTGTCCTACACCTTTCATTTGGATAATGAAGTGTTTTGCAACTTTTAGAATTTAGTTTGGATCAATTTATCAGGTACCCATTTCGAGGGGTGAGCTGAAAATGCATTTTAGGCACAAATGCAGATTTTACTAAGTAGCCTACTTTGGGTGTTTATATCTTTTTCCCTATTGATTGTCATGATGAAATTTAAAATGGATTGAATTCTATACATAAAAGTGTGCCTCCGTGTAAAATTTTAAGTCTTCATGAATCCATTTTCTTAGTTTACCAAGCTCAATCTGTTTGCAGTTTGTATGTTTTGACAAGTCCCTATTTCAGGACCTAGTCGGAGCCCTGTTTTGCATAAGTGTAAAGTTGCCTCAATTAATGTCATATCAGAATTTTTATTCCGGGCTATTGTTGGTATAAATAAAAATCTATGTTTCAAATTTCAAGCTCCTACCAATCCGTTTGATCGGTTTTCAAGAGGGTTCCTCGAGCCATCTGTTTTAGGGATCCATACTTTCATTGTCATATCAGTTAAAGTTGCTAATTTCATGAGCGCACCAGTTGCACCCAGTTAGACTTTGGTCAAACAGAGAGTTCTAAGTTTTGATATGTACTTCAAGGTACCTATGTCTAAGATTTGAGGGTCTACGGAGGTTGTTTGATATTTTTAAGAAAGACATCATGAGTTGCCTGAGCATTGACTTCATTAGGTCCGCAGTGCCGACAAAGCCAGCTGGTCATTTTTGACAATTAATATCTCTTCACTCGGGATTCATCTTAAAAAATCATTTGGTAGAGTTCATGCTTGTATATCAGAGTACATGCCTATCAGATGGCGAGGTCTAGAAAGGTGTTTTGACTGGTTTGAAAATTACGTCTTCGCGATTAAATGCGAAAATGTGGCGTAAGTGCCTGAAAGTTGTAAAACTCAATTTGATGATCCGAAAATGGTGTTGATCGATTCTAGAGGTCAATTGCATGAAAACGAATTTTTTTTTAGTCAGACCCACTTTGGGGTCCGACCTGACCTGTAGCTTCACTTTTTTTTTTGAATCAAGGTTTAGCAATATAGCTCAAATGAAGGAGATCATTGTCATATAGATTTTTCATGGTCTATAAAGACATGAAATGATGTGCATTGGGTGCTCTCTATTGTCATGATTTCATTCCTATCTGGGGTTTTGAATCCTAGGTTTGCATTGTTTGTATTCCATTGATCGTGTGTTATATCTCTACGAGCCAATTCACAGTCCCTAAGAACCATTAAACATAAGCTACAATATATAGAGATAGTGAAGTCAAATTACAAAGTCATTTTCACAATAACACACAAGCAAATCAGAAATGGAATGAGTTTGAAAGTCTAATGATTGCTGAGAATATATAGCAGTTGGATGAGGCATCCATGCTTGACAAAGGTTTATGAGGAACAACATAAATTTTCAAACAAATGCAATTGGTAGTGTTAAAAGGAAATCACCAAATGCTCTTGCATAACATGATGTAGCTGCGTGGTGGAAGGAGTTGAAAGAGGCATGGAGAATGAGGAAAGGTAATGAACTGCCAAGCAAAAGCAAAACACCAGCATCCTCCCCTACGTTGGTAATGGAGAATGCTGTTGAAAAGCATTAAAAAACTACAACAAGTGCACTTGGCAAGTGAAACTTAGTAAATTCCCCCTCTGCCATGGAGTTTGGAGATAACGTTGGAGACTTCCAACAAAGGCAACGTGGCATGGTGGTTTGTCCATTGAAACAAGAACCAAATGGGAAATAATAAAACTCTATTGGCAATAATAAGAAACAGGGACCAATGCAATGATGGCGTAATGCCCAGCCAGCTCCTCCCTGCTGCATTTGAGGTGGAGTGAAGAGGGGAGCATGTAGAAACCTCCAAGTCAAGTGCAAGCAACAACACCCTTTCCCATGTGAATACCAGTGAAGGCAGCGTGGCATGGCTGTATGTCAATGAAACTTCTCAGCAAATGGCAAATTCAATAGCAGACCCCCTTCTCCTCCCTGTGCGTGGTTTTTTATAATGGGGGCAACATAGAAACTTTCAAGTAAATAGCATTTGGCAGGTGTAAAGCTTGATTCCATGACCTTGCCAACATCGTTCCCAGCCATGGTGTTCTGAAAAGTCATTTTAAATATTCAATGAATGTAATTTGCAGAGAAAACCTTCAAAAAATGTATAAACCAGGCAAAATCATTATCCCACATTGGTTGGGGAATGGGACTTTTTCATGTTTAAAAGCAAACTCACACCCATCCATAGTGTCAAAGCCTCAAGAGGCTTTTGACGGATGGTGCTGATGGGCACCCAAGCGGACCCCACGCGGGTGGGTGCACTTCTCGAGGTGACCAAGGAGGCCGACAAGTGGCGACCAGGTGGATCCCACGTAGGCATAGATCTCGAGGTAGGCGAGTTTTGCAGAGAACGGGCGAGTTAAAGATCGAGCATGTTCCAAGGAGGTCGACGGTGCATGTGGATTTGCAAGTGAAAGATGCTCGCCAGTTAAGGTTCGTGAAACAACAAAAGGAGTTAAAGACCATGCAAGTTTAGGAGATCCAACGGCTGGCGCGATTTCATGAAAGGAAGATGCTCGTTGGTTAAGGTTCGCGAAATCGCGAAGGGTTAAAGAGTATGCAGGTTGCAGAGGATCCAACGGCCCGTGTGACTTCATGACTCGAAGATGCGAGCTTGTTAGCCATCATGAAATGGCGAAAGCCAGGTGGCAGGTCCAGGTGGAGGTCTAGCTTGCGGGTCCCCCTGAGGTGTCGATGACGTGGCGTACACATGGCAGTCCAGTAGCAGTGATGAGGCGAACACTTGGCGAATCGATGAGGTGTCATCCGAGGTGGCACCTAGTGGACCCTATCAATGAATCACAAGGTACCACGTGGCAGGACGTCAGGGCAAAATTGGATTGAAAAATTAAAATTAAATGTATAGTGCAAACTATATAGAAAAATTTAAAAATTTAAATGATGTGCACATAAAGTGGATTAATTCGCCCAAAGGTCCATTTTTGGTCAAATTGGCAAGTATTATATATCGCCGTAAAGCTCTCGGGATGAGGAATATAGTTATGGACTTAGTTTCAAAAAATATGGGATATTTTGAGAGCACTTTCCATAGGAAGGAGAAATGAATTGAAATTCAGTTGGAAAAGAGACACTTGGCAATTTCGGTTGCAGACCTAATCTTTTTCTCTCTCCTTCTTATTACCATTTTCTTCTCATTGTAATGGTTCCAAAATTTTGGAATAAGTGCTCCAGATTTCATGGCTTCCAATTCCGAGTTCTCTTCAAAATTGTACAGGGCAATGTCCTTTTCCATAGAATAGAGTATGATTCATGCTATAGGTGTTATTTGTTGCAGGTTCTTGTGTATGTAAGGCATGCACAAATTCATACAAAATTTGTCTCTGAAACATATCTTCATTTTATTCAAATTTGATTCTTAAGGAGGGTCAAATTTGTCATGATCAGTTGTGTCTGTGAGTGTAATGCTTATTTGTAGGTAATCTTCAAGGAAGGTTTTAAACTCTGTGAGCAAACATTAATAAAATACAGTTCATGTTTCTAGATCTGATATTTTCTGTGGATAAGCTTAGTAATGGATTTATGCAGGAATATTTCATGATGAAGATGGATTTGCAATGAGTGCTTTCATTTGTAGTCTGATGTTTGACTCTGTTGCCCTTGGATAAGGCATTGATCTTATAGATTTTGGGGTTTTCTCAGAGATTTAAAATCAAATCAGAATATCTACCTTTATTTTATGTTTTGTGGGAATGTTTCATCCATCTCGTGCTTCAACTTAGTTGAGATGTCAATGTAGATCTAGCCCATCTACAGTAGCCTCCTAGTTGTTAAGCTTTGTGAGATCTATCTGTTTCTATTGATGTTGTCATAGGTGTGTAATAGGTTTAATTTTAAGCATCAAAGGTATACCCACCTAGGTTTTGTAGAGCCTAAAGAGTAGAAGGATTCATATCCTTGTCATTTTGTCCAATCCCTGATGTTCTTCATAGATTGAATTGGCTACTTCATAGATCAATTGCAGGTGTACTTGGGTTAACCAGATTTGGTGGCCAATAGTAACTCCACAAGAAACATAAACTGTTGTTGATAAAAAATTAGGAAATATCAAATTTCTATCAAATGATGAGTAAGACGTACCAAGGTATGGAAGAACTAATAGATAGTCAAGAAGGATTGACTATTAGTCCAAATGAAGTTGAGTTCGAGAGAAGACAAAAGATAGCAAAAGGATCCTCTATGTCATGTACACAAGTATGTCAACTTCAAAATACAAATGAATCTATTGAAATTAATCAAGAAGGATCTTGTAGTATTAAAGATGTATGTGTTGATATAATCCATCCATTTCAGGGACAAACTTCAGATGAAGAATCAGCTGATTGTGAACCACAAAATACCAATACTGATTTGCACTTGGGAGAGACTAACCTCAAGAGTGTTCTATCTATGACATTAACTACTCTACACCAAATTATGACTATTATGTCATGAACCTTGAAGCACCTAACAACAATGATGACTATGACTTACCCCTTCTTCATCCATAACTAATTGATTGGGATAACCTAGAAAACCCTGAATTGGATGTCTTTTCCAATGACAATGACTTAGTTGTATATCTTAATGCTGTTGAACCCATAACACCTAAGATATCTTCCATCGCGGAATCAAGTAATGTTTCTTGAAGTCAAGAGCATGCCAAACTTTCCAGTCGCAAAATTGAAATAAAATAAGGAAAAAGACCTAGTGTCGAAAACCATTTTATGGCAATACTAGATCAATCAAGAGGAAAAATAAAGGACGTATCTGATGGTGAAAACCTCTTTGAGGTGCCAGAAGATGAAAAATTTGAAATCCTCACATATTTTCAGGAGAGATCTGCTATTCTTGATAGAGCCAACAGAAGCAATAAACATTGGCACAACAAAGGATCCCAAGATACTTCATCCTGTTGCATCATTATCAGATGAAGAAAGGAAAGAATACATAGAATTATTTAGACAAAGACAGATAAATTTTTCTTTGTTTTATGCAGACATGCTAGGAGTTGATCCAGATCTTATCATGCATCATATCAATGTGGATCTAAAATAAAAACTAGTTAAACAAAAGCTAAGGAAGATGCATCCACACATCGCTCTCCTTGTAAAAGATGAGCTAAAGAAACTATTGGATGTGGGTTTCATAAGTTCTGTTGCCTATCCAGAATGGGTTTCAAGAATTGTGCCAGTGTCAAAGCCAGATAAGAGCATAAGAGTTGGCACAAATTTTAGAGATTTGAACAAGGCATGTCCCAAAGATGATTTCCCACTACCCAATATTGATATAATTATGGACTTATAAGCAGGACATGAGATGTTTTCATTAATGGATGGATTCTCGGGATACAATCAAATAAGAATTGCCCTTGAAGATCAAGAAATGACAACATTCACCTGTGCATGGGGTACTTACTACTGGAATGTTATGCCATTTGGGCTTAAGAATGCAAGAGCAACTTATCAAAAATCCATGACAACAATTTTTCATGATACGATTCATACATTTATGGAAGATTTTGTAGATGATATACTTGCAAAATCCCATACAAGGAAAGAATATTTGAACATCTTGGGCAAGCTCTTTGGTAGGCTCTAACAATATCAGTTAAGAATGAATCCAAAGAAATATGCATTTGGAGTAACCTGTAGAAAACTTCTTGGGTACATTATATTAACTTGTGGAATTTAAGTAGATCCAGAAAAGGTCAAAGCTATCATGGAAATGGAGTCGCCTAGAAACATAAGTCAATTGCGTTCTCTACAAGGAAGATTGCAATCAATCAGAAGATTTGTCTCTCAATTAGCAGATAGATGTCATCCATTCACTCATCTTTTACATAAGAATGTTCCATTCAAATGGGATCATAAGTGCGAAGAATCTTTTATGCAAATTAAAGAATATTTGATGAATCCTCCAATACTTGTATCACCAATCAAAGGGATACCATTATTGGTTTACATCTCAATGACAAATGTATCATTAGGATCTCTTTTAGCACAACATGATGAAGAAGGTAAAGAAAGAGCAGTGTATTACATCAGTAGAACACTTGTAGACTATGAATTGGACTATACATCAGTAGAGAGGACATGCCTAGCAATTGTATTTGCAACTCAGAAACTATGACATTATATGCTAACTCATTCTATGAAACTAATAGAAAAAATAGATCCGCGAAAGTATTTGCTAAACAAGTCAACTTTGACAAGTAGGCTGGCAAAATGGGTTATGGTACTAAGTGAGTTTGATATAGAATATGTTGGTCGAAAAGCTATCAAAGGACAAGTCATTGTTGACTAGTTAGCTGAAGCACCCTTACAAGATGACATACCATTGCACATTGAATTTCCTGATATAGACATTCTGATAATAAGTACAAAGTTTTGGGAGTTGTACTTTGATGGTTCCTATACACAATATGGATCAGGTGCTGGAATTTTGTTCATCATGCCTCAGGGACTCACAATTCCAAAATCATATAGACTACAGTTTTCATGCACAAACAATACTGCAGAATATGAAGCATTGACTATTGTGCTCAAAATGGCTATTGAATGGAACATTAAAGAATTACATGTTTATGGTGATTTACAGCTTATAATCAGCCAAATAAATGATGATTATTAAACTAAGGATGACAAGCTCATGCCCTACAAACAATTGTTACAAGAGTTTAAAGAACACTTTGAAGAAATATCATTCACTCAGATCCCAAGAAATGAGAATAAAGCAGCAGATGCAATGGCTACAATAACATCTCTCTTGCAGAATCAGGAGAATCAACAACATTAAGAATTCCTGGTGGAAGATATCTTGAAACCTACCATTGAATCCCAACATACCCACATGATTTGCCTTATATCTGGAACCGATCAATCCTTATACGACCAAACTTATAAATACTTAAAAGAGAATATCCTTCCTCCTGACCTATCCTACAATCAAAGAAGAAATTTTATCCATCAGTCATCCCGCTATACTATTATTGCTGATACTTTATATAGGCAAGGTCTAGATAGTACTTTATTGAGATGTCTCGAACAAGAGGAATCTGAGAAAGTTCTTAACGAAGTCCAGGCAGGTATTTGTGGCACACACTCAAGTGGATTAACGCAGGCTAAGAAACTTATTCATATGGGTTAATATTGTCCTACTATGGAGAGAGATTCATTGACATATGCCAAGAAATGCAAACAATGCCAGATCTATGGGAATCTCATCCACACACCAGCACAAGAATTGCATCCTATGGCAGGATCATGACCATTCTCTCAATGGGGCCTTTATTTGGTAGGTAAGATAAACCCTTCATCCTCTAATGGACATAAGTTCATTTTGACTGTTATTGAGTATTTCACTAAATGGATTGAAGCAACACCTTTGACGAAAGTGACAGGAAAATAAATATCATCATTCATCTTGAATCATATAATTTGTCACTATGGAGTCCCTATGACCATTATCACTGATAATAGATGACCATTTAAGAATCAAGATGTAAAGGAACTATGTGAGCGATTCCATATCCAACATAGGTTTTCTACACCATATTATCCATAGGGAAATGGTCAAGCTGAGGTATCAAACAAAACAATCTTGAAAATCCTGAAGAAAATAGTCAATGAAGCTGGTAAAGACTAGACATTCAGCTAAATCCCGCTCTTTGGGCATACCGAACCAGCATTCGCACACCAACGGGAGAAACTCCATATTGTTTAGTCTATGGATCAGAAGCCATATTACCAGTAGAAGTAGAGGTACCTTCTCTATGAGTTTCCTTGAAAGTTCTTATACTAGAAGAAGAACAACAAGTCTCTAGACTTCAAGAACTTGAGCTGATTCAGGAACGTCGCCAAAATGCAACAGATCATTTGAAGGCATATCAATAGAGAATGGCGAGAAGTTATAATCACAGATTCAAGGCACACATTTTTTAGATTGGAGATATAGTTCTAAGGGAGAATCCGAGAAATCAACAAGACCGAGAAAAGAAGGGAAAATTTGAACCAAATTGGTTAGGTCCTTTTGTCATAGTAGCAACATATGGCTCGGATGCATTCAAGTTATCTACCCCTGAAGGTGATTAGTTTGATGAGCCTATCAATTCCATCCATCTCAAGAAATTCTATGATTGAGATATAAAGTCCTGAAGAAATCAGTAAAAAGCATATAAATTCATGAAGAAATCAGTAAAAATCAGAAAAGCAGAAAATCCCTAAAAAGCATAAAACAATGAAAACAGAAGAAAAATCAAAATATGGAAAAAATACAATAAATTTACACAGTGAAAACCTGGTAAACAGGCGCTATATAAAAGTGAGTTCTTCCATCTATGAGCTAACTTTGCATATCTATCCATCCTATCGCATCTATCACTTCCATCTATCCTAGCTCATCCATTTCATCTTTCGCATCCATTGCTTTGAACCATTAGCAGGAAATATGCAGCTTACCAACAATTATCAATCTTTGACATACTTGTCATAGTCACTTTCTTAGATTTTATCAGAGTCAATCATATCTGCATTATATCCCACCATGGTTTGGATATTGATCAATTCATACATCCATAATAAAGTTTTGTTTCTGCTGGGGGCAAAATCCTAATTCCTTTTTTTGAAAATCCAAAACATTCAAAAAACTTAGAAAAACCAAAAACACCTAGGGTTTTGAAACAGATAACGAGCAACAAGGCAATGAAGATCAAGGCATTTTGTAACAAATGAATCGTGAAACTCAAAAAATGAGTAATCAACCAACAAGTAATATAAGATTATCAAGGATCATTCATCAAGATTATTATATCAGTTAATGAACATGTGAACATGTGAATGACATACAAGATTCAATATTTATCTTGATTTTATTGCTAATCATGTACTCTATGCGACTCAAGGATGTTTATGACTAGAGAAGCTATGATGGGGAATGATTATATTTTCTTTGTTTTCTATCTGTGGTTTATTTCTTATTAAGGTATGTACTTGTCTAAGGATATGATCGACAAAAGATCAAGGAGGACATTCCAAGTCATGCTTGAAAGGAGATAATCCTTGTCTATTTTGCAAGAAATACTTAGGTTAGCTTGATTTATTATATCAAGTTTCTTGCATAAACTTGCTATATCAAAATCCATGCAAGAAATACTCAGGTCAACTTGAATCATTATGTCAAGTTGTTTTTATTTTCTTACAACATTTTTAAAGCTCAATGATGAAATCAAGCACTGTTATAAGACAATGTAAAATTCCCTCTTATTTTTTTTGGATTTCAAGCACAACAACATTACAATGAACCCATTAAAGTTAGGAAATATAATTCCAATGCCATTGAAAGGTAACCCTTCCACTTTCTGATTACCAAGAACCCAATGTGGGAAGGTGAGAGCATATGGTGACAAGGGGTTCGTTAGCTTTCTAATCCATTGGAAATTACAATGCAATTAGAAAACTAGGCGACAAGCCAGCCCCTTCCACTTCTTAGTGGGATGAAGAACACAAAATTGGTGGTAAACCAACCAAGGCAACAAAGCATAATAGAACCAAATCACTCTACCGCTTATGCAATGGGAGGAATTTTAAATGAAACTATCAATCAACCGCATATCTCAGCGGGAGGACAATATCACTCAACCACTTGCTCAGTGGAAGGACAAAACTGAATTACAAACATACATACGACTAAGCCATCCTCTTCCACTTGTTCAATGAGAAATACAACATAGAATGAATTGGTCAGTACTACTGAAGCAATTCTTACAATGATAGAAATCTTAAAGGAGATAGAGTGAAGTACATATCTTATGAATTCACTAACATATTCTAACCAATAATACTACTTGTTCTGAAATCAAATACAAGGAAAATGCAGAACCAACCATCCTGAAACCCACTAAATTGCTTGTAACTCACTCAAAACCCCATAGAATCATACCAAATTAGAAACAAATGAAGTGTATGACACAAGAAAACAAAACAATACCTCAAAACTGCAACTGAAGAGCACCAACAATAATGCATGCATCCCAATGCAATTCTAGAAATAACATTTTTGTTGAATAGTTTGATTTGCAACTAAAAATTGGAGAGTTCTCCAAATGCCATGCCAATATAGGAGAATTATCGTCTCTCTGGTATGCTTCCAATGAGCCCTCACCCAGAATGATGTATTCAACACACAAGTAGCTACGAGCAAAATACACTTTCAGCCGGCACACACCAACAACACCAGAAAACCAGCAGCACACAAATCTTCATCAACACACCCAAAAATCACCAAAAAGCTCACAACTACGCACCACAGCTAGGAGTGATGTCTCACACTCGAAACTAGAAGGAAGGATCTAAGAGGTATTCACCCTCGAAGAATGTCTGGAGTCATTCAACAACATAACGATATATTTTCTCTGGATCCCCAAATGAGGAGCCCAGCCTCTGTTTATATAGATTTTCCAATTTGAAATTCAAATGAAACTGCTTCCCAATTTCACCTCATTCCAATTGCGTTTCATTTCATGGTGGACCCAAAGTGGCGCCCACTTTCCTAAGTCAAAATCACACCAAGGAGAGGGGCCACGATTTTTGGCATTATAAATTTTTCTAAAATATAAAGAATGAAGTCTCCTTTTAATCTCCAAATAAATCGCCCAGACATGACTTAGGAAAAATATCATATTTTGCACAATTTCCCATAGCATCAACAAGTAATAAAATAATTAAATAATAACCTTAGGATAAGGAATAATATTTAATTAAATTGCTTATAGTTCCTGTAATGATTATTAATGGAATTCAGATGAGGCTGAGCAATGAGGATCACTGAATTGTGTTGGGACAAGACCAAACCCAGGACTACCAAAAATAGAATGCCCCAAACTGTTACTTACTAAAAATAGTAAGTCATGAAATAATGCTCCAAAAATCATTATCTTCGCAACCAGAGAAAGAGCTTGGTGAGCTTAGCAACTCTGTACCATCCTGACAGCCAAACCCTAACTTACTAAAAATAGTAAGTTCACATTCCACCCCTGACAAGTCTAGTTGGAACTCCAAGGAACATAGGAACCCTTAATTCACCTTTCCACATAGCCTACGGGTCTCTGGAATAGGCCAATAGACCACTAAATGCAAAATCACAAGGAAGGGGACATTACAATCTGCCCTTCCCAAAATTTATTGTCCTCAAGCAATCGCAAGCCAGGATGCTGTCAAACCTCCTCATTCTCCCAAGTAGCATCCTCCATCGATAAGTCCTTCCACTTAACCAAATACAGGGTTACCTTTTAGTGGCATTGGAATTATATTTCCTAACTTTAACGGGTGCATTGTAATGTTGTTGTGACTGAAATCCAAAAAAAAATAAGAGGGAATTCTACAGTGGTATTAGAGCTGGTTTTCCTGCCAGCCTGTGAAGTCAGGGTAAACAAAGTTCTCCATGAGTGACAGAGACATCCGCTACTACAACAGAGAAAAAAAATGCCAGCAGTATCATAACCCTACAGTGCCTTGTGAAGAGACTTTTTCAGAAGTCTTGAGAAACAAAGATAAGGAAGTTGATTAAGTAGGCTCAACAGATTCATTGGAGGAAAGATTTTTTCGACAGAATGAAACAACTATGGTTGTAGAGAAAATAGAAAAGAAATTTGACACTATGATGGACATGATGTCCCAGATGATATCCACCTTTAGGTAGAATGTTGGAGGAGGGCATAATCAAGATCCAAATCAGAATATGAGTGGTAATAATGGTAGTACTTCCAACAACTCCGGTGGTAATGGGAATAGTAGCAACAATGGCAGTCATGGAAATGGAATGCCTGTTGGATTGGTGACTAGACCATTGTAACCTGTTTTCCTTCTGAGGGAAACATCGCCTCCTGAAGTGGAAGTTCTTGTAGTTGAGGAGATTTAGGCTAGCTTTGTGGAGTATGCAACATTTCCCCAAGAGATTCGAAATGATATGTCTCTTGACCAATACATGAATCAAAAGAAGAGAAGGGAATGGAGATATGATGATCTTTACCCCACTCCTAAAGATTTTCAATAGGCCCTTGGGAAGGTCACTCTAGCACACTTCGATGGAAGCAGCGTGAGCACGGCTAGAGCTTGGGTGCAAAAGTTGGACAATTACTTGTCCTTGAGACCCATGCCCAAAGAAGAGTCCATCAAGTTTGCCACCTTGCAGCTAGATGGAGCTGCTCATGAATGGTGGTACCATGGGTTGATCACCCTTGGTCACAACTTGATCCATACCTATGCTGCATTCACCAACAAGTTGATAGAAAGGCTTGATACCAAGGATCCAGAGGTGAAGTTTAGAGAGATAGCACAACTCAAACAACAGGGTTCTGTGGACACCTTCATAACTAAATTTCAAAATCTTTGAGTTATGGTTAGTAGTATCTCAGAGAAAAGACTGGTGGTCCTTTTCACTGAAGGACTTGAAGAACCATTGAGAGGTTAGGTAAAAGCCTTTGACCCGCCCACCTTGGCTGATGCAATCAAGAAGGCTAGAAGCATGGCCTAAGTCTAAATTTCAATCAAAGCCTTTCCCATTTCGTAAAGACAAGAAGAAATTTTCTAATCAGCCTAAGAAGTTCCCTCCCCGAATGGATGATGAGCTTTGTCAAGAACTTCGGAGGAAGAATTTGTGTTACTCATGCAAGTAACCTTGGGTTCTGGGTCATAGATGTCATGGAAAGGGTAATGCTCGACAAATGGAAGCATATTCAGCTGATGGATCATATTCTGAAAATTCAGAACATCAACTTTATTCAGAGGAAAGTGAGTATGTAGAGGCACCAGAAGGGCCTGAAAGTGATCAAGATGATAAGGGTATAGTTGCCCAACTCTCTAGCTTCCACAAGAATGAATCATTCAAATTTTGAGGAGCATTGGGAGAGCACCGACTTGTTGCTCTAATTGATACATGAGCAACTCACAAGTCCATTGATGCTAGGATTGTTTCCAAGAGAGGTCTTATCACTAATGATGTTTAAGACTTCAAGGTCATGGTGGCTGATGGATCAACAATTTGTTGTAAACGGATGGTGTCAAACATGTCAATGAAGCTTGGTAATTATGAAGTCAAGGATGACTTCTATGTTGTCAATATTGGAGGGACTGATGATGTGGTCCTAGGCATTCAGTGGCTACGATCTCTTGGTGAGATCACTCTTAACTTGCAAACCATGGAGTTAAAATTCATAACTGAAGGGAAGAAGGTGGTTTTGCAAGGAATGTCTAATGGGGGTCCTCAGATTGTATCCTTGAAGAGGATGGAGAGTCTGATCCGTCATAACCAAGTAGAGTGGGCAACAAAATGTGTGTTAATGCCATCAAACCCATTAGAAGACAAGGGCAGATACACTATTGATATTCAAACTCTAATAATAGACAAGAGCAAGGTCTTTGGAAATCTGCCACTTAGAAGATCTCTTGAGTATATGGTCATGCCATCCCACTCATCTGAAGAAAGGAGAAGCTATCCTGAAGACATTCAGGCTTTGATTTCAAAGAGGAGCACTGTGTTTGAGACTACACCCCCAGGTAGGCTGCCTGAGCGTGACACTGAACACATCATTGAGTTGGAAGAGGGTACTAAGCCTATTGTGATTATTCCTTACTGTTACCCAAAGAAGCAGAAGGATGAGATTGAGAAAGCCAATAAAGAGCTCCTAGACATGGGTTACATTAGGCCAAGCAAGAGCCCCTTTGCTTTGGCTGTTGTATTGGTGAAGAAGAAGGATGGGACCATGCATATGTGCATGGATTACTGAGCCTTAAATCAAAAAACCATCAAGAATCAGTACCCCATTCCAAGGATTGATGAGCTCATTGATGAGCTGCATGGTGTCGTGTACTTCTCCAAGATAGATCTCAGATCGGGCTACCATCAAATCAAAATGAGGGCTTCTAATGTGGAGAAGACTGCTTTCAGATGTCACTTTGGGCATTTCAAATTTCTAGTCATGCCTTTTGGTTTGACTAATGCTCCAGCCACATTTCAGTCCTGCATGAACATAATCTTTCAGAAGCAGTCGAGGAAGTTTGTGCTCATATTCTTCGATGACATTCTCATCTTCAGTAAGTCTTGGAAGGAGCACTTACAACACTTAGATGAAATTCTTAGCATTCTAGAGTTTGAATCATTGTTTGCCAAAGAATCTAAGTGTGAGTTTGGAATGAGGGAGTTGCTCTACTTGGGGCACATCATCAGTGCAAAGGGTGTGAAGGTGGATCCCAAAATATTAGAGCTATCCTTGATTGGCCACCACTTGAGAACATAACTCTTTTGAAAGGATTCTTGGGTCTATGCTATTTTTACAGAAGGTTTGTGAAGGGTTATTCTCAATTGGCTACTCCCCTCACAAATCTCACTAAGAAAGAAGCCTTTGAGTGGTCTGCAAAAGCACAAACAGTGTTTGATCAGTTTAAGGAAATCATGAGCTCATGCCTAGTTTTGACCTTACCAAATTTCACCAAGCCTTTGGAACTGCAATGTGATGCGTCAGGGGAAGGTGTTGGTGCAGTTCTTATGCAAGACAAGCACCCTATTGTCTTTGAAAGTAGAAAGTTGAGAGGGCCTAAAAGGCTATATTCAATATACAATAAGGAGATGCTTTCCATAATGCATGCCCTTGCAAAATTTAGGCAGTACCTGGTGGGAAGTAGGTTCGTTGTTTAGACTAATCATAATAGTCTTAAGCATTTCATGCACCAGAAAGATTTGAATGAAAGGCAATAGAAGTGGGTTAGTAAGCTTCAGGCTTATGACTTCGACATTGAGTATGTGAAAGGGAAGAACAACATAGTGGCAGATGCCCTTCACGGAGACCCCATCTAAGCTCTATATGTGAGCTTATTGCTGATTGGAGGGACCTATTGCTTGTTGATTATGCCAAAAATCAGTTTGCAACTAGCATTGTTGAAGGCACTTTTCATGATGAAAAGTACAGTTTGGTTGATGGATTGATTTTGTATAAGGGAAGGATGCTTCTTCTACCTGAATCGAAGTTGAAGGAGAAGGTCTTGCAGACTTTTCATGACGTCCCCCTTGTTGGCCACCAAGGTTTTTTCAAGACTTACAAGCAGATCCGAGAGGGATTCTCTTGGAAAGGGTTGAAGAGAGATGTCTTCAAGTACGTTAGGGAATGCCATACTTGTCAGAGGAATAAAGATGAACACACAACACTGGCTGGTTTATTGCAACTTTTGCCAATTCCCAGTCAAAAATGGGAAAGTGTCTCTATGGATTTCATCACTAGGTTGCCAAAGGCTAGTGGGAAGGATTGTATCTATGTGGTGGTGGATAGATTGACAAAATTTTCTCATTTTTTTGCCATCACTAGCTCATTTATAGCAACTCAGGTTGCTGATTTGTTCTTCCGTGAGGTGTTTAGGCTACATGGGCTGCCTAAAAATATTGTGAGTAATAGGGACATCAAGTTCCTAAGCTCCTTTTGGAAAGAGATTTTTCAGATTATGTGGTACTGTGCTAACCCCAAGCATGAGTTACCATCCCCAGACAGATGGACAAATAGAGATAGTAAATAAGTGGTTAGAGGGTTACTTGAGGAACTACGTTTCAGAACAATAGAAGGATTGGGTAAGATGGCTACATCTTGGTGAATACTGCTATAATTCCACTTATCACATATCCATTAGGATGTCTCCTTTCATTGCACTTTACAGTTATGAGGCCCCTAGATTTGTTGATTTGGTGTTTGGAGATAGTAGAGCACCTCAGGCTAGGGATATGGTTCAATAGTGTTAGGACATTCTGAAGGCATTGAAGAACAACCTCCAGATTTCACAGAACTGATAGAAGTTGTATGTTGATCAGCAGCGTATTGAGCGCTCATTTGAGGTTGATGATATGGTCTACCTAAGACTTCAACCCTTCAGATAGACTACTCTCAAGAAGAGTGGAGCGGAAAAACTCAAGCCACATTTTTATGGTCCATTCAGGGTCATCAGGAGAGTGGGAGTTGTGGCTTACGAGTTGGAGCTACCAACGAGTAGCCGAGTACATAATGTCTTCCACGTGTCATGCCTCAAAAAGGCACTTGGGCAAAATGTGATAGTCTCTCCTGATCTGCCTCCTTTGGATGAAGAGGGAGAATTGGTGCTAGTTCTTGAGGCCATCCTTGATGTCAAGCAATGATTGTTGAGGAGGAGAACCACCCAAGAGTATCTGGTTAAGTGGAAGGACTTACCGGTGGAGGATGCTACTTGGGAGAATGAAGAGGTTTTACAACATCCTGGCTTGCGATTGTTTGAGGACAATAAATTTTGGGAAGGGCGGATTGTAATGTCCCCTTCCTTGTGATGTTGCATTCAGTGGTCCATTGGCCTATTCCGGAGACCTGTAGGCTATGTAGAAAGGTGAATTAAGGGTTCACATGTTCCTTGGAGTTCCAACTAGACTTGTCAGGGGTGGAATGTGAACTTACTATTTTTAATAAGTTAGGGTTTGGCTGTCAGGATGGTACAAAGTTGCTAAGCTCGCTTATCTCTTTCTCTGGTTGTGAAGATAACAATTTTGGAGCATTAATTCATGACTTACTATTTTTAGTAAGTAGCAGTTTGGGGCATTCTATTTTTGGCAGTCCTGGATTTGGTCCTATCCCAGCACAATTCAATGATCCTCATTGCTCAGCCTCATCTGGATTCCGTTAATAATCAGTACTGGAACTATAAGCAATTTAATTAAATATTATTCCTTATCCTAAGGTTATTATTTAATTATTTTATTACTTATTGATGCTACGGGAAATTGTACAAAATATGATATTTTTCCTAAGTCATGCCTGGGTGATTTATTTGGAGATTAAAAGGAGACTTCATTCTTTATATTTTAAAAAAGTTTATAATGCCAAAAATCGTGGCCCCTCTCCTTGGCGTGATTTTGACTTAGGAAAGTGGGTGCCACTTTGGGTCCACCATGAAATGAAATGCAACTGGAATGAGGCAAAATTGGGAGGCATTTTCATTTGAATTTCAGATTAGAAAATCTATATAAACAGAGGTTGGGCTCCTCATTTGGAGATCCAGAGAAAATATATCATTATGTTGTTGGAATGACTCCAAATTTTCTTTGAGGGTGAATACCTCCTAGATCCTTCCTTCCGGTTTCGAGTGTGAGACATCACTCCTAGTTGTGGTGCGTAGTTGTGAGCTTTTTGGTGATTTTTGGGTGTGTTGGTGAAGATTTGTGTGTTGCTGGTTTTTTGGTGTTGCTGGTGTGTGTCGGCTGAAAGTGTATTTTGCTCGTAGTTATCTGTGTGTTGAATGCATCATTCTGGGTGAGGGCTCGTTGGAAGTGTACCAGAGAGACGATAAGTCTCCTATATTGGCATGGCATTTGGAGAACTCTCCAATTTTTAGTTGCAGATCAAACTATTCAGCAAAAACACCATTTCCAAAATTGCATTGGGATGCATGCATTACTATTGGTGCTCTTCAGTTGCAATTTTGAGGTATTGTTTTGTTTTCTTATGTCATATGCTTCATTTTCTTCTGATTTGGCATGATTCTATGGGGTTTTGAGTGAGTTACAAGCAATTTATTGGGTTTCGAGATGGCTGGTTCTACGTTTTCCTTATATTTGATTTTAGAACAACAAGGAGTATTATTGGTTAGAATGTGTTAGTGAATTCATAAGATATGTACTTCACTCTATCTCCTTTCACATTTCTATCATTGTAAGAATTACTTCAATAGTACTGACCAATTAATTCTATGTTGTATTTCCCGTTGAGCAAGTGGAAGAGGATGGCTTAGCTGCTTGTATGTTTGTAATTCAATTTTGTTCTCCCACTGAGCAAGTGGTTGAGTGATATTGTCCTCCCACTGAGATATGCGGTTGAGTGATATTTTCATTTAAAAGTCCTCCCGCTACATAAGTGGTAGAGTGATTTGGTTCTATTATGCTTTGTTGCCTTGGCTGGTTTACCGCCAAGTTTGTGTTCTTCATCCCGCTGAAAAGTGGAAGGGGTTGGCTTGCCGCCCAGTTTTGTAATTGCATTGTAATTTCCAGCGGATTAGAAAGCTAACGAACCCCTTGTCATTGTATGCTCTCACCTTCCCACATTGGGATCTTGGTGATTAGAAAGTGGAAGGGTTACCTTTCAGTGGCATTGGAATTATATTTCCTAACTTTAACGGGTGCATTGTAATGTTGTTGTGCTTGAAATCCAAAAAAAAAAAGAGGAAATTTTATAGCCAACATATGAAGAATGAAAGTATCATTTTAGGTAGATCATTTTAGATTAGCTCATTATTCATCTGCATTATAAGGATTCATTGTCAGTTGCAATATAAGAATTTCATTTCATTCAGAGATCAATGGTCATAAATAAAGATTGAGTATACTTGGACAGACAAACAATTTGCATTTGATCATTGTAGGTTCATTCATCTTTAGAATCATTTAAATTATTATCATTCATTTCATTTAGCTGCATTCAATCATTGCATTAGTTTGCATTTCATTAAGTGCATTCCATTTAAGTCATTTAGTTGCATCTTTGCATTTTGATTCATTCATCGTAATCATTATAAGCATTACATATAAGCATCCAAAACATTTTATGTAGATCATTTTCATTTCAAAATAATTAAATGCATACACATTAAAAAAATAAAAAAATCAACATTCATTTGCATGTGTAATCATTAGAAGCATTCTCATATATATCATTGCAATTACATCATTTAAGTGAAGCATATCATTTAAGTTAGTATTCATTTTCATGTGCATCCATGATCATCAAAATAAAAAATCAATTGCATTTTGCATTTCATCATCATTGTATCATATAGAGCATCATCATCATGAAAATAAAGGAAAGAAAAGATCATTATAACATCATCCATGTAATCAATGCATATAGATCATCATCATATAGAGTAGCATGCATAATAAACCAAAGATCATCATATAGAGTCTATGTTTGCATATAGATCATCATAAAACAATAAAAAGTCCAAGTATACAATGATATCAGATCAATAATAAAATACAAGTGCCTCACCAATATAAATCACGTCTGCAAGTCAAGACTGTCCTGTGCCACTACCACCTGACTCTGTTCGTCTCTGTGGTTGTGGGTGAGAAGATCCTCCCAATGGATATTCTCCTCGATCACCACTCCTCTGAGGAGGTCCCATGACTCCACCTCCCTCTCCACCTGCAGGAAGATCAACCCGAGTAGCCCTCAAAACTCGTCGTCTAATGATAGGAACATGATCCTCTGAATCCTCCTCCTCTCCACCATGAGCTATAATAACCCTAGGATCTGGCTAAATTTGACTAAAATCAATACCTCTCCTGCATCCCCCATCCACTCCGGTGCTCCTGCCTCCTCTTGTAGAGGGTACTCCTCTCATTGATCTCATACATGCCCTGCCTGTATCCCTCCCAATCCATCCTACATCTCTCCCTCCTATGGAAAGTGGTCTCCCAACCCTTCCAACCAGTCCAAAAGGTCCTCCATGAACTCTCAATTGACCTCCTCTCCATTTGGGTCTCCTACCGCCTCCGCCTCCATCTCCTCCCTCATCTCCCTCATCTTTGACCTCTTGAGTAGCTCTAAGCTCTTGTCTCTGTCTCCGTCTCCTAATGATGGGATCATCTAAATCATCCTCCTCATCTCCTGAGCTGGGAGGAGGGTCTGCTAGATCATTAATACAAGGAAAAGGGTGTGCAAGCATGTACTAAGCATAATCCGCAGTGACCCCAAGATCTAGGATGTGTAATCTCAAATCATAAGCTACCCTAGGAGTAGCCAGAAACTCTGTGCATGCTATCTCAAAAGACAAAGAAGGTCCCCAATCTCGCCTATCCTTGTACCGTTGTGCATATATAGTGACACCAGTAGGCATGTGTTCAATGATACCAAACTGTCTCAAAATATGACTCATCAACTGTCGCTCACCAATGTATGGAGTACGACCAATCAGATATCTAATCTGCAAAATATATGGTAATGTTTGTGCATCATCCATCCATGGCTTGCAATCAATATAGGGTCTCCAAATGACGTTATCTAGTGATTCCAGAACCCAACGCCAATACTCCATCTTACCCAGCTTATGCTGAGTAAGGATACTTGCATATAAATAGACATAGGGCTGCCTCTCACCACAAACTCTATGATGGATAGGCCGAGTAATAGCAATGTGCTCCCAACACCAGATCTGTAAAAGTGTGCATCCTATAGATAGACTAGCACTATCATCAAAGACAACCTGATGAAGATCATGATACAAATGGGCAAGCATGCAAACACCCCATGCATATTGAGTCTCATGATGCATCATGCTCTGTAGAATCTCACCCCAACCAATAGAGAAACCTTGAGATCTCCTGTCTGGATAGATAAATCTGCCAATCAAACTTGCAAGAATCACTGGGAGAGTCTAGTAGTACATGAACATATCCTCCCATCTTATCTCTCCTCTGGAAATGATCTCATCACCAAATATGGCTCTACAAGCCTCTGTCCCTCCAAGATATTGAAAATCATACTGGACTAACTCACCAGTCACAGGAATGTGAAGAATCCTGTAGACATCCTCGAGTGTAACACTAATCTCACCAATGGGTAGGTGGAAAGTGTTATGCTCGCTATGCCATCTCTCTGCTAAGGCACTCAACAATCCCCTATTATGGGTAATATCAGGCATGTATAATGAAAGGCGTAATCCACAGGCATCTATATGTCTAATCTCAACCTGTGTAAGCTCTAACACTAAATGATGCATGGCCGGGAATTTCTCCCGACACTGGAGAACATCGAGTTTCTCCTATTTAACAAGACAATTCGATCTCTATCAATCATCTATCTATCAAATCAAAGAGATCGCTAATCTATCAATCTACCAAACAAATGATCGATCACATCAACGATTGGTAAATCTTTTCAACCAAGCAATTCAGGCTATCAAAATCAACCTAAAACTATCAATAATGGTTTTCTATTAATCAATGAGTTCAATCAAACTCTGTTATGCTCTTCATCATAAACTAAATCGGTCTCTTAGAGCTAATCTATCAATCTACCAATCAAATCAATCAATCGTTTATCCTATCAATCAAAATTATCAAAATTTCTATCAAACAAGACATCAATTGAATAGCTATCAATCACATTTTGCGCATCAAAATGCCTAAATCAAATTATCTCACTGAATTTTAACATGGACAAAATCAAAAAAATTCATCTAAAGAAAATGCGTTATTCTTCAAGACAAAAGCGCTATTCTATTGACCACATGCGCTAAATCATACAAAAGTGCTAACCTTTTTAACATATGCGCTAACACACAATTCAAAAGCGTTAAATCATGCAAAAGCGCTAACCTTTTTCACATATGCGCGAACACATGGATCAAAAGAGAGAAACATTTAAAAGCGCTAACATTCAAAACAAAAGCGGTAACAAAACATTCAAAAGCGCTAAATTAACAAAAAGAAAAAACTTTTTTAGCAAATGCACAAACCTCAAAAGCGCTAAAACGCAAAGTCAAATCGGAAAAATAAAAACAAACCATAAAACGTGCCTAAAAGCAAGCACATTGGTACGAAAAGTTGCAAACAAGCTTGGGATAACGTACATACCGGATAACCATACTCAGGAGGTTGCTAATAACATCGTACATGCTCAAATCGATGGTTCTAAAACAAAATCACCATTTTGCCAGCTCAACAAGACAATTCTTTTCACTCCACAAGCTGACAAGTATGCAAATAAGGATAAAATTAACCTAGGTTAATTTTATAATTACCATTTGAAAGGGTAATTAATGCTTTTGAGTGGGGCAATTTTATTTATTTTTCACAAATAAATTTAATTGAAGGACCTTTCTAATTATCGTGAGATTAATTGCTTATCCAATTTTTTCAACAATTTCACGATCAATCTCTTGATGAGGCACACAATCAGGATTTTTATCTTCATCAGGCATATTATTGAGACTTGATTTAATCTTTAAAACAATGTTGTCTCAATATCATTTCAAAGAGGGGCAAAATGTATACACATAAAAATGGCTATGAACAATTAAATAAATATTTAATATTTATTTAATAATTGTTCTTCTATTAAATAGTTAATTTGAAAAGATTAATTTATTTAATTCATTTCATGTCCTTCTATTAATTAATTTAATTGAAATATTTTATTAATTAATTCATTTATCTTATTCCTCCAATCAACTAATTAAATATCTAATATTTAATTATTCCTCTAATCAATCAATTAAATATCTAATATTTAATGGTTATTCTTCTATCCTATTTTCTCAAATATTAAATAATTTCTTAATTATTTAAATCCCTTTTCCAACTCATCTTCCATCTCCAGTTCATCTTTCCTTTGCCAACTCATCCATCATGTGGCTAAATTAATTCAACACAAATAAAATAAATAAAACATTTATTAGCCACTTATCTCCAACTTCCAAAATAAATGAAATATTGTATACGTACACATATTTCCTAACCTTCTATATTTTCTCTAACATCCCTATATCTTAGGAGGACTTGAGTCCACTTGTCCTCTCATCCCTACATCTTCTCCATCTATCATATATTATCTCAAGTCTTCCCCCCAGTTAAGGTGAGATGAGTGACACTTGTCTTCTCCTCCCCCCTTTCTATCAACCTTTAGCTTCTTGCTCATAGCCATCCAATCTGCAAGATTTGATCATGACCGTTGATCTCTGCCACCTAAGCTCATGCACTCAAAAATCTATAAAAAGAGGTCTCCTAAGCCAATTTGAAACTAATAGACTAATATAAAAATAGACTAATATCTAATCATATAGTCATCTAGGAGTCTTCATCTTGCATCCATGAGTTTGAGTTTGAAGCAAATAGAATTTTAGAGTTTTTGAGTATAAATAATTTTCATAGCATTTTAGCTTAATATCATTTGCATTATCATAGTATCAGTTAACTATCAGTCCATTCTTCATATGCCATCTTGGAAGCTACCAGTGCTTGTCTAAGAGAAAATCATCTGCAACCAAGAATAGTGGAGTTGGGACACAATGAGACTTAAATCATGAAGGTAATAATGTTTTAATTTTATATTCATTTCATGTAGTTTCATTGGTTGAGTTTGGATTTCCTGTAGCATTTCCTTGGTATTTTGTGAAACTAATATGGTGCATGTAGTATTTTGAAGATGAAATTCAAGTTGACACACTACCCATGCTTTTTCTATGCGGATTAGATATTTGTTGTGCTCCTGCAGATGCTGTCAGATTGCATTCATTGCAGAAATATCTTCCTTGCAGGGAGATTTTTGCTTTTCTAGAGAGAGAGGTGCTCTTAGAGCTGGACCCATCATGTCATTGGATCGTCCTTGATCTGATTTCCTTCTCTCTCTGTTATTTTTTTGTTACCTGACCATAGTGGGTTTAGAATTGCTTGACTCCAGCTAGACCTGAGTTATGCCTAATCTTTAAAGACAATTTTTGTAGCCCTATTTAGGGATCCTTTTTTCATCTCTCTTGTAGAATTTCATGTTTTTGTTAACTGTAAATGTTGTCATACCATGACATTAATAAAGTATCTTTCTTGTCTTCTTTTTAGTTTAGATAATATGTGTAGTGTGTTCCACCTCTTTATTTGAATGCATCTCCTTTTGGTTCTTTAGTTTATCTTATTATGTTGATCCCTCTATGTATGTTGACTATGAATTTCTTTAATTCCTCTCTCCGTTCCACAAAATTCCAACCTTCACTTATTCTTAGGAAGCTGATTTAGATAGACATTAGTGCATACCTGAGGTAGTTCTATTGATGTCTTGTGCAGTTATGGACAGAAAGGATCAGACTTCTATCTAGGTGCAAGCCCTTTTTTTCTTTCTTTCTTTCAAGAATCCCCTCTTTCCCCCTTTTCCTTGTTAGATCAATAGATTAGCATATTTTGGTGTTGGGTTAGTCCAACATTTTCACTTAGATTGGAAAGGAAGGTGACCTTCTCTGGAGATTCAACCTCAATCTCCAAGTCCCACACTTGGGAGGTTGTTTCCATGTTGCACAAGGTTGATGATCAAGGTCGTTCATCAACCGAGCAAAATTTTGTGACAACAGTTTTTGGCACGCCCGGTGGGACATCTATTTCAACATTCATTCTAAGGATTCAGTGCTACTCTTAGCATCCTTGCCTTTGGAAGCAATCAATCAAGCACTTGGCGACTCTTGAGGAAACATTTAGACTCTCGGTGATTCTAGCTGCCATTTTCATGCCAAGAATTCAAGCCAAGTCATCTTCAAGAGGTATTTTTCAATTTACTCAACTTTCTTATTCAGGTTCTAGAAGAAGAAGTGGTAGGCATTCTTTGTCACCTACAAGGGGAACCCAAGTAGAAATGTCCACACCCCTAAGATCTTGTTCTACCCCTCCTATCACAAGATTATCACACCCTAAAGGCCCTACCATTCACATTAATAAACCATTATTTCATATGGCGGTCCCTATATTACACACCTTTGTCACCTTTAATGGTGGCAACCCTTTAATCTTGGCCCAAAAAAATGATATTCCAATAGTAGCCTTAAAGGCTACCCCATTTTTTACTAGAGAGACCTCTGTCACCCCTGAAGAACACATCCAAGATGTGTCAAGTATCTGCACTGTATTTGATGTGATAGAAGACAATGTGGTAGTGAGGCTTCTACCTCCTCATTCAAGGGAAAGGCCCTACAATGGTATAGGGGTTTTCCCTTTGGCTCAATCCATAATTGGGATGAACTAGGGGAAAAGTTATGCAAACATTTTGAAGACAAAAGTGACCATTTGTCACTTGTGGATCAATTGACTTCAATCAAAAGAGCACCCCATGAGTTCATGGGAGACTTCAACTATAGATTTTAGAAGACATGAGATAGAATCCCATCATTGGTGAAGCCTTCATAAAATCATGTGTTTTTGTATTTTCTTAAAGCTTTAAATAATGATATTACTGCTATGATTAAGTATATGGGAGGAGATAACCTTCTGGGGGCATATGATACTGCCATAAGGGAAATAAATTATCTAATACAGGCTCAGAAGTTGTCCCCTAAGCCTCTAGTGTCTTTGTTCCCAAAGGATCCTATTCAACAATTTGTTTTGGCTCCTAATCCAGTGGTTTCCACGAGCCATTTACTCACACCTGCACTTCCTCCACCTTCTAAAATTAAAGAGCTTAGAGATTCTATGGAAGCTTCGATGCAAAAAATGAGCTAATAGATGCATGGGTTTGGGAATGAATTGGTTTCAGTCAAGAGACAATTGTCGTAGGCTAACAATAGGCCTTATCACCCCCAAAATCAGAAGAATTAGCAGCAGAGATCTAATTTCCAAGGGCAAAACCAATGGAAAAATGCTAGGCCCTTGAATAGCTTGAATCCCTCAGCTGCAAGTACCTCAAAAGCACTAGTGCCAACATAGAGCAATCTTTCTCAAGAACAAGATTGGTGTACTCCATGCAATCAACCACACAATCAGATCTCATGTCAGGAATGGTGAGTTTTGTCAAGCCCTAGTGGCATAAAATGAACCAACAACATCAGGGTAGCAACAATTTGTTGATGGCTCTAGTCATCCACAGGGAGATACAACTTTTATGAATTGGCAGGAGGTTGATTTTTGTGGAATAAATCAGATAAGTGGGGACAATGTGGCCACCAATACAAGGTCAAAAAAGAGGGCCATAGACCCCTAGTGTTTCTTCTACCACAACAACTCAAACTTCACACACCGCTTTTCAATCCCTAATGCCTAAGGCATCTAAAGGGGTGACTGTTCCAAATAGAGAATCAAACTTGACTCAAAATGTCAAGAAGGGAGCGCCACCTAAGGCTCCTATAATATCAAAACCAGACCTTGTTGCTACAAAGGTCCCTGGTAAGACTGTCATCTCCTTTAATATTGTTGAACAAATGAAGAAGGCCAACATAAATGTATCTATGTGGGATGTTCTTCCTATTCCATCTTAGAGATATATACTTCAAGAAGCTCTAAAAGGGATTGTTGTTATAGAAGGAGCCAGTCAAGGTTGCAGCTCTTCAATTTCTATAAGCTTGGTGCAGCCTTTGGAAGCAGAAAATCAATAAGACTCCCCCTTTCTATCTTTCTTTGATTATAGGAAATAATATTGTTCACAATTGTATGATAGATAATGGGGCTAGTAGTTCAGTTATGCCTATGGGAATAGTTGACCACCTAGGTATCAAATATGAGCCTATAACAAGAGGGATGGTACAACTAGATGGCACATCAATTCAGACTGTATGGGTCATTAAGGATTTAAATATAACCTTGCATTTCTGGCCAGCTTGTAGTGCGTTGCAAGACATCTCAATGATTGACCTCCATGCTTATTTTGCCATTTGTTTATCTAGGGAATTCACTGCTAAGATAGGTGGTTGCATGTCTTTTGATTGGTCTCACATGCTGTTTAGGACAAGATATGGCACAAAAGTAACTATTAGGACTAAACCTATTACGAACGATCATATTGAACCCTACACCCCAGGTCCTATCAACATGAATTGTACTCTCCATGAGGAGAAAGAAAAAGTTTCAGTAAGAGAGCCTGCAACTCAGTTGGAGGAGGTTCTTGATTGCCTACTTGATGAATGGGCAAATGCATTTTAGGTTGATCCCATTGATGAGATCAAAGACACAGGCCTAGGTACTCATTGCATCCATGAGGAGGATGCCCCTATCCTAAATCTCTCAAAAGAAGATAGTGACATACATGAACTGTGGGATATATTCTTTAATGGCTCAAGGAACAAGAATGGTGTAGGGGCCGCTGTGCTTCTTATTTCTCCAAGAGGGGAGAAACATTACTTTTCATTCAGACTTTATTTTGGCTACACTACTAATGTAGTTGAGTATGAAGCTTTACTTTTGGGTCTCCAAATGACACAAAGAAGAGGGATCAAATCCCTGAAGGTGCATGGAGATAAAAAGCCAGTTGTGAATTAGATTAGAGCCCAAAGCACCACCAAGAATAACCTTCTCAAAGCTTAGAAACATAGAACCTAGGATCTAATTGAACATTTTGAGGCCTTCAATATTTCTAGTGCACTTAGAAATCAGAATAAACATGTTGATAGACTAGCAGCAATTGGTGCTCAACATGACATTCCATCTCATGTTGCAGCAGAGAAAGAGAAACAAATCAAACTTGTGGTGAGACCTGTAGTGCCTGATAACCAAGTGAATTGGCAAGTCTTTGACTCTAATCAGTAGATTGTGAGCTTTCTACAAGATGAGGCAGAGTTATCACATCAAAAGCAAGGCATGTTGCAAGACTAGTATGGATGTCTGATTATGAAACTAAGCTCAAACAAGTTTCCCAAGGGATTGATCACCTTAGAAGGGATCTTCAACACTGATGATCGAATGAAAGGGAGAGAAATGAAACTGATCGCAAAGAAAGGAGACTACAAATCAGTCCCTATATCTGATGGAAGAGCTCTCAACTTGGGAAAGGTATGTTCCCAAAGTGATCAAGGTACTTTTCTCAATCTTTGTCAAGATTATAATGATACTTTTGCTTTTACATATGAGGATCTCAAAGGGTTTGACCCTAGCTTAGCTCAACATACCATAAAATTATATCCTAATGCTAAGCTTGTTAGACAAAAGCAAAGACCTATAAACCACAAAATTGAGCCTTTGATGAGAAAGGAGCTATCTAAGCTTATAGAATCTAGCATTATTTTTCCAATCAAATAGTTTTCTTGGGTAGCTAACCTTGTTCTAGTTAGGAAGAAGAATGGAGAAATCAGATTGTGTGTAGACTTTAGGGATCTCAATAGAGCCTCCCTCAAAGATCATTATCCCCTCCCTTCTATGGAATGAACCTTAGCCAAAGTTAGTGGCTCAGAAAAATTTTCATTCTTAGATGGATACACAGGGTACAATCAGATCCTAGTCCAAGAATCAGACCAATTCAAGACTGCATTTACTACTAAGTGGGGAACCTATGCCTATTTTAAAATGCCCTTTGGACTAACAAATGTAGGTGCGACTTTTGAAAGAGCCATGGATATGGCCTTTAAGGGAGTATTAGTAGAATTTGTGCTTGTATTCAAAAGGTGCAGAGAATATTGTGTGTCTTTGAACCCAAACAAGTGTGTATTTTTCACTAATCAAGGCAAACTACTAGGGCACATTGTAAATAAAGATGGTTTGGCCATAGACCTAGAGAGAGTGGAAGCCATTGTGTCTCTTTCACTTCCACTTCACAAGAAATGGCTTCAAAGCTTCTTGGGAAGAATCAACTTTGTTAGAAGGTTTATCATAAACCTTGCTGCCTTGGTTAAGCCTCTCACAACCATGCTAAAGAAGGATTTTCCCTTCAAATGGACCAAGGAAGGGAAAGAGAGATTTGATTAGATAAAACAAGTCATTGCTCAGGCTCCTACCCTGATCAATCCAAATTATAATAAGGATTTTGTCCTCTACACCTTGGGAGGAGAATCAAGTATATCTGTTGTCCTAATGCTGCTAAATCAAGATGATTTGGAGCAGCCTATAGCTTTTTTAAGTGAAGGCCTAAAGGACTATGAGCTATTTTATAGCTATGTGGAAAATAAGGTCATCACAATTGTGAGAGCACTTAAAAAGTTCAAGCACATGCTCTCAAACAATAATATTTAGCTCGTAGTTCCAAATGCCGATGTTAAGGATTTCCTCCTCAACAAGGACATAGGTGAGAAAAGAGCTGGATGGATCACTAAGGTCATGGAGTATGATCTTGACATGAAAATTACCAAGCTAGTGAGGGAACAAGACTATGTGAGTAGTTCAATTCATCTTTTGAGAAAGGTTCAAAGGTCTCCCTCTTACTATAGGAAGAACAAATTGAAAACTAGGAAAATGTGCAATCTGACTGGTTCCAAAATACGATTTCCTTCCTAAGGGATGGCAACTATCCTCCCCACTTTGATAGAACCAAGAGGAGACATCTCAGATTGCGATCCATCCCCTATGCTTTGGTGGATGGGGTTTTGTTTAAGAGGGACCTAAATGGTGTTCTCCTAAGGTGCATCTAAGGAGATTAGACCAATAGGCTGCTAAAAGAATTTCATAATGGGCCCTCTGGTGGCCATTTCTCACCAAGGACCACAACTATGAAAATCATAAGGGAATGCTATTATTGGCCTTCTCTATTTGGTGATTCTCACAAATGGGTCAGGGAGTGCAAGTAGTGTGCACTCTTTGCAGGCAAACAAAGGTTGGCAACCTTGCCCTTTCATCCCATCTTTGCTGATCAAACCTTTGCACAATAGGGCCTTGATTTTATTGGCCCTATCAATCTAGTGTTAAGTGTAGCACACAAGTGGATTTTGACCACCACAGACTATTTCACAAGGTGGCCAAAGGTAGTTTCTTTGAAGGATGCAACCAAGAATTTAGTGGTTCAATTCCTTGAGGGGATTGCAACCAGATTTGGAGCCCCTTCCACGATTATATCAAACAATGCTAAGGCCTGTGTGGGATCCAAAATCACTCTATGGGCAATCCAACATGATTAATTTTTGAAAATATCATCAAATTACTATCCCCAAGGCAATGGCCTAGTTGATTCCTCTAACAAAAATCTTATTAGAATCATCAAGAGGACTCTTGAGGATAATCAGAGATCATGGCACGTGAAGTTGGGAGTAGCCATGTGGGCTGATAGAATCACTCCCAAAAGAGCTTTAGGCAACTCACCTTTCATGCTAGTATATGGAAGGGAAGAAAGGCTTCCCTTATCCCTTGAGTTGTCATCTTTAGACCTAGCACATTAGTTAGAGCTCCTAGAAAATGATGCCATATCAGTAAGGTATTCTGAACTTACAAAGCTTGAAGAGATCAGAGAAAGAGCCAAGCAAACCTTAAATGTCCATCAGGGACAAGTAAAGAGATACTTTGACAAGAAAGCCATTTTGAGGACCTTCCAAGTTGGATATTTTGTCCTAAAATGGGATGCTAACAGAGAAAAACCAGGTAGGCACTCAAAATTTGATGCCATATGTAGTGGCCCCTTTGTGATTACAAGCCGCAAGGAGGCTAGTTCTTTCAATCCGGATAGGCTAAATGGTGTAGGCCTCCCCATTGTAGTCAAGGACATACATCTCAAATCATGTGCTTAAGGGATTTGTAGATCCTTTTGTAAATACAAGGAATATCTGTAATTTATGTTCTTCTACTTTCCATAAGTGCTCATGCACAGGTCAATCCCTTCCGATTGGCCAAATTTTAATCTTTTATGGATGCAGGGAGGGTTCCCTTTTCTGTTCTCCTTTTGTGACTCTATGCCCAATGGATAATCTTTAGACATCTAGTTTTTCCCTAAGAAAGCTTAGGGCCCCCTCTGAGTTGTCTAATGTTGACCCTTTACTGTTAACTTAGCTGCAGATCCAATCTGAGAAATTTAATGCTTTTTTTTTGCATAACTTGCGTGTTATGCACCTTTTTGTTGGCAATCTGCAGAAGGGGTCTTTTTTGCCCTTGCATCTTTTTGGGCCCCTATGTTCTATTTTTGTGTTGATTGGGTCGGCCGGTCAACTCACTTATTTTCCACTAGCTGGAGGGTCCTTATTCGTGGCGGGTCGGTTTACCTTTTTTTTTTTCCATCAATTGGAGGCATTTCCATCTTTTTGGCCTAACTTTCCAAGCTGCATGATGCACTTTTGGGTCTTGCCGAAGTCTCTTTTCTCAACGAAATGGCCTTTTCGGCCAAGGTTTTATGCAGCGGGATGTGTTTTTTGGGTCTACCGAAGTGCCTGGCCTCAATGAAATGGAAGGGGAACACGTCATCATAGGTGGACCAGTTGACGACGGCCAAGTGGTCTTGGCAGACAGGTGGATTTTGGTGGGTCTGACTCACGAGTGGAAAGGGCCTTTTTGGCCAAACCTTAGGGGCCGATAAAAAAATTTATTTTGTTTGGTCAAAAGGCCATGTCTTGGAAAAATGTAAGATTCCAGTGGGCTTGACTTGAAAATAGTAAAGGCCTTTCCAACCAGAGCTCTAAATGGCAACGAAGCAATTTTATGTCTTTTCGATGCCTTATGTCTTACCAAACTCTTTTGGGGAGTTTTGACGCCATCTTGTCCATCCATCTTTGCAAGAGATGGAAAATCCAACGGTTGAGATTTAAATCCGCATGGGCATGTTAGCATTCAAACCTCTAGGAAGGGGTAGTTGTCGACCTGATGGTCGAGACAAGTCTTTTGGCTCGGTCGATGCCCAATTCTCAATCCAATTTCATCCAGCCACCAGATTTTCTTACCATTACTTTGGGGGTGACTTCTATAGACCGTTTCCAAATTCTCCCCATGCTTTTTCAATGCGGATCAAATATTTTGTGTGCTCCTACAGACGCTATCAGATTGCATTCATCATAGAAATATCTTCCTTGCAGGAAGATTTTTTCTTTTCCTGAGGAAGAGGATTCTCTTAGAGGTGGAACCATTGTGCCATCAGATCGTCCTTGATCTAATTTCATTCTCTCTCTATTATTTTTTTTGTTGTCTAACCACAGTGGGGTTATAATTGCTGGACTCCAGCTAGACCTAAGTTATGCCTAATCTTTAAAGGCAGTTTTTGTAACCTTGTTTAGGGATCTTTTCTTATTCTCTTTGCAGAATTTCATGTTTTCTGTAACTGTAAATGTTGTCTTGCCTTGACATTAAGAAAGTATCTTTATTGTCTCCTTTTCGGTTAGATAATCTGTGTAGTGTGTTCCACCTCCTTATCTAAATACATCTCTTTCTGGTTCTTTAGTTTATTTGATTGTGTTGATCCCTCTGTGTATATTGACTATGAATTTCTTTAATTCCTCTCTCCATTCTACATTATTCCAACCTTCACTTATTCTTAGGAAGCTGATTTAGATAGAAATTAGTGCATACCTGAGGTAGTTCTATTGATGTCTTGTGCAATTATGGATAAAAGGATCAAGCTTCTATCTAGATGCAAGCCTTTTTTCTTTCTTTCTTTCTTTCAAGCATCCCCTCTTTCCCCCTTTTCCTTGTTAGATCAACAAATTAGGATATTTCAGTGTTGGGTTAGTCCAACACTTGCACTCAGATTGGAAAGGAAGTCGACCTTCTCCGGAGATTCAACCTCACTCTGCAAGTCTCGCACTTGGGAGGTTGTTTCCATGTTGCACAAGGTTAATGATCAAGGTTGTTCATGAAGCTGGCAAACTTTTGTGACAACAATACCCAAACACCAAAATCATTTATTTTCTCCAATATCCCAACTTCACCTAATTTGCTATTTTGGGACTATTGACTTACCATTTTAAGAAAATTTTGAAAAAGGGACATGAAAAATACCTCTTTTGCAAAGATTCTCCAAAATCTTAATTCCCAAAATAACCAAACATTTCATACTGTAAAACAAATTGTGATCCTATACTTTTGTGAAATTGTATCTTCCTCTCAAGCATGCTGAAAATTTCTACAAAATCATACCTTTGCTCTGTAATATTATAAATATGATATTCATTGCGAAACCTCTCACTCTATATCATCTGAGGTCTTCTAGCATGATTTCCATCTTTTTCAATAGATAATTTTCTCTTTTTAACTCCCTTCTAAAACTATGTATATGCACTATCACCAAGAAAACCAATCCAGAAGCTTATGCAATCTCTCTAAGTTATTGATCTAATTTATTTAACTTATTGTGGTTAAAATAAATAATAAATCCTATACAATAGTGGATACCAATCTTGGAATCAATTAGCTCATTTACTTTAGGAGGTGTGGAGACACTCCTAATAGGATACACCATAAACTGCTTAAAACTTTGCCTCTATTTGAAAGACACTTGATGCAAATTAGGACCTTATTTGGAAAAGTAATAGAACACATACGAAAAATAAAATGACATCATATAACAAAATCCCAAACTCCACCAAACTCTAGATATTACTTTTGCAAATTGTGGGCTCTTCTGATGATAATCTATGCAGTTCTTGAGTCCTGCTACTAGCACATACTCAATCTATAAGCAATAATTTTCATCCTCATGGATTGGTCTATAGGATCCAAAGTATATAAGAATATTAATATACAAAAACAACATACATTACATGACATTTTGAGTTCCACAAAAAAAATATCTTATTTTGATTGAAGATGATATACTTCCTAGAAACATTCATTGGCATATACGCACTTTCTTAAAAAATCCTTTGAAATGCTAGAGACAAATGAACTATCAACAAAATTTAACATGAGGGAAATACTTTGACCTTCATGGAGGGTAAGGAGATACCAAGAACCAAATATTATGTAAAAGTCACCTACCCACATCACTTGAAATGCCCATCTATGTGGCTCAAAATTCCCATAGTACCAAATCCAATAGATTCTCAAATCAATATAATTTATAGCATGGGTATCATGAGAAAATTGCAGTTTGAATATTTTCAAAGAAAAACTGAAGAGTATGGTATTATAGGATAAGATAAGTGGGTAGAAACCATTTTCTGATTGAAAAAATGCAAGTTTTGTATTTATTTGATTAGTATCATAGATAAGAGTTTACCATTTCACTACTTCCATATCAACAAATGGGATGTTCAAATCTATGCTTCTAGGATCATCATTAGTGAGGAGAACCCAACATGTTATTGATTGCCAACACACTAACTTTCATTTATATTTTGATTTCACAATATGTTACTTTTGATCATCCCTCTAGAGGAAGTACATGAAGTATAAGTTATTACCTAACTTTTTAATTTTTCAATTCATGGAGAATAAGGGGAGAAATTTTGGTTTCTTTGTTGTTAGTAATATATTTACTTTGAAATGTGTTTGGAAAGATTCCTTGGAAAATTTGGAAATAATTATTATTGTTTTCAGCAACAAGAGTCTTTTAATAAGGCACATTTTTTGGAGTTTGGCATCACACTCTTGACTCAAGCTTTGGGAGTTAAAACCATGCTCAAAGAAATTTCACAAGAAGAGTTAGAAGAAGTTGAAAAGGTAATTAATTCTCTACATATTTCAGATTTATCACATGGATCTACTATATTCTATGGTGCCATAGGAAAGAAAATTATTTGGTTTTTATTGCAAATATGGGAAATCAAGAAACTTGACAACAAGAACTTTAATCATAAAATGATTTCTACCCACTTAGCTTCTCCTATAATACCATACTCTTCAACACGAGGATGAATAAAATCATAAACGATAATTGCAAAATTTGTGTTGTTTACCTCCATAAATTTATTTAATATCTTTAGTGTTACAAACTCTCGCTTGACAAGATTTTGGATGATGTGAGTAAAGTATAGAAAGTATAACAACCAATGTTCATTTAACCATGTCACTATTGCAGCTCCAAAACCCATGGCATAGAAGTATTTATCAAACTTTTGATTACTCCAAAGGATAAAAAATATCCTTCCCTTCAAAAAGTTGTAAGTTTGTTGTATCTTCGTATTCATGAAAACTGCATTTTGAGGGGAAATTGATATCCAAAACACAAAAGAACATTTAGTCACAAAACTCTAAAACCCAAAATGATAGCAACTTCACCCACCAAGGCTTACCTTCAAACTTCTCAAGTTGATCACCTTCTTCTAGCCATCTTCTAAGATTTTGTCTTCAATAGTGATACCTAGATCTCATGGATGTTCTATGAGTTATGTACATTGATCCTTCACAAAGTATTTTGTATGCATTAAGTATTCCATGTGATACCCAATGTAATGGATGGTAATTTCAATTTTAACATTGCACGTAATAAGGATCCATATTTTAACAAGGTATTCTAGGTAGATTGTGATGCTAGTGGCAATGCTATTAGACTTGCTTTGCGTCAAGAAGGTAAACCCATTGCTTATTTAAGTGAAAATTTGAATGATGTTGTAGTGTCATAAATTGTATACGCATACAATTTTGTCCTCACCTAGACCTCACCTCAGAGTTCTATATTTTGATGCTTGATGCCTACTTTTATTCTGCTCACACCCTTCACAAACCTACATCTACACCTTCTCTTTTATCTTTTACCCAAAGATGAGTCCTAATTCTCAGGACCAAGGCACAAGGGCACCTTGGTCCTAGCTCAAGACCATGGTGCCAAAGCACCCCAATCCTCTTAATCAGGACCCAAATTTGGTCCTCACAATAGTCACATCAAGTGAGTGAGAATTTAGATCCTGTGTCGGACTACTCCGAAAATTTAAATAGTTTTTGAAAGTTGGGTATAAAAGGAGGCCTACCCCTTTCATTTGAAGTTTAATTCATCTATGTGATCTATGATCTCTCTTTCAATTCAAGTGAAAAAGAAATCAAGCATTCACCGAGCATCGGAGAAGAATTTCAATCAAGTTCAAGCATTCAAGATAGCATCCATGATCAAACTTTCATGAAGACATTCTACATGACAATCTAAAACCCTTGTGTGAGGATTCAAGCAAGCTTCATCACTTGGTATACATTTCAATTACAATCATTCCATTTCAGATCTATCCTTTACCTCAAAAGGAAAGAATCTTGTTGCAATTCAATTCCATTTCCATTACGACTATAATTACAATTTCAAGGTTAATTCCTAAATGGGGTTTGACCCAAGGCAAACCCCTATCTACAACCCCTTTTTTCTCCTTATGTGTGTAGGAAATTGATTCAGGAGCTGCGATTGAAGATATCGATAGAGTTGACAATGATGAACAAGTTCAGAGTTTGAAGGAGTGAAAAGTGAAGGACTAGGGTAACCTAGCACCATGGTCCGAAAAATTCTACCCAAGCTTTTGATAGTGAATCCAGTGCATCTCCCCAATTCGAAAAAGATCCCATTTGCTTGTTTGAGAGTTATAGGACTAGGGTGACCTAGCACCATGGTCTCGACAATTCAACTCAAACTTTCAGCAACAGGTTCTAATCCTATCCATCTATTCAGATCCTTGTCTGTGGCCTTGTCTGATATCTGTAGCAATATGTTAATATTGTTTCACTTCAATTATACATTATTTTGGGGGGGTAAAAGGCCGAACCTAATATATTAATATAGGAAAAATACAATAAAGACAAAGTATAAATTATCTATTGAGGGAAACCACCCTCAAGATATGATCAACCAAAAGTTATACTGCCAAACCTAGAAGTTATTTTGATAGAAGAGAAGATACGAATTTCAAGAGTCCCTCAGACCATATCTAAAGATGGATAGTAGAGAAGACTGAGGTAATTACAATACTTTTTGTTCAGAGTAGGATAAATTCTCAAAATATGTTTGTAGACAGAAAAGGAAAGTTGCAGAGAAAGAGTCGAACTAACCAAGAGAAAAATCCACCACATTAAGAAGGAGGCAAGGAGCTCGAGAAAAAGTAGAAATTAATCCAAGAGAAAACTTAGTCCAAAAAACAATTAGCAACCATTGAGAAGCCCAACCACAAATTGATATGAAAGCCACAAGCAGTGGAAGAAAGCCAACAAAATGGAGATGCCAAACTTCAATCATACATTGCTTTATCCTAAACTTGACAATTTACATCCAAATTTCAACTCAAAAGGGGGAGACAACAAATTGGTAAATTTAATTAGTGTTTTAGCCCTTTTCCCAATTCGATTGTGGCTAGATCTATTGAATTTACCCCCCTCTTTTAATGTAATGGTCAATTTGGTAAGATTAGTGGTTTTATTATCTTAATTGGATAAACCTTAATTTTTCCTCACCCTTACATATACTAAGAGAAAATATTATTTTTTATGATCAATATTTTTATGCTATAGTTCAAGCATTGAAGAAGTGGAGGCATTAGCATTTTCTAAAAGAGTGTTTTATTTATTGATCTTCAAGATTTACAACATTTGAATAACTAAGTAAAGTTGAATCAAAGGCTTTTAAAATGGGTTGAGTTTTTACAGAGTCACACCTTTGTTTCGAAGCATGGGATTGGAAAGTCTAATAGAGTTGCAGATGCTTTGAGTAGAAGGCAGAATTTGCTGACAGAGAGGCAAATCGAAGTTGTTGGTTTCCATGAACTCAAGAGTTTGTATCTAGAGGATCTTGATTTTGGAGAGGCTTAGAGAGCTTGCATGTAACTTGTTACTTTAGACAAGACTAGGTGGTTGGATTTTATAATCCAAAATGGGATGTTCTTTAGAGGAAGCCAGATGTGCTTTCCAAAGAGTTCCATAAGGGGGAGCCTATTTAAGGAGAAGCATAGTGGAGGGTTGGCTAGACACTTTGGACAAGAGAAGACCATTTCTCTTGTTAGTGAGCATAATAATTGGCCACGATTGAAGCATGATGTTAATAACTTTGCACAAAAATGTAGATTATGTCAAATGGAAAAAGGAACAAGGCAGAATATAGGGCTTTATCAGCCATTATTTGTACTAGAGAGGCCATGGGAGGATATTAGTATGGATTTTGTTCTTGGTTTATGAAGGATTTAGAGGACATGATTCCATTTTTGAGTGGTGTATATATTCCCAAAGATGACACATTTTATTCCTTGTAAGATGGCTAATGATGTTGTTCATGTGGCAGAGTTATTTTTCAAAGAAATGGTGAGACTACATGGTCTACCAAAGAGTATAGTTTTAGATTGAGACACCAATTTTGATGTGTACTTTTGGAGGACATTGTGAGAAAAGTTGAATACAAATTTCAAGTTCAGTTCAACACACCATCCACAAACTGATGTGTAGATAGAGGTGGTGAATAAGAGTTTGGGTAATTTCTTGAGATGATTAGTAGGAGATAAGCCCAAGGGATGGGATTTGATTTCACTATAGCTAGAGTTTGCATACAATAATTCTATCAATAGGAGTACTGGTAAATCACAATTTCAGATTGTATATGGAAGTAGTCCTAGAAATGCTTCTGAGTTAAGGAAGATGGACAAAGGAAAAAATAGTAGTGTTGAAGCTAAAGCCTTTGAAAATCACCTGAAGAAAATGCATGAAGAAGTGAGAAAGCATATTAATAAGATGAATATCTAGTACAAGGCTAAGGTAGATCAAAAAAAGGAGATATAAGGAATTTCATATTGGAGAAGTTATGGTTCATTTGAGAACACATAATAAGTTGAAGATGAAGAAATTTGGGCCATGAAGAACCATAAAGAAGCATGATTTAGAAAATGATTATGAGGTAGAGTTGCCAAATGGACTTAATATTTCACCCGTCTTAAATATTTTAGATTTGATAAAGTACCATGAAGGTGATATTCAAGATGAAATAATAGAAGCACAATGGAATTGAGAGAAATACTTGTCATTAGTTGTCATTGATGTCAAACTTGGTGATTCATATTGCTCTGGATGTGTTACAAAACAATAGAAGATAGGTATGTATGATGTGTTGCAGAGTAGTGTTATATAGGTATGTATGATGTGTTGCTAGAAACAATGGAAGATAGGTATGTATGTTGCAGATGGTAGATTTTAGTTCTTGATATGTCTTAGACATGTTTATTGCTCCAAAAATATCTTTTTTTAATATTCATGAGAGATTTGGTGTTGGTCATGACAATTAGTTTTTGTGCTTCAGTCATTCATGCAGTGATGTATTTTAGAAATGCAGTCTTTTGCATTTAGGTCTTGATGCAGATATGGTAGTACAATTTTTGGTTTGACTGTTGTTATCAATTGAGATTGTTGCATTCATTTTTTTAGTGCTCTGGAAGTCATGCTCTAGATGTATATTTGGTTATGCGGTATTGAGCAGATCTTCATGCTTCGGTTTCCTCTGGTTGCTTGATTTATGATGACAAGCTATTTATAATTAAGTGTTTGTCTTTAACCTTGTAATGCTGAGTTGGATCATGATCGTGGTGCTCCGGTAGCATATTATCATGGAATTTCAAGGATATGCTTATTCCGGATCAGGTCGACCTTGAGAGATTATGTTAATGTTTAGCTCTAGTGATTTTAGGGTGTGATTTGATCGTTGAAAATATCATTTGGGAAAATATTTTTAAGGACGACTTGATGAATATTCTTATTATTATACTCACATATATGTATGATTATATTATGCTTGACGTATGAGAGGAATGAGAAGAGTGAGAGGTATCAGAGGTATATGAGGAGTTGTATGAGACAATTTCAGATGAAAGTATTGCAATGAAGTAAGTGAAGAGAAAGGTGGTAAGTGTCAGAATAGAGTAGTTGATCTTGCGTGACAATGCTTTGGAGTAGGTAGATTATGGAGCGTTTTGCAGAGTTTCTTAATCGTATCCACTGCAAACAAATTGGTGTGTTTTTTGTGCTTGATTGGAATTGATCCCATCCATATGTAGATGCAAAATTCTCAGTTCATTTTCTTTCTCTCTGGTAGTGAGCCTTCCTGGCAGTGAGCTATTGTAATCTGGGTAGTGAGCCCTCCGACAGTGAACCTCTATCTGTAATTCCATATAACTAGTAATTTTATCTTGAGAGTTAACCCTCTCTGTGGTTTTTCCCATTTGTGTTTTCCACGTATAAAAATCTGGTGTCTTTGTTATGGATGTGTATGTTATGCTTTTTGTTTCCATTGCTCATTTCACTTCATGCTAAAGAATATATAAGATAAGTTTGATATTTTCAAAGAATATTTTGTTTTTGGGGATACTGGTTCACTCCCCCCTCTCAGTATTCCGGTCTATTCAATAGGAATATTACAACAACTACTTTAGACAAGGAGGAGATAGAAGGTATCTTGGTAGTTGTGTCGGTAGAAGCAAAAGAAACAAGCAATATGAGGAGTATTTGGTCAAGTGGAAAGGAAGGCCCATTGAATATTCATCAAGGTTGTCTAAGGCTAAGGTTGACCATCTTGGTTTTCCTCCAACACCTAAGATGTGACAAGGTAAATTCTCAAATTACCTTGGGTATCTAATGCAAGAGCATTCAGTGGTGTAAGGGCAATCTTGCCTCACTCAAAAATATTATATTTTTATTTTGTTTTGTAGTTTTTTTAGTTGATTTGGAGCCTATGATGACATATGCAAGATGTAGGACAATTAGAAGCTTGAAACAACCAAAATTATTCACCTACTATTTTTAGTAAGTTGGCTCATTTAGGTTCGTATGGACATGAAAACTGACCCAAGGAGTGAAATTGAAAAATAAAATTATTGGTGAGGGAATAATCTCAATATCTAGTATCATTTGGAAGATATTAAAGTTTTTGTCTTGATAAATTTCTCTAATGAAGTTTCAACCTCAAATTTGAGGACCTTAGATTGTAGATCTCTTTGTGAGATTTTCAATAATATGTTATAATAGTGAATCAAAAGCCTAAGCCAAAAATTATGATTCTTGGAAGTTGTGCCACTAAAACTCAAGTTTCAATGAAATTCCACCTGGGTGAAAAATGAACCGATGGACCAGTAGGCACCAAAAACAAGAAAAGTTACACTTTCTAGAACATTCTAAGGCAATTATTGGTGCTAAACAAAGGGGTGAACAAGGGTTACAAAATATAGTTTCGGTAGTGCATATTGTGGCTCTAGCTTGAAGATTTATGTAATAAGAATGTCCATGTAGCTTAAGCATGTTATTTTTAAAATGTTGTAATTCATTTCCTTGAGATAATCTACAAAATGTGTGTATTTCTTACATTTTTTGTTTATTTCTATATTATTGTTGTGTGTTTGGGTTTGTAAGTGGGGTACCCTTCATCATGCTATCACTTGGCCCAATTTTGTCCTCTCCTTCTTTGTGAACACCTATCTCTATTTACAATAATGTTTCTTCCTTTCCCTATTTTTGAGTAATGTTTTTAAAGTAAATGATTTAAATATTTGACAACTAACAAAGTGTTATTTGGACTTTATGATGTGTTTTTCTCCTTGCGGCATTCATATTTTGCTGGTTCTCTTGTGGGTGTGTCTTTATTAATAATGTTGCCTAGTTCTTATATTGCGAATATAGGTGGTTTAATGTTCATATACATCTTTATGGTTGTTACATGTGATCTTGTGATGACATGCTAATGGTTTTTATTATGGATATATTTTTGTTTACTTGCACTTTCATGCTTTGTCAAAGTGTGATTGGACTAATCTTCATGTCTTATTCATCATCCTAGTTACAAATTATTTATAAAAATGTAGAATTAAACATCATGCCAAGGAAACAACCAAAGACTCAAAAAAAGGAGGAACATGAAGCCAAGAATGAAAAGAAAGAGAACAAATGAGATAACTTTGTAAAAGTAAGAAATTGTACTCCAAAGATGAAGTTATTTCATCTTTTCTAATTCAATTAGATCATGAAGCATCCATTCAAAGCATGAAATATAACAGTTTGGAGAAACAAAGACAAATGAATGTAAAAAAATTATGCAAAAATAAACTATATCCTATAGTTGAAGGTATGTCCTCTTTGCCATCTCAATATGATATTCGACAAATTCTTCAAACACCGATTGAATTAATAATTGTAATGGTGAAAAATTAGGGTTTCCACTCCAAAAAGGATGAAAACTGCTAATTTTGTGGCTTAGGGACCATTACATTCAAAAGAGGGTTGAATCCTATTTAGATATAGTCAAAAAATGGCAAAGATAATGACTAAAAATACTGATTAGATTCAACGGGTGGATTTGTTTGCCCTCTTTTGTAAGTTGAATCGTTGAAATTAGGGTAAAGTGCTGAAAATTAAGGTAAAAACATGGAAACAGTGAGCTACAGTCGTTCGATTGAGGTACACACTTGGATTTGAGAAATATGAGCAGATTTTGATTTGACCCCCGAAAAAGCTCCAAAAATGTCAGGACCGTGGCGAAATTCGCTCTGGTCCTCCGAACTTTTCGCACACCAAAAGAGGTCGATTTGTCTCTGAAAATAATTTCAATTCTGAAGATCGTAGCTCCATACCTATTTCCTACATACAGAAAGAAAGGGAAATAGGTTGGGAATAGGGGCTTGCCTAAGTCAAACCCCAGTTTTGGAATTAATCATGAAATTGAGATAAAAGATAATTGAATTGCTGTAAATGAATATTCTCCTTTTGAGGGAGATGCATTATGATTGAAAACCAAATGATATACTTCCTTGTGAAGTTTTGTTTGTCTCCACACGGGATTAGGGTTTCATGAAGTCTTTGACAAAATAAGATGGGAATGTCCACTTCAATGATTGAATCTTGACTTTCTTGTTGCTCCAAGGCTTGAAGGAAGACTGATTACTTTCTCAATTGCTTGAATGCTTGAATGTAGTCTCTTGATATATGTATGATGCTTGTGTATTGTGTGTGTGGATAGCCAAATGAGAGGGGAAATTTTCCTTTTATATTTCCACGTCGAAAAACTTGATAATTTTCTGACATGAGCCAACATGGAGCTAGGTTTCCCACTCAAATTTGAAATAGAAAAATGAGTTTTAAAATGGGCCTAATTAGGGAGGACTAAAGTGTGGCACCCTGGTCCTAATTAGGACAAGGGCGTGGTGCTCTGGTCCTACCCCAATTTAAGGCTACAACAAGGTGCCCAATTGGTGCAAAAATAAAAAATTGTTGTCATACTTGAGTGATATGAGCAGAATTAGGTCCCAATCAGGCCCAGGGGTGCAAATGCTAAGGTAGGAACCCAAATACGATTTAAATTGTACAAGGGTGCAATTTTTGGTTGATACCTGCTATGATTAACAATTATAATTTTATCATGATGAGGAAATTGCAAACACTTATGGAAAGTAGAGGCAATCTCTTTCATGGAAGAGAGCAAAGGATGTCCCAACTTCACACGAAATTGATTGGATGTAGGAATGATAGCAAAGATAACATCTAAGCACTTAGTGTCAACCTCAATAGGAAGTATAATAGAACCAATAGCAGGACAAGAGAAGCCATCAAATATTTTAATCACCACATCAGATTTATCATATGCCACTTGACACAATTGTAAGGTATAAAGAAATTCTTCAATTATCTCATTAAGTATACAAGCTGGATCAATGAGCACCCCTCGTGAGGGTATGTCTTTGATTCTCACAGTGATATATAATGGGCCATCAAGTGCCTTAAGAGTCTCACTAGGATCAAATGTAATGCATAAGTCCTTAGGAGGTTCAGTTTTATCAATAAGGTTTACTACATTATTAGACTCAAGGCCAAGATCAGTAGGAGAAAAGGCAAGATGATTGGTCTCAATCACATTAGTGGAATGGGAAGGTAAAGGATTAGTGCAAATTTTAAGATTTTGATTAGGAGGAGCTACAGATTTATTTCCTTTATCATTCACACCAGCCACAAATATGGTATTGTTATCAATCAACTCTTGTATCTTACTCTTTAAGGAATAACACTTTTCAGTGTCATCACCAGGTTGACGATGATCATATTGGCAAAAAGCTTTGGAATCAAAATAAGGTGAGGAGGTCTTTGATGGATCAAGTGGTTTAATAGGGGGAAGCTTCAACACATTCCTTTGTAACAATTGCATCATAATACTATGCAAAGATTCATTAAGAGGAGCAAATTATTTTCTAAAGTATTTGGACAAAGGAGGCACACCTATTGTTGTGGCAGCTACCTGAGTGTGGTTGTTGTCATTGAAATTGATGAATCCCTTATTCGGTTTGAACTTCGCAAAATGTTGTTGAGCACTTTCACTTTATCAGTCGGAGCCATTGAAGAGGATTGTTCCAATTGACTCATGATAACGTGATAATTGTGAAGTATTGCGCACAACTACATAAAGGAAGTAAACTTAGAAAAGAGAATTTTATCCCTAATGTCTTTTTGCAAATTAGAAATGAAAATTCTTTGAATATCTTGATCAACATAGGAAAAGCAATTTGTGAATATAGATGTTTATATCTACCAATAAAATCAATCACTTTTTCTTTAACACCTTGTTTACAATGCATCAAATGAGTCAAAGTAATTTTAGGGCCACTATTATTGTGAAATTGTTGAATGAAAGCATTAGCCTATTGTTGAAAAGAAGTAATAGAATAACGAGGCAAAGAACAATATCATTGCAAAGCTTTATCCTTAAGTGTTCTAGTGAACAATTTAGCCAAAAGTCTTTGGTCGTGAGCAAAGTCACTACACAAAGTTTGGAATATTTTAACACGAGTCAAAGGATCAACTTTTCCATTATAAAGCTCCAATTGAGGGACTTCCAAATGTTTAGCAGAGACGACACGAGCAATTTCATTGGATAATGGGCTCGCTACATCAAATATGGGCACATTATACTTAGATTGGCTCATGGAAGTTGTTTGTTGTTGTAAGGAATACACTTCTTGGGTTGGATTATTGATGGTAGCTTCGGTGGATGAATTAAAATTGGACATGTTGGATTGAGAAGGAGGTGGCACAGTACGATAGGTAGGTATGGGAGATGACTGCAACAAATGGAAGACTCGCATGAGAAGGGATGAAGGAATTATGATTAGAGGACTTTCCCCATTGAATAACATGTGTAGGTATTACGTTTTGTGTAGAGGTATCCATGATGTTAGATGTAAAAGTAGGAACACTAGCCATAGGAGTAATCATAGGAATAGAATGATTAACTTGACTAGGAGGTTGTGTATAACCAAGGACTTCAACACAACTCTTCATAGGCATAATATTAGTATCAATAATGTGAGAAATACCACACAACACATCAACACCAAGTTTATCACTTTGAACCATTCTTTTTAATCCTTCAATCAATCGTAGAGTCTCACTTTTAAGGTATTGTTGACTCATCTATTGTTGAAGATTTTCAAATTGATTGTCAATCTTTGCCAATTGGTCAATATATACCCTAGTTAGTGATTCATCCACATCATGAGTATTAAGGAAAGAAAGAGGATAAACGAGGTCATTTGTAGGATGGGAAGAACCACCAACATCCTCATACAACAAGTTATCCAAATTAGGCTCCATCTCCTCAGTAATTAAACCTTGGGAAGCCTTAATTATACAACTTCTTCTCACAAGGATATTATAGGTTGGACTAATAGCAGTAAAACTCATGCCATAGGAGGGTAATTGGAAATTTGAAATTTGAAATAATTAAACAATGTAATTTTTTTGTAAAAATGATTGTTCAATTAATTAAGCAACTTGATTTGCGATTTTGAAAACATGAATTCATAAAGAGCATGCAATCCACTAGTAAATTTAAATTTAAAAATTAGGGTATTGTGAAAATAACCTCTTAATGTTAAAAATTAATTTGAAATTGGATTTTAGATTGCAATTTTGAATTTGAATTAACATTAACAATCAAATCTGAAACAATTAATCCAAAAATTAGACAACCCACAAGCTCAATTTTAAATTTTAAAAATTAGGGTTTTTGAAATTAACCTCTAAATTTTTTAAATTTGATTGGAACTTAAGCTTGTAAGTGAAAATTTTGAATTATGAAATAGGAAAACACTTAGATCTGAAATAATTAATCCAAAATAATCAATTCACAAGCTCAATTTTAAATTTAAAAATTAGGGTTTTGTTCAATTTAACCTCTAAATTTTTAAAATTCACTTGGAAATCAAACTTGTAAATGAAAATTTGAATTTTAAATTGCATAAACACTTAGATCTGAACTTAAATCATAATTAAAGGTGTGAGGAGTTGGGTTCACCAAAATGTAATGGTGAAAAATTAGGGTTTCCACCCCAAAAAGAATGAAAACCGCTAATTTTATGGCTTAGGGACCATTACATTCAAAAGAGGGTTGAATCCAATAGATTTAGTCACAAACCAGCAAGAGTAAGGACTAAAAATACTGATTGGATTCAAGGGGTGGATTTGTTTGTCCTCTTTTCTAAGTTGAATCGCTGAAATTAGGGTAAAGTGCTAAAAATGAAGGTAAAAGCACGGAAACAATGAGCTACAATCGTCGGATTGAGGTACGTACTTGGATCTAATAAATATAAGCAGATTTTGATCTGACCCTCGAAAAAGCTCCAAATTTGTCAGGACTATGGAAAAATTCGATCTGGTCTTTCAAACTTTTCACACACCAAAAAGGGTTAATTTGTCTCTGCAAATAATTTCGATTCTAAAGATTGCAGCTCCGTACTTGTTTCTTACACATAGAAAGAAAGGGAAATAGTTTGGGAATAGGGGCTTGCCTAAGTCAAACCCCGATTTTGGTATTAACCATGAAATAGAGATAAAATATAATTGAATTGTTGTAAATGAAGATTCTCCTTTTGAGGGAGATGTTGAATAATGACTAAAAACCAAATGATATATCTCCTTGTGAAGTTTTGTTGGTCTCCACACGGGATTAGGGTTTCATGAGGTTTTTGACAAAATAGGATGGGAATGTCCACTTCAATGCTTGAATCTTGACTTTGTTGATGCTCTAAGGCTTGACGGAAGACTGATTACTTGCTCAATTGCTTGAATGCTTGAATGTAGTTGCTTGATATATGTATGATTCTTGTGTATTGTGTGTGTGGATAGCCAAATGAGAGGGGAAAGTCTCCTTTTATACTTGCATGTCGAAAAACTTGCTAATTTTTCAACATGAGCTGACACAGAGCTGGGTTTCCAGCTCAAATTTGAAATAGCAAAAAGGGTTTTAAAAGGGGCCTAATTAGGGAGGACCAAAGCATAACACTCTGGTCCTAATTAGGACTAGGGTGTGGCGCTCTAGTCATACCCTAATTTAGGGCTAGGACAAGGTGCCCAATTGGTGAAAAAATAAATAGTCATAATTGAGTGATATGAGCATAATCAGGTCCAAGTCAGGCCTAGGGGTGCAAACACTAAGGTAGGAACCCAAATGCGGTCAAAATTGTATAGGGGTACAATTTTACGACACTATAATAATTAATGAAACAATCAATGATGATTTCATGCTATTGATCAACCTATTCAAAACATAATACAGTCTTGCATAAAACATTGAGTTAACTCAAGGAAGAAGGTACTGCGAAAAGGAAATGGCATACAAAGTGCATCTAACTCAAGGTATAATAAGCAACCTAGAATTGTCCTACCCAATGTTTATGAGTAATTGCATGTTGTGTTTTTACACAAGGCCCTCTAGAGTATGACGGAGCTATGTTGGTCAATACCACTAAAATATTCCTAGGATGGGAATTTTGTTTTGAAGATAATTGAATAAGATATTACACATTCTTACACTAATTACTATTCTAACAATGTAATTGTCATTGACTCGGATATTTATAATTTTATATAATGAGTTGGATTTAATTTAATTCAATTCTCTAAACATGTTATTTATTCCATTGCATTAGTATTTATATTGTTGTGGTGTGTGTGTATATATTTATTGATTTATTAACGATGGTGATCTTAATGTGCTAGCCTTAAATTGGTTGATATTGATAAACAATTATTCTTTGTGTATTTTTTCTAAATAGTAAAGATATATTTTTATAAGCTTTAAACTCAAATAATGAGATTAGAGAATTATTTGCCTATACCATACATAATTAATTTTGAATATTAAAATTTTCCTGTTTTATGCCGTCGATGAGAGTAGGATTACAATACATTTGTACTCTATCATCATTTTTACTCTCTTCAATAAAATTATGGATCATGTAGTGTGATCTAAAATATTGATGATAGAAAAACATATTTTAATCCCACGTTATGTCATATAACATCCCTTGAAGGTTGTACAACTACCTCTCCAACCTCTCACAATGTCCCTATGGGAGCACATGAAAAGTATGATGTATAATCTTATATGGATGGGGGATGATTTTCTTGTAGGTATTATAATTGATAACAAATTCACCATTTCCCCTTGTTCATTAAAAAGGGAAAGTGTGTAATCCACACTCCTTGCTAAATGGACCTCTACACATAATTGTTTACAAAAATATAATGTGACCTTATCTTTTTGAGGCTAGACATAATGTATTGCTAACTAATGAGAAAATGTCAAGCATGCTATAATGGGGTTCTCACACCTAATAACTCTAACCTTGTGCTAATGCACATAGAATGGAAACATGGTCTTAACAACCCTTAGGTAGATGGATTGAGAATATGATGAGATATGGTACAAACAAAGCATATACCAATGCAACCAAGCTATCAAGATCAACAACAACCAAGGACCCAATCTACACAATACCCTCAAACCTAACCTTATTCAACCTCATACCTTTCACTCTAGAATGAGATTGGGACACATTTAAGAAGACCTTTCTTCTATATTTCAACAATTTTCTAGGAAATATCTTCAACCAAGTCTATAGAACTAGATGAAGCACAGAGACTCCATCACAAAGGCTTCAATTAAGTGCATAGTAGGAATAGAGGATTTTCAAGCAAAGAAGGCTCAACAACCATCCTATGAGTAGCGTAAACCATAACCAAAGTTGATTGCATAATAGGGAACTTAACCGAAGCAAAGGATGGTTGAGACCAATACAAGCTAATGAAGCAACAAGAATAGGACTCACTAGAGTCTCTTTCTCACGAACATCTTTTGAAGACTTAACATCCCAAGATGAACCATCAATAAAAAATTTGGAGGATGAATAGTTAAGCAATCTTTGTTAGAATTCTTCCACCACATTGCAATACCCTTGCATTGAGAGAGAGGATAGAGAATAGCCAAGTAGTGTGTGATGAAGCAAGGTCTACATTTGAAAGGGAGATCCTCACAATCAAGCAATTAAGTCTAAGACCTATCCCCCATTATGAAAATAATGTTCGAATTGAGAAGCTTAGAGATGTCAGTATTCACTAGAAGTCAAAGAAATAGAATGACCCATGTAGGAAGTAGCATATTCAACCTTCAAAAAATGACTAAAGTTTCCTATGACCTTATAGCTAGAATCTTCGCAAAATTAGAGAGTAAGATTCAAAAGATGAAGCCACAACGGTCTACTAAAGTTTCCTATGACCTTATAGCTAGAATCTTCGCAAAATTAGAGAGTAAGATTCAAAAGATGAAGCCACAACGGTCTACTAAAGTTTCCTATGACCTTATAGCTAGAATCTTCGCAAAATTAAAGAGTAAGATTCAAAAGATGAAGCCACAACGGTCTAACTTTGAGGGGTTGCAAAATAGGATTGAACGAAGTAGCTCAATCCCTATATCCATAACCTATGACCAAGCACCAAATCCATGTATTTTGAAGAGTCAAAAGATGCGAAGAAGAATCCCCTGACACAAGAAAAGAGCTCGATCTTACCCTCGATGTAAGATTTCCAAGGATCCAATACCCCATTCGTGTAAATCGAACAAGATAAGCCAAAGATTGTTGAACATTTAAACCAAACTCCTACGGTAATAAAACACTTAATTTTCCAGCACATGCTACCTACACACCACCGAAAGGGAAGCTTGTGCATCAGAGATGCGCCATAGTTTACCACTCTAATGGTGAGAATTCTTGGAAACAATAATGGATGCAAAGATTTCTCATGCTGTCCCACAAGAATAGCTTTAGAAGGGTGACTAGGAGAACCATTACACATAACAGATAAAGATCTAACAACATTTTATCCAGAATCACGACCTATTATGTAGGTAACGGCTAAACTGACATTAGTAGCATCCGAGTCGACCAAGATAGTAGCAGTAGGAGAGGCTCCCAGACATGGCAGTTAGCCAAGAGCGTTAGGCACATCAACAAATTTAAGAGGCGAGAGAAATTGCTGAGAAGTGAACCCCTTATCAATTGGACTAGGGGCATAAGAGTACCCTCACCCAAGGTAGAGAAGGGAGTCCATGGTGAATAGAGGGACTGGTGGTTATCTAGTCAGTCATATAAAAGATTTTTTTTTAAAAAAGTTTTGAATGTCTCTTTTGTATGACATGTTAAATATATGGCTGGATAGACATAGAGAGGGAGCCCACATCGAACAAATAAAATTAGATCACATGGAAGCAATGTTATTACACCTGACCTTAGAAAAGAGAATCCTAAAATATATTTAGGAGAGCACAACCAACTACGAAAGGTATTAAGACAAAACTAGAGGCGAACCACCATTAAGAATGATGAATAGGGTGACTATTATAGGAGGCAAGAATGATTTTTTAAAATCCTCAAACATTGGAAAAGAATGCATGAGTGCCATTGTTTTATACATTTGTTAGATTTTGTTACATAGATAATTTTACATCAATTGTTATTTATATAGATTATCTAAATTGTAAAAATTAGATGATTAAAAACTAAAAATTTAGATTATATAAATATCATTTATTTTTATTTTTTTGATCGGTAAAAGGCCGAAGCCAGATATTTTATTATTCATTTATGAAATTATACATGACTCCACTCATGTGGGCGCCGGTAGGAAAGAGTGGAGTCGAGAAAACCTCTGGCCTAGCCCAGGACCAAAGTCCAGCATATTTCTAGATAAATTCCAGTTTTGATACATGAAAAAAAACCCCCGGGCCAGGGTCATCAGGTGGGAAGGTTTTTAATATTTCCTTCCCTTACAAGCCCAAAAGAAATGTTTTCAGTAGCCAAATGCTCCCTATCCTGTTTAATTGCTGAAGTTGTTCTATAGTGATTCAGAGTTGCTCCAAGATTGCCCATGATCACCTGGTAGCCTGCAATAATAGTTATTCAAACACTCGGCAAATTTGTTAGTAACAATCTGTTCGACCTGCAATGTCAGTTATTCCACAGCTTGACAATTATGTTAGTATTATCTTGCCATTTGTATCAGTCAATAGTTTATTGCCTGATAAAACCTTAAATTATTTCCAAAGAATACATATCTCCTAAAATTTTAGAAAATAGTAAATTTTAGAGACAGAATTTTAAGTACCAAATATGCTTAGGATAGAACAGAATTGCCTAGAGATCCTGCCTGCCATAAAACCTTAGTCCTCCGACTCTTGTTAATGCTCCTGGACATTATCCTTAGTAAGGGTAAAATCCAGGCTACAACAACAAGAGTGGGAGAGGGGAGATTCATATAATCCATCCTCCCCTGCCCTGAAGTTTTATAGCATAAGGAGTTCACAGTTTGCATGGTAGCCACGTAAAGTTAGCCAACTTCAAATTGACATAGAGACATCAGAATAAAGAAAACATCAACAGATGGCATTAAAACTCCAGCAGATGTCCCTCGAAATAAATCAAAGTGGATACCCGAAGTAGTATGCTATCTAGAATATCTATTTAACTGTTTTAATAGCAAGATTGTGATGTATATCTATATAGTAACTATTCCTTCATGTTCCTTTGGTAACAATAATTTGTAAAATATCATACTAATTTAGTTTTTTTTATATGATGCTTAAGTTTGTTTGTTAAAACTACTATATTGTTTGCTATATAAATACCATTTATTATTAATTTTATATTTTTTTATTTTTTTTTGGTAGGTAATAGGCCGAAGCCGCAATATTGTGAATTATTATTATTATCATGTTTGATTAGATTGACACTAGGCCTTCCCCATTTTTATGGAAGGCCAAGAGTCACAACTTATAATTCTATTTTAGATGACCTTATTGGAAATTGAACTTGGGTCTCCACAGTGAGAACCCAATGTTTTAACCAATTAAGCTCAACCCCTTGGACATTATTAATTTTATATTATATTAATATCAAATATATATATATAATTTAAAATAGTTTTGATATCATTTTTAATAGTATCTTTACTTATTTTTTCATAAAAATTATAGTTTGTATTAATTTTATCTTTAAAAAATAATATCATTTTTCATAATTTTAAAATATTAGATCAACAAAATAAATTTCAATTAATTAAATAAATTCTAAAAGATACATTTATATTTTAAAAACAAAAATAATAACAAATATAGAAAACTCTAATTGAACCATTAAAAACTGACTTCAAAATGTGTGCTCTTCCGACAAATTTAGAAGCTTTATAAATTTTGAGGGTTTGACTAAACACCATATCATTGAATGATGTATGGTCAAACCATCATGCACCATGTAGAGAAGGGACACCAATGTTACCTAATAAAATGGTTCACTAAAAATAAATTCAAGTGAACTACAAGAAAAAAATATACCTAAAAAGATAACTCCAAACTTTCACCCATTATATGTTATTATATTAATTAATTATAATGTTTACTTCTCTACCACCTTGGTTTTCTTAAAAACCACTAAGTAGCTTTCCATGGGACAACTAGGGAGAGAAAAATAACTTTACAGAAACCATGTAATTGATCTTTCATATAATGTGAATATATATATGTCTCGTTTATTTATATTCCGATTTAATATGAAATAAGAGAAAAAAAAAAATATTTGTTTTATCTAGTATTCGAGGTTAAAATACAAGAATTTTACTTGAAAAAGATTGTAGATAATTTCAAAGTAAAAAAAATTATTTTCACTTTAAAAATTGCCATAAAATTATTGAATATATTCTAAATTTTTTCTAGATAATTGTTTCACAAAAACTAATTAAAATATGATTTATTTTTTTTGTCTATGATTGAAATATAAAATTTATACAATGGAACTCATACAACAATGGAGTATATTACAATATTTGGATATATAGTCGCTATTGATAAGGTGATTGACATAAAAGGCTAGTAGATCAGTTAATTAGAAAAAGTTGTTGGGGAAAATGAAGTGTATTCAATGAAATTGTGTGCTACACTAATTATAATAACAGATGATGACATAACAGGAATTACAATCAATTCACATAGGCTGATATTATTTGTGGAGAAAATGTGGTTGTGATGGGTTTAAGTGCATGACTAGCAATTTGGCACTGCTTCATAATTGAAGAAAGAAACTACAAATTGTCTTTCAAGTAGGTGGTGTCAAACCCATTGACTCAAACTTGAAAGTAATAATGCCATAAAAAAAAATGTTATGCAATAGCCAACCACCCAACATTAAAACTTGCTACAAATATTGAAATGTTCAATATAAGAGGTAATTCTTTACACAACAATTCAAAATTAAAGGTTATTTATGTTGGAAAGATTAGGAGCCCACTATGAAGTTGGCTACGCTTTAAGGGATTGACCAAGAAACAAACCAACCACAAGAGAATGTTGCAACTTGAGCAATAACGAACAATGGAGATCGAAATAAAAATGATTGAGATGAATTGATGATGCTACAATGTAGAAATGAACTTGGTTATATAGACAAGAGATGATGGAGTAGTTACAACTACCTTTGATACAAAATTAAATGAATGATGTTGTATGAGACTAATATTATATAATGATCCATAACTCATCTTTGTTTAGAATGACACCTAAGATAACAAACATGAAAAATATTAAATGTGATTTCCATGTGACAACTAAGATATCCTAAGTAAAGTTAACATGTGTGAATAGATGCTAACTAAGAACTAGTTAGGAAAACTCTTGATTCACACCAACATTTTTTTCTAAATAGTATATGATATTGGTAATGTTCAAATTAACACATTTAATCAATATTTACTATTTTTTTCAATCGGTAATTGGTACTTTATATTGATTTTTAACGCTTTTTACTGGAGCTTTGAACCAGTGGGATCACATTGGGGGATCCCATCCCCGTGGTTACATTTTTGAGGTATTAACACCTCTTAGATTTTGACTCATGTGGAGTTAACCATATTTCTTACTCCTTATTATATCTCTCCTTATATCTCCCCTCACCTTATCACTCCACAATAACAATCCTTATCACTTTGCAACCTTATGCTTCCCCTCCTTATCACTCCACAAACATCCAATGACTACACACGATCGCTACTCCTTATCTCTCCACATGGTACGACCCATACAACATTTGCAGCGCACCTTCCTTGACAGCGACCAGTATAGCACAAGGAACGAGGACTCCACGAAAATGCCAACACTGCGTTGTATAGACCAAGGCAATGGGACCTGCAGGGGATTGAACACAGAAAATCCCTATCAACAGGGATCACAACAAACCGTTGCGTTGCGGGGCTTGCTCCCAATATTTACTAATTTTATAAAAAATACAATATGTTTCAATTGTAATGAAACCATACAAACATATAAAATTAATGCATTTACATAATATAATTCTAGAGCCATGTCATCTTATATTAATTTTATTTTTAACACACTCTTTTTGAAACTGTTGGTGTAAATTATGTCTCATAATTACACTTTACTTAAATTGACTTAGGATAATGCATTTTGCATATTAGACACTTAGGAAATTACACATCTAGGGAAGATGGTTGTAGGAGAAATTCCACCTTTTCGTGGTGTTATCTTGTTATCACATTTTCATATCCAGTTATAGTGGAATGATATTTCGACCTTCAATAGGTGATCTACCTTTAGTGTAATTATCTATTATTTCTCTTACCCACTCCTACCTACGCTTGCATCTCACTTAGCCACATGTCATTATTGTGTGCTCTCTTTTCCCTATAGCCTTGCCTTTATAAGCAGGATCATTTACATTGCATGTAATCTAGTTGATTAATCCAATTGTATCAGTTGGGAATTTTGCATCTTGATGAGAATACTGTTTGTTCTTGTCTATCTTTGTCTCTCTTGTTTTCTGTGTTATTCATTGGCCTCCACATCTTTGGTTTCTATAGGCAAATTCTCACGTGAGATCCTATAGGGTGCCATGGATAGTCATTTGAGAAAAAAGTTGATGCAATTTATAGTTTGTATTTTGGAGTTTTCTATTGCAGGTCATTATTGGAGCTTTCTGGGTCAGCTCTAAGGTTACCATTGGATTGAGGAGGTTCAAGAAAATTAGAATCGCCTTTTGTTTCATCTAAATCTGACACCTAAGGCCAAATTTAGAGTCGTTTGAAGGTGGAGGCGGTTACCTGACCCAGGAGCAATCTACAATTTTGGAGCACTTTGGGTCAAATCTGACACTGTCATCGTGTTTAGAAGGCACAAGAACCCCAAGGTTGCATGTCCATTCATCCAAATCAGAGTTGTGCATCCGAAGCTAAGAAAATTTTTGCCTCCTCCCTTGCTGGTCAATGGTACAACGCCTGCATCTGCGTGTCAGGTGGTACAGAAAGGTCGTAAAAAAAAAAATCGAGTATAATCGTGTATGTATATATATATATATATAAATTTCAGAAATAAAAAAATTAAATTTTGGGGGGTCGCAGTTTTTTTAAGTTTTCTTTAAAAAAATTCATTGTGGCGTTAGTATAAATTTTTTGCTTGGGGTACCTTTTTAAACTTTGTTTTAATGTTTTAGTAAGTTTTTCAATTAAAGCTTTTTAAAAAAAGCTTTTTTCTTTAATAATTTTTATCAAAGCTTTTAATCAAAAATTTAAAAGAATATGTATTTTTACTTTATTTTTTAATGATTTTTTTTTTCAAAAATTTATTAAAAATAAAAATTAAAAAAAAATAAAAATAAAAATAAAAATTCTTTATTAAGTTTAATAAAGTTTTTTTTTTATCATGGTTTTTGAATAAAGTTTTGATTAAACTTTTAATTAAGTTTTTTAAAAATAAAAATGTCATTAAATAAGCAAACTTGGGAACAAATATTTTCTTGTACACCTTTCATAGACGTATTGCAACATTCTCCAACCAATGACCAGCAGGGTCAGTTGCTCCTACATTTTTCTTAGTGACATACCAATCGAAGACATCTTCACCTGCAATCTTCTACATGGCATCTTTTTGGTGGCATCATCTTCATGTTTCCAGATTTGCATCATCTTATTGTATTCTCTTGCATAAGCTATGTTGTAATGCATTAATATAAAGTGTCACACCTCTTTGTACTTTGTCATTGATGACATATTTGATGTAATCCTCTAGTACTTGGTAGATTAGGAAATATCTTGTGAGACTTGGTGCATGGCTCTAGTTGAGACTTCGATTGTACAAATTTGTGCAGAACTCCAAAGAGACTTAGATTGTACCAATTTGTCATTTTTTAGTATCCAGATGATGTTCATACAAGTTGTCTCCATGCCCGATCTTCATTTTGTTGTAGTGAGTGATTTATCGGTCAATCTTCATCAACTTTGGTACCTAATTTTGTCAAACTTTGAAATTCTTGGTGCAAAATTGACTTTATTTATTTCTAATGGGGAGGAATTTTGGTCAAGATCATTGGACCATCTTTGCAGGAGATTCTACATGGAGGGGAGCGGGGAGGGCTTCATGGTCTCTCTTCCTCTCTCTTATGGGGGGGAATTTTTCCTCACATGAGGGTTTGATCTTCTCATTGAGAGAATTGTGTGTTCATCTCACTTTTGGGGGCGGAGCGGGCAAGGGGGAGAGGGGTAGGAGGGTGGGGGGATAGTTTTTTCCCATTGGATTTTTCTCTCTTTCTCCATTTGTGAGAGATTGCAATGCATTTTTACATGGGTACCTAACATGATCTCGTAGTCGGGACCCATCTTGCATAGTTAGCTTGAATCTACATTCCCCTAAGTTGCACTTAAGGGGGGGGGTGTTGGTGTAAATTATGTCTCATAATTACACTTTACTTAAATTGACTTAGGCTAATGCATTTTGCATATGAGACTGTAGTCACATAAATCTGTCCATTTTAATTAAATGAATATTTGCTATTTATTTGATTAAAAACCCACTAGCCATCAGTTAATTAAATTAATATTTAATTAATTCATCTTCAAACATTCTTCTATTAATTAAATAAATTATTCAATTTATTTTAATTAAATCATTAAACCAAATTCACAAATCAATTAAATGAATAAATCCTATTTATTCAATTTAAATCCCCCTTTCCTCTTTTAAATAAATAATTAAAAACATTTATTTAAATCATTCACCCCCCCCCCCCACTTGCATTTTCCTACAAATGCAAGTTGCAACCACAAGTTGAAATAAATTAATTTATTTTAATTTAAATCCTATTTTCCCTCACCCATCAAACCCACTTGCAATCCTAATCCCCTTCTAGATTCTTCTAAGCCCTTCCTAATTAGCCTAATCCATCCCCTAAATATTGTCACATTCCTAAGCAACTTGAAGTCACTTCTCAAATACTCCAAAGTCTTTGAAAAGCATTTAATGCTTTATGTGTTCAACAAGCTAACCTCTAAAGTCTTCTAAACCACTAATGGCTCTTACATGACCATTTATGGTTAACCCGTAACTCAACCCTCATGTGACCCATGTGTCTTCTCAAGCATTTATTGCTTTGGCCATGGTTATCCCTTTAACCTTTGCACAAGAATTTATCCATTGGATAATAAATTTATTCACTCAACCAAACCTTAACCTTAACTCCCAAGTTAACCCTCGGGTCATGTCAAGCAGTTAATGCTTATTCCCTCTCCTCTCAACGCATCTCATGTTGACCCTATTCATCCTGGGATTGGGTTGAAAGTCTTCACATGGATTGAATATCATTCAATCCTGACCCTTGTTGAGATTACTCAATCTCAACCATCCATTTCTCCATTTTTCCTATAAATAGAGCCCATTTCTTCATAATCCAGATCCTGAAAACTTGCATGCATTTACATTATATCCATTTTTAGAGAGCATTAGATAATCAATCATACTCACTCTTTTGTCATAAAATCAACACTAGCTAATTAGATAATCTCTTATTTTAGCTCTTGTTTACATTTGCATAACATTTTAGATTAATCATCATTTCAATCTTGAATCTCCATAAGACATCCATAGTGCAAAAAGTTGTTGAGAGCTACACTAATTTGGAAGTTGGAGAGGAGAGGAACAAAGGAGAAGGAGCTAAGAGCATGGTAGAAGGCATTTGGAGATGTCTTGTTGTATTTACTTCCATAGTTAAATATTTCATCATGTTTTTAGTGTCTCTTTTGGTATGCCTGCTTAGACTAGTTTTTGGTTGAATAACACTAACATTTATCTTTGTTTCTTGTGTTTTTGTGTGTTATACGACCACAGGTTTTTAGTCTAACATGGTTCTTTTTGCAGAGCATCATTTGGTGAACCCGACGTGAATCCAACAACAATTTTTTTTAGACAACTAACTTTTTGACTGTTTAGCTTGACACACAGGTCGCGCTTTGGCACTTTTGTTCGCGCTATTGAAATTTGATCTTTTAGCGCTATTGTTTTCACAATACCGCTATTGTCTCAAATTTAGTGCTATTGTCCATATTGTAGCGCTTTTGACTATTAAGTATCGCATTTGTCCATATTTTAACGCATTTTTATTGTTGTATATGTATTATACTTTAGCGCTTTTGTCCTTACTTTCGCGCGTTTGTGTTAAGTAGCATTTCTGTTTTCACACAGAGTAACGCTGTTGTAACAGAACGTTGTAAAAAAGGCTTTGTAACCAATAAAATTATTTTTCTTAGGCTTGTGGAAGCCCACCATGTATTTGGATTTTACTAACTTTTTGTTTCGTGTGTAGGTTTTAAACTAACCCCTTTTTGTTACTTAAGATCAAAATTTTCATTTGGTGCTTTAAAACTTTCATTTGGTGCTTTAAAACTTACAAACAAATTTTTGTTTTTCATGCAAGATAGGCAACTTGACAATTTTCATTTGGTGCTTAAAAATCAACTGCAAAAACACTTCATTTTTGGTGCTCTAAAACTCACAAACAAATTTGTTTTCATTGCAAGTTATGATTCACTTATATTTGGTGCTTAAAACAAAACAAACAAATCTCATTTCTTGCATCAAACTTAAGGAAATTCACAATCAACGCTTCAATTTTTGTCCAAGTAAAAAGAACAATCAACTTGTCTCATTTTGCAAAACGATTTATTTCAAGCAAACGTGTTTTTCATTAAGTTGACTAGGATTTCATTTTTTTCCTAGTTTACTCAACACATTGCCTTTGAAGTTAAAAAGAACACCATGGTTGTTGGAGCAACATCTCCAAATAGATAGATAATCATTGCAATGACAAGTTAAAAAGAACAAGTGTATTTTGTGTTTGGCACACTTTTGCAAAAAGAGTTTGTCGAGTGGTCCTACTTCTAACACACACTATCCTTTCCCTTGACTTTCGTGGTCCTAGGTGCAAGAGAAAAGTGTTAGTAACACTCAAGTTTTATCTTTTTAAGAGAGGCCTGCCAAGAGATCGATCACTCTTGGGAACGACCTCGCGCAATAAATCCTTCAAGCCGCTATAGAAATCAGGTGAGAGTGAAAGTTGTAGCCTTGGGTATAGTTGTTCCTACAGTGTAACTTGCCGAAAGGACAAATGGGCCCCACCACAAGTTACAAGGCTCTTAAGTGGGTCACTACAGAATGGACTTATGTCCAAAAACATCAAAAATTACTAAACACTTTTATGTAGTAGCCCACCCGTTCTATTTATTGAGGATATTTGTGATAAATTCAGTGCAAGAGCATAGAAGGTTTTGCTCCCAAGATACTCACCATACATATTTCCTTGAGTAGAAACATAGCTTTTTGAAAAGTTACTTGTAGCCCGATAAAAGTGGTGACTCCCCCATCATAGGGATCATCTATTTTTTATGCTCATGCAAGACTTAGTATATCACATCCCTACTTGCCACGATAGGATTCATAAGGTATGTAGTACCAAAGTTGAAGAAATATCAAGATGTGGGCTGAAATTATCGCAACTGGCCATTTGACCTTAGGGATAAAGAGTGTTTGAAGTGTTTTTGTTTTTGAGTCAAGACTAGTGCAAATTGAGCGGACTTCAGGCTTTGGAAAATACCTAAAATACATTTGAAGGAAAGGGTCATAAAAGTCCAAGGATTGGGTTGACCTAAAATACATTTGTGTGCTTGGTTTGTTTTCTTGTCAAAGAAAAATAAAAAATCGGTTCTAAAAACAAGTATTCATCCAACACAAACATTTTTCAAGAACCAACAAAAATAAAAAACAAGTGCAAATAGCAAAAGTATCAAACTATATGACCATTCTTCACATCTTGAAAAAGAAGAATCTTCATCAACATGTCAACTTGAAGAGAAGACCATTGAGCTCAAAGGCTTTCATAAAAAGGAGGAAATTCTTCTATCTTAATAGAAAAATCTTTGTCTCTCATAGAACCATCTTACATCATATGTGTCTATACCTTCAAAGAAAATCAAACGAGTTTGATCAAGAGTCATTAAACCATAGAACCTTTACTCAATATAGAGCTTTGAGTTATCACAAAAACAAGGGAGGCAAGATCAATCCTACCTTCTTTCCAAACATCTGTATCACATATAACTCAGCTAGGGAAGAACCACCAACCCCTGAACAAGAAGAGGAAGAGTTTGTTCCTTTTGTAACACAAAGTTTCTATTGAAGTTAGCATTTCATCCATTTCTCACATTCACACATCACCAATCCATTCCAACTCTCAAAACATCAAAAGGTTTTTATCCTAAGTTCTCTTTAGATATTGCTTGAATCAAACACAAAACATCACTTTTAGAGTGTCTCTACATCTAGGATAAACTCATCCTAAGAGGCATTTCTACATAGGTTAAAACTAGTCTATGAGTGCATCCTCTCATTACTAGGTAGTTGAGTCTGTAACACATCTCAGATTTCTCTAAACCTTGTCACATCAAACTCTGTCAATCAAACACAACAAGCAATTCAAGAAAGAACTTTGGTACCATCTACCTTTAGTGCTAGAGATTCATATGCAAAACACCCCACCAAACATAAATCTCTCATTTCATCAACAACTCATCATCATTTTCACCCAACTTCAACAAAAACTTGTAAATAAAATGGCTCACACCAGATCTAGATCTAGACAAATAGAAATTGAGGAAGAAGAGGAGGAAAATATCAACGAATTCCAAGAAGCCCTTAGAGGAAACACAAATGATGAAAATCCAAGTACTCCTACTCCTATGGCAATAGAAAGGGCACAACACAACCCTCTCTTTAATTGACTATTTGATGAAATACTCAGGAGCAATGTCGATGCTCACTTATTAAGACTTGCTCAAGAGGGAGCCAAACTACCCTTTGACTTTGATATTGCACAACTAAGGCAAGCATCAGAATGACAAAGTCGTAATGAGGATGAAAGAGGTCGAGATCACATCAGGTACAACCTTCATCAAGGTAATCCCCCACCTCCTCCTCCTCCAAATGAAATAGACATGTTGCGGCAACAAGTAGAGAATCTCGCCCAACAACTTCATAGCAGTGTGAAAACTAATCAGTTTTCACTTAATGACATTTATCCCTATCCCTTTGATAGGAATCTTCATATGCCACCTTTTCCATGAGGGTTTGAAACACACAAGTTTGAAAAGTACCGAGGAAAAGGAGATCCTCGCAATCATGTCAGAGAATTCCATTCAGCTTGCCTCGAAGTGGCATACGAGGATACATACCTAATGTGACTTTTTCCCCAAAGCTTGGGAGGAACAACCACATCACGATTTTCCCAATTACTAGGTGGCATTAGGACATTTGAAGAACTCGTCCAGAAGTTCCTGGCACATTACTCACACAACATTGAACGTGATATCACCATGGCTGATCTATGTAACACTAAACAAAAACCAGGAGAACTATTTTCAATCTTTCTGCAACGATGGCATCAAATGTCTAGCAGACATTCTCTTCAGTTACCTGAACAAGAACTAGTGGAAATATTTATTTCCAACTTAAACGATGAAATGGAATTTCACCTAGACGTAAAAGACATAGACTCTTTCAATGACATGATCGCCAAAGGTTTAAAGTGTGAGCCGGCTCTCATAAAAAAAGGGCTTATCAAAATCTACAATGAGCCAAAGGATGGCCCTTGCTCGCGCTTCAATAGTGACAAGCCTAACTTCTGGAACAAAAATAAAAACGTGGTCAATGATGGGGTTGTGGATGCAAGAACTATCAAAAGTGCACAACCAGTGGTCCGATTTGTAGGACAGAATCCCCCACCCAAGAATAACACAGTTGCTCCCTCAAATCAAGGATGCAATGTACCTCAAGAGGAACCTAGACAGCGTCAGCAAAATTTTAAACCAAAACAAACATACACTCCCTTAGGGGGACCCATTGAAACAGTGTTACATCAATTGGTTTCTTCAAATCTGGTAACCTTACCCAAAACATCAAATTATGAACCTCGGGTAAAACCCCCATGGTGGAGGGATACTAAACATTGTGATTTCCATCAAGGAAAAGGGCATAAGACAAGAAATTGTCATAGATTGAAAGATCTTATTCAAGATCTTATTGACCGAGGCGAGATTGAAATAGGACACGACCCAAAAACAACAAACAATGATTATCTCATGTTCAAAAATCCACTTCCATCACAAGATCAAAGGGGTCCCTCCACTTTAGAGTAAAACACAAATACCAGTGATTATACGTGAGCCACCTATAATTACACTGTGAATCACCTATATGATGCTAATGAACAAATTACAACTATTACCATCAAAAATCTCAGTTCCAACTGCAATGTTGTTACACGTCGCGGCAAGATTACCATAAAAGCAGCTCCACAAGGCACCACATCTATCCCAAAGCAGTATAACCTTGTGGACCAATTAGATAAAACACCCGCCCTGATATCTATCTTAGACCTATTGCACCTATCTCCATCTCATAGAACAATCTTAGATCAAGCTATCCAAGAGGCGTCAGTCCCTGCAAACTTAAATACAAATCAGTTTCAAGCCATGGTTGGAAATCTAAGGTCATCACCTTGTCTCACTTTCTCTGAAAGTGACAACACATCCTTCCAGCAACCTCATAACGCCTCACTCCACATTGAAGGGTTTATCAACCAACATAGGATCAAGCGAGTCTTGATCGACAATGGATCAGGTTTGAATATCTGTACACTACAATTGGTCACAACATTGGGATATGCAATTGTATATGGTGAAAATGGATAACAATAATAACAATATTGAAAGGCTAAATGAATCCAACCACAAAACCCTAGTCTAACAATCAACAAAGATCCACCATAACATATGAAGATTACCTAAGACAATGCAAATCACATGAAATCACAAAGATTATACCATCACATGTCCAATAGGGTTTTGATCTCCATTCTTCCTATCTCCATTGATCTTGCTTGATATATTTGCTCTCAGATTTTATGTGCACAAGAGCTCAACAAAGAACAGAATGTGGTTGCAAGTAGGATCGTAGTGTAGTCGAGTCCTCCAAATTGTCGATTAGGGTTTGATAATGAAGAAGGCATCTCCTTAAATAGAAGACATGATATGAAATGGAGGGATAAGATTGAGAGGTGTAAAAGGAGGTCGGCTAGGATTAGAGGGTAGGTAAAAGAAATACCAAAATAATGAAAGGGGTAGGTAGTGTATGAATTAAGAGATGAATGACATGTGTCATAGGTAGAAAAGGCTAATGAAGTAATTAAATAAATAAAGATTTATTTAATTAATAGAAGAAGTAGGATAATTAAATAAATAAGATATTTATTTAATTTAGGAAAAGGATAATTTAAATAAATAAATGTATTTATTTAAATGAGAAATAAGGCTAGAAGAGGATAAATGAATTAATTAAATAAATAAAGATTTATTTAATTAATAGAAGAATTAAGCTTAGATAATTAAATAAATAAAATATTTATTTAATTAGACTGGACAATTTTAGGTGTCTACATTTTGCCCCTCTTTGAGACAATGCGGCTTGTCGCGTTGTTTCAAAGAAGATAAGATGAACTGATACAGAGTTGCCCCAGAAAGGGAATGATATGCCCCCTCGAGAGATTCGATGAAAATGTCTGAAAAGATTGCAGACAATCTCTCGATAAGAAAGAAAGGCTAGAATGGATTGACCGGATAAAGTGACAGAGTAACGGGATAATGAAGACTGACTCAGAAAAATGAAGGCGAGGGCTAGGGTAGGCTATAAGATAGACCACGGGGGAAAATACATCCTCATTGTCATCTACACATCCACAAGAGCATATTGCAGAGCGAAAATAAAGCAGGAGCAGTCAGAAGCGATGGCTTTCACTCACAGATTCGACCACGTTCGTCGATTCCAGAGGCCAGCAGAGGCAGGAGAGCCGGTAAGTACCACCAAACCTCCTTGTACTTTGACGCATTTAATTTTTTCATTAATGCATGTCGAATAGGGCAATAAATGCGCTTAGAAGTAGAGTTGAAAAATGTCAAAAACCGTCTAACCGCGTCTGAGTCGGTGCTAGGCGCGTCTATGTCCGCCAGGCGCGTCTATGTCGGTGCTAGGCACGTCTGTGTCTGGAACCGCATCTGCGTCGAATGCGGGCGCGTCTGCGATGTGCAGGGGCATCTGCGTAGTATAGTCGCGTTTATGCTCGGCATAGGCACGTTTGCGTTATACAGGCACGTCTGCGATGTTCAGGTGCGTTTGTGCAGTCTTTAGGCGCGTTTATGTAATGTAAGCGCGTTTGTGTTTGAAAAGTATGAATTTGCATCTTCTAGGTCAAATCGGCAGTTCTGTGATGAACATACGCTGTTGATTGGATAAGATGCTGAGAGGATACACTCAAGCAGGTCCTCTAGGAAGACTAGGATAGATCAAGGCACTTTGTGATGAACAATGAGTACCAAGATAGAGTACTTTGTGATGAACAGGGAGTACTGAAATATGAGCAGCACTTTGTGATGAACAGGGAGTGCAAATGTGAGTAACACTTTGTGATGAACAGGGAGTGTCACACACGTAGTACTTTGTGATGAACAGTGAGTACCACTAGGATAAATAGCAACACTTTGTGATGAACAGTGAGTGTCACTAGCGTAGATAGCCATATGCATTTAGATAGCGAGTAGCATTTTGTGATAAACAGTGAATGCCACTATGACTGACATGATTGATTTGCTTGACTGCAGGAGTATTTGCCTATGCTAGAGTCACGGGAGAGATTCTCGTCGACACAGAGGTTGCGACCTGAGTTGTCGTTTCAGGATAGAGCTGCCATCGAGGAGATGGGTTTGAGACATATATTGTATGTGCCTGAGTTTCGGGCAAACATGGGACTGCTGACTGCGCTTGCTGAGAGATGGCACTCTAAGACGTGCACATTCCATTTACCGATGGGTGAGATGACAGTCACCCTGGAGGATGTTTACAGGATTCTGCGGGTGCCAATCGATGGAGATTTGATCCCCTACGATCGAGATGGAGACCGGGAGGCATTGAGACGGGTGTTTCAGGACCCTGGATTGGAGATGAGGGCAGGACACGTGGCATGGGACACCATGACAGCCACAGGGTTAGCATTACCGGCAGTGATCGGAGGAGCTATCAGTGGGTTCCAGTGTCCAGACAAGGCGACACGGGGGTTGGCTGTGGGCTGGGGGGAGCACTGGAGACGCTGATGACATAGCATACCAGATATGCCTGGGGACCGTGTGTGCTGACACACTTGTATTACGAGCTGCATCAGTTTGTTTATCATGGATCAGTGGGATTGGGCTGCGGAGTTACATTGCTATAGGTATGGGCCTATGAGCATCTACCGGTGATGAGGCCAATACACTTCAGAGGCAAGGGACATGGGCGCAGCTTTGTGCATCTGTACGATATGATCACCTCGCAACCACGGATTGGCAGGTTGGAGCATTGGCGGCGAGTGCTAGATGATATCGATGTGGTCATATGGAGACCATATCTAGGATGCGAGGAGTGGGAGGATGACGTGGTGGAGCTACCCTACACCTTCCGGAATAGGTACTTGATTGGGCGGATGCCCTATGTGCTAGAGAGGCAGCTTGTGGACAGGGTTGGCTGACAGTTTGGCAGGATTCAGAGGATGCCATGGGGCTCGGGCATGTATGCCTGCACAGTCAGAGATCAGGCGCAGTTTGGGCCATTGCTGTCATATGATCAGGCACTCACACAGCTAGCAGAGATGGTACCCCTACCCTGGGACATGTGGCCTAAGATCAAGGATGTCGGGATGGATGCTGAGTATTCAGCATATTGGGCAGAGCATCCATTTCCCCGATTGACAGATCCAGGAGAGGCACTGGAGGGAGATGGTGGTGGTGACGAGGATGATGGTGGAGGCGATGGGGGCAGAGGCCGACGGAGGAGGAGAGGAGTAGTTGGAGAGAGGCGAGTTGCACCTCGGAGGGAGGGTGGAGAGGAGAGGCAGGCTCAGATGGTGAGGGGTCACGATGGATTGCCTTTACAGGTGCCAGCAGCACAGGGTCCCAGGCAGGTGCAGATACAGGGACAGGGACAGAGACAGGTACTAGTACAGGTACCAGTACAGGCACAAGGGCAGGCACCCATAGAGGATGAGCCACAGGCAGAGGCAGAGGGGGCTGACCCAGAGGAGGATGAACTGATTGAGCTCAAGGAGATCTACCAGGGACAGGCAGATGAGATTCAGGAGCTGGAGAGGGAGAGGGATCGGCTCAGGACGAGGCTCAGAGATACTGAGTGGGAGAGAGATCAGGCGATCCAGTGCTATACAGAGGCTGAGACAGCACTGAGGGCAGGGAGACAGGCGGCGGAGGACACAGGGGCAGGATATGCATATGTCCTGCGGGCAGGAGAGGAGATAGGCTACTGGAGGGACCTCTACTATGGTGCAGTGCCAGTAGATCAACGGGCGAGGAGCTTCCATAGACCGTCGCGTACAGCGACAGCTATGGGGGGGAGCTGGAGGAGACAGGCATCAAGTGGTGGGGTCATGGGTCCACCACCACCACCAGATAGAGGAGATAGGCAGGGTGATCCTGGGGCGGGTCCTTCAGGGGCTCAGATTCCATCGAGGCCAGCGGCTCCGAGGGAGGGAGTTCATCATAGCCTTAGAGGGCTCCCCTTTGTATCAGTTTTGTACCCTTTTTTGTATGATGATGTAGACACCTGCGGGTGCTTTTGTAGCCATATGATTTTGACATCATTGTATCATGACACTTTTGATTATATATATGAGATGATTCATCTTTGCGACAGCTATATGCATGTGTACCTATGTGATGAGATGTTCTTATGATGCTGATGATATGGATGCAAATATGTATATGATACAACGCAATATATATATTTTTTGTTCTTTTATGTTTTATATGTGTATGCATGATGCAAATGTGAATGTATGTAATGCAAATGATTATGATAATGCAAATAATTATTTACATGATGAAAATGTAAAATGTGCTAATATGTGTTGTGTGCAGGATGTGATGCAGTTGTGATATCTATATGTATGTATGAAATGCTTATATGTGGTAATGCAGGTGTAACTACATGAAATGCAAATGTTTTTGGCATGTCATTATACTCAGTCATGTGATAGCAGGCTACGCGGACTCGAGAAGGACGATGGAAGTCAATCAAGAAAGGGGGGATGAAAGACAGAAGATATGAAAGTGAAAGAGCTTCTTGTGCGTTATCATCATTGAGCTTTATTATGGCAAAATAGGTTATGACAATCAAGGCATATGTTCGACCCAGAAAGTCATTGTACCTGTTTGCATGGAGATAAGACAGTCACAAACAAGGAATGCCCCAGTTCACACTAGACTCATAGTGTCCTCATATCCTTGGACAAGTCATAGCATTACTAAAAGACAATCCACAGACAGCAAATACCAATAGGTGACGATACCCCATCCTCGCCTTTCTAGTCAAAGACATCCTGGAGATAGAATCTCTAGTCAAAGACATCCCGGAAAAGCTAAAAGATATGTCACCAAAAAAGATGAAATCAAAAGAAAACCAAGACTCGACACCAACATCCACTGTAGTCCTCAAATTTAGTGTCTCTTGTCACTTGTATAAGTCTTATTTGATTGTGGTCACAATGTTTACTTTCACAAAATGGATAGATAGCACTGAACCATATGTTGTCTGAGTCTGTTGAAAGATTTGATTTGTTGAAGCCCATTGTTCCTGCTGTGTCTCATCTGAAACTGACTGAATCCATGAAACTGATACTTTATTGTGGAGAAGATGAAACTTTATTGCGGATCTATAATGCAAATGTTGCTTTATTGCGGATTGTGCACGGATAGATTGAAGAAAGCTGGAAGAAACTATACTCCTCGAAACATGTGATGTTCTTAGTTCCACACCCATCACTAGACGTAGGATTTTGCCTTAGCCATAGATAGGATCTGATTTATTATGGATGGAAAGGGAGGTTTATTATGAATGGCTAACCAATCTTGGGTAGATCAATAACAAGCCATGATGGGAATGGGTAAGTTTATTATGAACGAATAGGTTGTGACTGTGTGCAAAGTGAAGTGATGAAAGAGAATCCTGAAGGAGGGAGGAGCAATGTCTCTACACATGGCGCTGGTGACCCAGTTTTCACCATGGTACTTGCCCAGGGCGCCACTGAAGTGGTTTTCACCATTGGACGAAATTATTTCTCTTTACTTTTTGATTTTTCAATGTTTTTTTTGTGTCACAAGGCGCCTATTTGCCAGGTTTTCACCAAGTAACGATTTTTATGTTTTATAATTTTTTTTGTATTTTTGAAATTTTTTGATTTTTTTGTATTTTGAATTAGGATACTCTGAAGAGCTTATGTGTAGAACCTGCGAAGGTGCATGTTGTTGATAGGATCCTCCAAAGGTTCACCTTCTGTAGTTGAGAGCTGATATGCACCAGATCCATATGCTGCTGTAATGATGTAGGGACCAAGCCAGTTTGGTTCGAACTTGCCCTTATTCTCTCTGTCTTGTTGATTTTTAGGATTTTCTCTGAGAACTAAGTCACCCACCTCAAATGTGCAAGGCTTGACTTTATGATTGTAGTTGCATTGTTCCTTGACTGAATGATGTGTAGCTTGAGTGTCTATCTTCCTTGATGAAGAAACTGCGATAGAATTACTAGTGTGTGGACTACACAGGCCCATATGCGTGTCACCTAAAGAAGTTTGGGCATCACTGATAGCAAAGTCCTTCGAGGAAGCTCCATTAAAGGTCCATGATGTATCGCCAGAAGGGAATGGATGTGTGGAACAAGTGGATGAGTTATGAAGGCTTATGATTGTGAAAAGAAGTGAAAGTAGGATAGCATGATGGAGACTTAGGATCAACAAGTAATCTTTTTGACTTGCAATTTTAGAACTTTTGCCCCCAGTTATTTTGATATTAGAGGAGATCAACTCTTGTTCTTTTTGCTTCATAGGAGTTTTATCCTTGACCTTGATTTTTGCAGAGTCCAATAGCTTTTGATTTTGATTTGGACTGAAGGACTTTTCTTTAGTTTTGACTTTTAGATTTTTCTTTTGAAAGCTTGATTTTTGATCCCCAATGAGTAAGGGCTTTTGTAATTCTTGTTGATCCAAGTCTGGAAGTGGAGTGGAAATGGAATGAGTGGATGAAATGGTAAAGCTATGTGAGTTCTCAAGAGGGTTGGCGATATGCTCAATAGATCCTTTGTTGCAACCACTCTTAGGACTATTGATATCAAGATTTGCTTGCACCGCTAGAGGAGATTTGCATTCAGACTTAGTAGCCACAACACTAGGTGGTTCACACCTAATTCCTTGGCATTGCAAATTGTTTGTAGGTTGTTCCTGTTGACTGAATACCTTAGGAGATAGTGGGAGTTGATCAACATGAAAGATATACTCACCACATCCCATGTCTTTAATCTTTAACTTTTCTTTTAGCTCTGTTTGCTTTGATGTATAAGCTTTCAAGGATTCTGGATCCACATATGCTGATGAAGGAATAGCTTGTCGATTGACTGGTATTGTTATTTCTGATCGAGGTTGCAGATTGTTGCAATATATGAATGGATTTGGATCCGCTTTGACGGTTACTTCAACTCCATTGTGTGGAAACTTGATACATTGATGATATGTAGATGGGACTGCCCTCATTTCATGGATACAAGGATGTCCTAACAATATGTTATAAGTGAGATTTAAATCCAGGACTTGACAGACCACATCCTTTGTAACTGGCCCAACTCTGAGAGGTAAGATGACTGTACCCTTGAATGAACGCTCTTCATCATCATATGCCTTAATGGTGATCTTGTTTGTAGAATTTACAGCTTTATCAGAATATCCCAATTGTGTGATAGTGCTTAATGTGCAAATGTTTAGACCGGCTCCTCCATCTATCAGGACTCGTTTTATTCGATGTTTGTGTATGAAGGCTTCAATGTGTAATGGCGCATTATGCGGCTGACTTACAGAGGCGTCATCAGCTTCCGTGAAAGTAAGTGAATGTGGAATGGAAAGGTATCCCACCATGGCTTGAAACTGGTCCACGTTCAGATCAGTAGGAACAACAATATCTCTCAAAATTTTGTCAAGAATAGCTTTATGTGTGGGAGATATGCGTAATAGTTCAAGGATTGAAATGAGCGCGGGTGTCTTCCCTAATTGTTCTACAAGGTCATACTCAGGCTTGGTTGATGAAGAAGTGGTGTTTTTAGTTGGAGCACCTTGCAAAGTTATTTTACCTCGGTGGGTTGTAACATGACATTCAGAGGTAGGTTCAGAAGAAGATCCAACACCTTTTAGGACAATCTTGGGTCTCTGGGTAGAATTCTCAGACGCTTTGTCCTTGATGATAATAGTAGAGACGTAATTGTCCATCGAGATGTGATTGATGGTTGAATCATAATTGTAGGATGCTCTAGTATAGTTGGTTTGATCCTCTATGGCTTTAGCTTTTCCCTTGTCATGTTTGGGAATGGTTCCTTAAACATCTCATGTTCTTGATTGGAGGAATGTCCCTCAATCTCAATATCACCTCTATCAATGAGATCTTGTATGATGTTCTTTAGTCGATGACAATTTCCTGTCCTATGACCCTTGCTCTTATGAAATTCACAATACTCATCATCATTCCACCAATTTGGTTTAACCTTTGGCTCATATGGAGGAAAATCTGGAACAGTGATTACATTGTTTGCCACTAGCTTTTTGAAAACTGACTCAAGTGGTTCTCCCAATGGAGTGTACTTCCTTCGTGATCTGGAAGTTGTTTGAGTATTCACTTGATTGTTTGTAGAACTTGATCCTGAAAAGATGACTTTGGGTCGTACTGTGTTGGCATCAACAACACCATCATTGACTGTGTTCTTGTTTTTAGTCCAAAATCTTGGCTTGTCTTTTCCTTTAAAGTCATCTTTGTTTTCCTTGAATATCTTAATGACTCCTTGTTCAATTAGGACCTTTTCTGTTGCTAAGTCTTTTTCAATAATGTCCTTGAAGGTAGACAAACAAGCTTTCCTTAGATCATAGCCAATGTCTTTGTTAACATTTTGTGTGAACATCTCTACCATTTGTTTTTGTGGAATTTCACAAGAGCATCTGCTGGCTAGATTTCTCCATCTTTGTAAAAATGATGCAAAAGATTCTCCCTCTTTTTGCTTAGTATTGCACAAAGTAGTGACTGATATGTCTGTCTCTATGTTGTAGGAGAAATGTTGGATAAATGCCTCTGCTAAGTCACCCCATGACTTAATTCCAGGTGGAAGTTGGGAGAACCATTCCATAGCTTGATCGCCTAAGCTTTGTGGGAATAATCTCATCAAATATGTCTCTTCTGCTGCTACCTCAATACAAGCTATGAAAAATTGTCTTATGTGTGTCTTAGGATCCCCTTTTCCTCTATACTTATCAAATTTAGGCGTCACAAAGTGTGTAGGAAAAGGAGGCATTGGAATGCTCTTGTCAAATGGATAAGGACATATGTCTCTCATTGTGTATGTTGGCTTTGGTGTATTTATGTCCTCCATTTTCTTTTGTAAGTCCCTGATTTGTTGCTCCAAATTGCTCTTAGGTGGAGATCAACTTCTTGGACCATACCCCATGCTTGAGGCACCAATTGGAGGAGGAGCATGTTGCATATATGGATGATATTGATCATACACATGTTCATATGGAGGAGGTCTGTAATGATGTTGCGTATATGGACCACTTGGTATATATTCATGTTGAGGAACACCATATCTATTTTGTGCATGTATACCATATTCTACAGGCATGTCATGTTCCATTGCGTTGCCCCCAAATTTGACATGAGGTTTCCTTGTGTCCAAATTTTGAGCATGTCTTTGAACATCCAATTGTTTTGGTGGTTGATCCTTAGCATAAGACTTCCATAATGGTCTACGAAGGTAAGTATCATATGTTTGACCATGTGTATGTGGGACCTCTGGTTTTTGAAGCAAAGCTGATGGTGATTCAGGTACCATATGTGGTCCTCTATTTCCTCCACTATTAGGTCTCCTTTGTTCCATATTGGGGTGAGGTTGTTGCAAAGGTCTATGTTCCATTATTTGAGACATGTCAAAATCATGAGGTATCTTGGCTCCACTTTGTGCCATCATTTGTAAGAAGTATTGTCTGTCCCTCCTCATTATTTCCTCAACCAATCGATTGAAATGGGGATTCATAATGGATTCTTCCACATCTGCTGAATGTACTGAAAAGTTGTCCACATTGTCATTTTGTGTAGCATTGTTGTTTATAATGTCCATGTTCTCAACATTTGTCATGTTTCTATAGACATCCATGTCAGGTAATGTAGTATGATCAGAATTGAAAAAGATATCATTGTCATACTCATAAGAACTCATGTTTGCGGACTCTTGAGCCTCTTTATTTTCTCTCCTAGATTTTTGAAGACGGGTTTCAACCATGAACTAGGTATTGACCAAGATGTGAGACTAGATGAAAAATGGAAAGAGTATGGAAGACCAAGAGTTGAATGGAATGTAAATGAATCTGAAGTGTACTTGCAATGTCCAAAGTGTAAGACCAAGTATGTATGTAGTAGAGTAGGTGTGACTTCCAAAGAGAGGATAGTTTCTCTTGATGAGGTAAGTTGACCTTGACTCTAAGTAAAACCAAATGAGACCCAAAGGTAAGAAACCTTGATGAGGGACCACTTAGCAAAGTGTTGTTGTATGTAGTGTGTTGACAAAGTATGATGAGGACAAGCAAGTGACCTTTTGACTCAAGTTTAGACAATTGTGAATGTAATGCAAGATGTAAAGCAATGATGGACTTTGTGAGACCCAAGGACAGGTTGAATGCTAAATGAAACCCTAGAGAGATGACCTAGGAAGCTCAAGAATTCTGAAACTAATTGTGTTTGCTTGCTGGACTGTAACAGTTTTTCAATTTTGGACACAAACGCGCCTGTATACTTCACAGACGCTGCTTCCCGACACAGACGCTACTCTGTTTAACACAGACGCGCCTCTACGATTTTCTATTAAATGTAATGTTTGTTGTTGGAGCACAGACGTGATTCTGCCCTGCACAGACGCGGCTAGACAACACAGACGCTATTATGCCCGACACAGACACGTTTCTGCAAATTTTGTGCAACTTTTCCAATCTGTGAAGTTGTTTTGTTGTGACCAAATCTGACTGTTTGACTCTTTGACTGTTTTTCGTGACAAGAGGACACAGTGTTGATGAGGACTCAATGTTTGCAAGTGTCTAGACTCCAAAATGACTCTAAGAAAGTGTGTTGTTTGATGTAAAAATGTTTTGCATACACTTGAAGACACAAAAGACACAATGTTTTTGTTGTTTGGTTTTGAATGTTTTGAATGTTTAACATAAGTCAAGCACAATTCTTATAGCTGGCCAAGACAATAGTTGTTGATCCCACATGGGGTTTTACCCCCGAGGCTACGCTATTCAGAGCAGATACTTAGATGCTTGACCTCACTGGCTCCACCCTCGGCACTCACTTCTCGGGTCAGCCAAGCATCAGTCCCCATGAAAACTCCCCATGGCGAACTTTGTATCTCTACTAAGAACCGTATGTGTGTGGGCCGCTACCAGAGGTCCGACCTCTTGCCCCAACAACTAGAAGGATTTGGGCCTCTAAAACAAAAAGGTGCTAGTAAGGGCATCCGTTCGTGTGGCCATACATGCGGCACTTTCAGCTCTGTAAATACAGAAGGCTCCCAGCCGGTAGGGGTTACGCCCTACAACTAATCAAATAAATTTGATCAAACGGGTTTATGGGGAGACATAGTGTCGGTATGAACTAATCAGCACACGTTATCCATAGTTTTCACCATGAATACATTTGATTATAGTGGTTCGGATGAGGTGGGTTTTCCTCGCTACCACTTGGGTCGTTCTCTTCTCACTAGTAGTCCTAATGACCACACGGGAAGACAGGTCCTCTAAAGATTAAACAAAAAGAGCCTATTGCTCAAGACACAAAAGACAATGATTCAATTTTAGTGCACCAATTGAAGTGTTTGCTAGTCTATGAAAACAAGGCACACAATAAAAATCCAAAAATCCTTGCCAAGGATCTGCAACAAAAGGTTGTTAGTAGTTTGGGTTGTTTGAAATAATCACCCCTTCCTGCAAACACACAAGTTAGGTAAATTTTTAAAACCCAAAAGACTTTGTGAAATAGGGGCCTTCAACCAAATGATTTAGCTTCCGAGGCAAGCTGCACCACTTTCGTTAGCTAGATCTGAAAATGTTAGCTCAAAATAAACCAGATTTGAAACCCTAAATGCAAAATGCGAAAACTGAATCAATAAAATTTCAAAATTTTGAAACAGGCAATACACAGACGCGATTTCCTCCGACGCAGACGCGACTCTAAGACACAAACGCGGTTATGTGAGGCACAGACGCGTGTAAAGACCACAGACGCTCTTTCCAAACACAGACGCAGGTAAAAATGACACAGATGCGCTTCTGTAACACAGACGTGCCTCCCTGGGACCTGCAAAATGAAATATTGCCAAAAACACAGACGCGGATCTAGTTGTCTTAGACGCACCTGAAAATCAAAAACGCGATCCGAAAGTGCGCAAACGTGAAAATACCAAAAATGGTGCCGAAAATGTCCGATCTGCAACTTCAAAAACACAAGATCTGCAACAAGATATTAGATGCAAAAAGGGACAAGAGTCCCACCGGGCGTGCCAAAATGTATATGGTGAAAATGGATAACAATAATAACAATATTGAAAGGCTAAATGAATCCAACCACAAAACCCTAGCCTAACAATCAACAAAGATCCACCATAACATATGAAGATTACCTAAGACAATGCAAATCACATGAAATCACAAAGATTATACCATCACATGTCCAATAGGGTTTTGATCTCCATTCTTCCTATCTCCATTGATCTTGCTTGATATATTTGCTCTCAGATTTTATGTGCACAAGAGCTCAACAAAGATCAGAATGTGGTTGCAAGTAGGATCGTAGTGTAGTCGAGTCCTCCAAATTGTCGATTAGGGTTTGATAATGAAGAAGGCATCTCCTTAAATAGAAGACACAATATGAAATGGAGGGATAAGATTGAGAGGTGTAAAAGGAGGTCGGCTAGGATTAGAGGGTAGGTAAAAGAAATACCAAAATAATGAAAGGGGTAGGTAGTGTATGAATTAAGAGATGAATGACATGTGTCATAGGTAGAAAAGGCTAATGAATTAATTAAATAAATAAAGATTTGTTTAATTAATAGAAGAAGTAGGATAATTAAATAAATAAGATATTTATTTAATTTAGGAAAAGGATAATTTAAATAAATAAATGTATTTATTTAAATGAGAAATAAGGATAGAAGAGGATAAATGAATTAATTAAATAAATAAAGATTTATTTAATTAATAGAAGAATTAAGCTTAGATAATTAAATAAATAAAATATTTATTTAATTAGACTGGACAATTTTAGGTGTCTACAGCAATTAAATCAATGGATCCCTACAAGAGGATAACAATCAAAGCCTATGATGATGCAGAGTGTTCATCCAAAGGAGCAGTGGTGCTACCAATTTGAGTGGGCCCCGTAGTAAAGAATATCATATGTCAGGTTCTGGACCTTCCTCTGCCATACAATTTGTTGTTAGGAAGCCCTTGGATGAACGCCATGCAAGCCGTTCCATCCACCTACCATCAATGTATCAAGTTCCCTCATAATGGTGTGGAAATTACAATCCTGGGAGATGCAAACCCCTTTGCATATTGTCACAATATAAGTCATCAACCAGAGATTACCGTTCCCAACAATAGAGAAGCCATCTCATCAACATCATATATAAGTCCAACCTCTCTTTCCAGTTCAAACACCACTATACCCAAGCAAGAGAAGCTCAAAATGAAACTGGCAGAGGAAGGTCCCAGGGAATACAATCTCAACCAACTCTTTTGTGTTGGACAAATGCCTACTTCTCCTAGAACTCATGGTAAACCTCAATGGTTACTACAAGCACCACTGGTCAAACCAGCATGTACTTTGACATCGTTCATCCTAGGAAAGAGTGAAGAAGAAGAAACCAGAGATGAGGACTTAGCAGAATGGATCTATAAAGACCCAATCACCGCAAACATCCCACAAGCTAAGCTTCCTACAGATCAATATGGAAAAGGCCTTCTCATAATGCAAAGAATGGGATATGATGGTCAAAGTTCTTTGGGACCTTGTAAGCAAGGGCGACATGAGCTACTATAGCCAGAATTGAAGCCCAAAGATAACACGGGCTTAGGCTTTCAAAAGGAGATCCTTCCTAAACTCAGATTCAAAGGGAAACCCAACAAACCACTATATCAACCTATTACAAAGAGGTCACCTTTGGTTATATCAGCAGCACCATGCACCACACCAACTGCCCCACCAAGGCTAAAAATCCCAGCAATACCATCCACAACACCAATCATCCCACCAATCAAATCAACAATCCCATCAACCACAGCAACCGCATCAACAAAACCATCAGCACTATCTGAACCCACAACAGTATCGACAACACCGACAATTCCAGCAGAAGCAGCAGATTCAACATTACCAATACTCCTTGTATCGAATTCATTAATCCCCATAACTCTTCCTGCAGCATGGATCATTTCATCTACAAAGGTACATCAGCCAATTACACCTGCAGTTTTTAACTCAAAAGATATCCCAATATGGTATAGTAATCAGCTATTGGAGAGTGACTCGGAAACTGACTCACATGAGTGGGAGTTTGATTCTGTCCAGCTTAATACTTTAGATGAGGAAGACGCATCACTACCTCCACCTCGCAAGGACATCCCTATTTACAAAGAAGCACAGATAAAGACCTCTTGGGTTCCTGAGTTGGAGACATCTTCCACGGACCCTACGTCACATCCTATGCCTGATTCTAACAAAGAGAGTACCATCAACAACCTTCACCACAATATCTTGACCCTCACTGACACATCTAACAAACTTAACCTAATCGATGAGGTAATTCCCATTATCCATCCTGAACTCATCGAATGGAACCAACCTAATCCCCCATGCCTTGACAACTTCCAAAATGATGAGGTGATCATTGACTTCTTGAAATTATGGGATAACATACCAAGCGGGGATCACAAAGTTGGATTTGCCATAGAACTTAATAGCACAACATATTTTGGGGTGGATGCCAAACCTTTTAGCTGCAAAAATATACAATAAAACATGGATCTTCCGGTGAAAACCACATTGTGGCACTATTTGATCCCACAAAAGTAAAAATAAACACCGTATCTAATTGTGAAAACCTCTCAGAGGCACCTGAGGATGAAAGGTTTTACATTCTCCCCTCTAGTACACAGCAGGAACAATCAACGATTCTCATCGAAGAGACAAAAGAATACAACGTGGGAACTCCTGAAACTCCTCACCACATACATATGGCCTCTCTTTTGACTTCAGAGGAATAGCCCAAGTTTGTCAAATTCTTCCAGAAACACTAGATCAACTTCGCATGGTCATATACAGACATGCCTAGTCTCGATCCTGATTTAGTCATGCATCACCTCACAGTAGTAGAAGGAGCCAAGTCTGTCAAATAGAAGCTTCGCAAGATGCATCCTTAGATTGCAATACTAGTCAAAACAAAACTTAAGAAACTCCTGGATGTTGGTTTCATTAGACCAATTGATTATGCGGAATGGATATCCAATATTGTGCCTGTTGGCAAACCAAATGGGGGCATCCGTATATGTACTGACTTCAGAGATCTGAACAAGGCATGTCTTAAGGATGACTTCCCCCTACCAAACATCGACATCATAATAGACCTAACAGCAGGACATGCCATGCTTTCACTCATGGATGGCTTTTTAGGATACAATCAGATAAAGATCGCACCAGAGGATCAACATAAGACAACCTTCACATGTCCATGGGGCACATACTACTGGAATGTAATGCCTTTTGGTCTAAAGAATGTAGGAGTGACCTACCAACGAGCAATGACCACCATCTTTCATGATATGATGCATATCATAATGGAAGATTATGTTGATGACTTACTGGCAAAATCACTCACAAGGGCAGGTCATCTAGACATATTAGAGAAAATCTTTGATAGGCTGGAACAATATCATGTTCGACTCAACCCAAAGAAATGTGTTTTTGGAGTAACCTCAGGGAAGCTTCTAGCATACATTGTCTCAAGCAAAGGCATTGAGGTCGACCCAACAAAGGTCAAAGCAATCATGGACATGCCACCTCCAAAGAATATCAGTTAGCTAAGGACATTACAAGGACAGCTTCAATCCATCTGAAGATTCATCGCACAACTGGCAGATAAGTGTCACCCCTTTACACACCTACTACACAAGAACATCCGCTTTCAATGGGATGCCAGATGCCAGATGCCAGTAAGCATTCTAGATGGTTAAAGATTATCTCATGGATACACCATTATTGATCCCACCGGATCCGAGTAAGCCTCTATTGCTCTATATCTCAGCAACAAACACAGCATTGGGAGTACTACTGGCTCAACACAATACATAAGGCAAAGAGTGTGTTGTTTACTACATCTCTCGCACATTGGTTGGCTATGAACTCAATTACACCCCTATTGAGCGAGCTTGCCTAGCAGTAATCTTGGCCGCCACTAAACTGAGGCACTATCTGTTAACACACAAAGTACAACTCATTGCTAAAATAGATCCACTCAAGTACTTACTCAACAAAGCAGCATTGGCAGGCCGCTTGGCAAAATGGATGATGATTCTGAGTGAATTTGATATTGAGTATGTGGACTATAAGGCTATCAAGCCAACTATTGCAGATCATTTGGCCAATGCACCCCTCATAGGTGATCACCCTCTCATTTCCAATTTTCCAGATGAAGAGCACAGAAGCACAACCATGGAAACTACACTTTGATGGTTCATACACTAGGCATGGCTCGGAGGCAAGAATTTTGTTTATCACACCTCAAGGAGACAGCATCCTGAAGTCTTACAGGCTCACATTTCCATGTACAAACAACATAGTAGAATATAAGGCCTTGATCACAGGACTCAAACTAGCCATACAATGGAAATTAACAGAGTTACAAATATATGGCAACTCCCAACTGGTCATCCGACAAGTAACAGATGAATATCAAACCAAAGATGACAAACTCATGCCATACAAGCAAATGGTGGATAGTTTAAAGGCATCATTTACAACTATCACCTTTGAGAAGATACCAAGAGATCAAAATTGAGCTGCTGACGCTATGGCTACCATTGCATCTCTCCTAGATCTTCCGCAGAATTCAACACGCTATGAGTTCTTGGTAGAACAACTTTGGATTCCCGCTTATGATATCCCTGAATCTGAGATGATATGTTGCCTTATCAGTTCTGAATCCCTATGGTATGTTGAGTTCTACACCTACCTCTGTGATCACACACTTCCTCCTAACCAATCAAATAACCAACGTAAAACCTTCATTCGCCAAACTGCTCGATATACCATTATTGTTGAAACCCTATACCGACGCAGTCTTGATGGTACTCTCCTTCGATGTTTGGAATAGGATGAGATAACAAAGGCCTTGGAAGAGGTACATGAAGGAATTTGTGGGACTCACTCAAGTGGCCCATCACTAGCCAAGAAGATCATACGAGCTAGATACTATTGGCCATCCATGGAAAAAGACTCATACTACTTTGTTAGAAAATGCAAGAAATGCCAAGTTCATGGAGACCCGATACATGCACCAGCACAAGAATTGCAACCAATCGCAATACCATGGCCTTTTTGTCAATGGGGACTTGACCTTGTGGGTAAAATCCATCCAATGGCCACAAATTCATTATTACCGCCACCGGATATTTCACAAAGTGGATCGAAGCTATTCCACTTACCCAAGTCACTACAAGCAGATTGCCTCATTTATCCTTAATTACATCATCTGTCAGTATGGTGTACCCATGTCCATCATCATAGATAACGAGCTTCCTTTCAAAAATCAGGATGTTCGTGAACTCTGTGAGAAGTTTCACATCCAACACCGCTTTTCCACTCCCTATTACCCACAAGGCAATGGTTAGGTCGAAGCATCAAACAAGAACATATTAAGAATACTAAAGAAGACAATCAATGATGTCGGCCATGATTTGCATGTTCAATTAAATCCAGCACTATAGGCGTATCGAACTAGCATTCGAATCCCTACAGGCGCAACTCCTTACTCATTTGTCTATGGTGCAGAAGCTATCTTACCTATTGAGGTTGATATACCATCACTACGGGTTTCCCTGCATAATCTCATTGATGATGAAGCATACAGAGTATCACATCTTCAAGACTTGGAACTACTGGATGAGAAAATACAAGCTGCATATAATCACCTCAAAGCATATCAGCAGCGCATGAGCAAAAGCTATAATCATCGAGTTAGACCTCGTACATTTGAGGTAGGTGATCTTGTTCTTTGAGAGAATCCTCGTAACCAACCAAATAGAGAACATCAAGGAAAGTTTGAATCAAACTGGCTGGGTCCATTTGTTATCACTGTTGTATTTGGGTCCGGGGCATATCAGTTGGCTATTTCAGAAGGCAAACCGCTAGCAGATCCAATCAACAGCATGCACCTCACGCGGTTTTATACCTAAAAGTTGTATAGAGCATCAGGCTCTCATACATACCGGAACAACACCAAAAACATTCAGAAAAATGTCCTAAAGAAAATACACAAACATCAAAATAGTAAAGAAAAATCATGCATCCAAATGGTGAACAACCACTTCGGTGGCACCTTGGGTAAGTGCGATGGTGAAAACCTAGCAAATAGGCACCACTCGTAAAGGCTATGGCTCCATTGTCTTTCGGACTTGTTGCGATCACATTCACTACATTCACTCATCCATTAGTCCAAAACTATAGCTTGTTATTGATCTACAAGGATAATACTTCATGCGTCTTGCATCCCGCTTTTTCATAGTCATGTCTAAACTGGGGGCAATTCCCTTAATCCATTTAATGGAAGTGGATTCTACATTATTTTGTGATTCATTGAGTTCTTCATTCAAAACTATCTCACAAAATCCAAAAACATTCGGAAAATTGTCTCACAAAAACTCCAAAAATATTCAAAACAACCATCAAAATACCAAAAACATTGGAAAACTATCTCACAAAATCCAAAAACATCAGAAAACATCGAAAATCAAATAAAAATATGGTGACACCTTGTACATACGTTTTTCAAAACAGATACCAAACAAACATTGTGAAATACTCAAAAGATGACCACTTATCACATCAACCAAACAATCAACAATCGACACACAAACTATCTTAGCAAGGATGCATCCTTCCTTACCAAAACAAAGACATGATAACATTTTCTTTGACAAGAAAATTATGTAAGCTATCAAATACTTGGTTAGATTTGTAGGTTATTTATTCATTTATATTAGGTTCCTAAGCTACTCTGGGATATCCACAAGTGATTAGAGTGGTCGGGATGGTTCCTAAGCATTGTTTGTATGTCTTTTGTGAATTATTCCGATGAAATTCTAGGGCATGTACTAATGGTGTCTATGTGGGAAGTTCACTAAGCTACGTGATCTTATGCAAAATATAGTCATAGATCACTACGGCTTGCTGACTACGTATACCTCGACCATATGAGCATGAACCATTATCGAGGGTCCATATTCTTTATTCATTATTTATGTTGTTTGTTTGCAGGTACCATGCTCCATCCTTGGTTCCTACTACCTCATCCAAGTTCGATCTTATCATGCTCAATGATGAAAATAAAGCACTAAGGATCGTCATTCCATCCCATCTGTTTATATTGCATTTCGTTGCATGTCACCCATCCATTTAAATAGTCATTATTCATATGCATGGTTTTGTATGCAAGTGTGAACAAGATTAATATGAGTTATATGAAAATTGAGTTGGTCTTGGATACAATCACGACAGAGTACTTTGATACATCATCAGTACATCATGCAAGGTCTAAACAACCTTGCATTCATCTATCATAATCACATCATCATTTCATTACATTTAGTTGCATTTGCATAAAGCCTGGTTCATTATCACGTACTTGCATATAGGTTTATTAAAATCTTAAATATTCATTAGCGTGCATTTAATATCATTTAGTTACATTTTATACATATAGTTCATTCTCATTTACTTACATTAGTATCATTATATCATTTCATCATTGCATAATCATGACATTTAGATTCATTTATATGATAAAATTGTCCTTATTTGCATTTACTACCATGATTAACCATTACAGATGCATTCATTTAGTACCATTTAGGATTCATTAAAATGCATTCATTATCTTTTTAATTGCATTAAGGTGCAGTTATTCATTACCCATGAGTTGCATTATCATTTCACTTCATCATATTTTCGCCATTTAGATCATAACATAAAAACCATTTGTATTAACATTAGGTTTATCCATTATACATATGCATTCATTTCGAAATCATCATATAAACATTTGTACTTTACATTTGTTTATCCATATCACATTCATCTAAAAACCATCTAGATGCATTTACATAAATAAATCATTCATTCAACACATTACATTAACATCATTGCATATCATTATTTCATCATTGTATCGACATGAAGCACAAGATCCTATCTATATCATCCTATGCATACATCATCATCATGGCATTATATTACATAAAGCATTACATCTATAAATTATGCACATCAACCTGCATCCACATGTTAGCATCCCATTCATAAAAAATGCATATAGGCATCATGTAGGAATAAGTCATTATAAAACATGCATATATGAATCATCTCATCAATGCATACATATAACAAGCACAACTATCCATCTAAGCATAAATCATAAAGATCATCATCCTGCATGACATCCATACATATCAACATGCATATCATCACAAAATATTGGATCTCCTCATATATATCATATCATATCACCAAAAACATACATGTATCAGAGTACAATGAAGTACGAAATATCAGCTACCAAAAGCCATCCAAGACACAGTGCAAAATGACAATGTAAAAGCATACAAGAATGCCCTCTCTGATACCACTCTGACCGGATGTTGCACCACCATCACCACCTGCTCCCCCACTAGCCCCCGCACCACCTGATCTATCTCTCCCTGGAGGACCCATCACACCCCCACTGCTCTGCATCCTCTGCAACCGCTCTGATCTCTCCTGACGCATCTGTGACTAGCTCAGTGTTCATTGACTAGCTGGCACCACCTGCTCATATAACCCCCGCCAATACTCTATCTCAGCCTGTTCTTGTCGAATCTCCCTCATCACCTCCCCAGTAGGACCCTATGCTCTTACTCCAATCCGACTCTCTCCTACAGCTCTGCTAATCTCTCCACTGCATGGTAAGCAATCATGGCACACCTAGACTACAACAGGCATTTATCCTAATGACCTAAGTCTCATTAGGACTGTTATGGTTCAAAACAACTCTCACCTCACATCTCCATCCATCCATCATTGGCATCCAAAGATTCTTGTTCACACACACTTGGGCATCTATTTTCCTAGCAAAAGCGCTATTCTGCACACAACAGTGCTAAAGGGTTGACAAAAGCGCTAAATCAACTACCCAATAGCACTATACTGACTATACAATAGTGCCACTTCAAAACAAAAGCATTCAATCAACTATGCAATAACACTAAAAACCCAAAAGCGCTAAATCGACTATGCGATAGTGCTAGACTTGACACCAGCACTAAAACCACTATGCAATAGCGCTATAGCGGCACAATAGCGCTACTTTAGTTGACAAAAGTGCCAAAACATAGTTTTAGCGCTATTGTCTTGACTCCACTTGGACCCAACAAAAAAAACCTATCAAAAATGCATGAAATTCAAAAATTTAAATTCACATACCACTGGTCCGTAGTCATCTGGCAGCTGGAATCGACGGACTCACTCTAATCGGTGCTCTACTATGGGAACTAGCATCCTGACTGCTCCTTGCTCTTCCAAAAGGTCACTCCCAGAGCTCAAATTTCATTATGGGCGCGAATGCAAATGACCTTGTTTTCACCCCTTCCTCCCCATATATACCCTTCGCCGTGACCCTAATTTTACCCTGCTCACCACCATGGTCCCCGTGAACTTCTTGAGTCTCCTATTTCTTCGTTTTATCTCCGATTTCTTCTATTTTTTCCCCAGTATCACTAAAATCTTCTCTTCTATCACCCCGCCAATTTTCATTATTTTTCGAGAGATCGCCCGATTTTTCGAAAATGTTCGACCCATCTCTCGAGGGGGCATACCACCCATTAAATTAACATTTTATGCAGACAATTTCTTCACACCTATTTTTGTTTCTTTGAAACGACATGATAAACCGCACCGTCTCAAAGAGGGGCAAATGTAGTCACATAAATCTATCCATTTTAATTAAATGAATATTTGCTATTTATTTGATTAAAAACCCACTAGCCATCAGTTAATTAAATTAATATTTAATTAATTCATCTTCAAACATTTTTCTATTAATTAAATAAATTATTCAATTTATTTTAATTCATTCATTAAACCAAATTCACAAATCAATTAAATGAATAAATCATATTTATTCAATTTAAATCCCCATTTCCTCTTTTAAATAAATAATTAAAAACATTTATTTAAATCATTCACCCCCCCCATTTTCCTACAAATGCAAGTTGCAACCACAAGTTGAAATAAATTAATTTATTTTAATTTAAATCCTATTTTCCCTCACCCATCAAACCCACTTGCAATCCTAATCCCCTTCTAGATTCTTCAAAGCCCTTCCTAATTAGCCTAATCCATCCCCTAAATATTGTCACATTCATAAGCAACTTGACGTCACTTCTCAAAGACTCCAAAGTCTTTGAAAAGCATTTAATGCTTTATGTGGTCAACAAGCTAACCTCTAAAGTCTTCTAAACCACTAATGGCTCTTACATGACCATTTATGGTTAAACCCTAACTCAACCCTCATGTGATCCATGTGTCTTCTAAAGCATTTATTGCTTTGACCATGGTTATCCCTTTAACCTTTGCACAAGAATTTATCCATTGGATAAAAGCATTATCCTTTGGATAATAAATTTATTCACTCAACCAAACCTTAACCTTAACTCCCAAGTTAACCCTCGGGTCATGTCAAGCATTTAATGCTTATTCCCTCTCCTCTCAACGCATCTCATGTTGACACTATTCATCCTGGGATTGGGTTGAAAGTCTTCACATGGATTGAATATCATTCAATTCTGACCCTTGTTGAGATTACTCAATCTCAACCATCCATTTCTCCATTTTTCCTATAAATAGAGCCCATTTCTTCATAATCCAGATCCTGAAAACTTGTATGCATTTACATTATAGCAATTTTTAGAGAGCATTAGATAATCAATCATATTCACTCTTTTGTCATAAAATCAACACTAGCTAATTAGATAATCTCTTATTTTAGCTCTTGTTTACATTTGCATAACATTTTAGATTAATCATCATTTCAATCTTGAATCTTCATAAGCCATCCATAGTGCAAAAAGATGTTGAGAGCTACACTAATTTCGAACTTGGAGATGAGAAGAACAAAGGAGAAGGAGCTAAGAGCATGGTAGATCACATTTGGAGATGTCTTGTTGTATTTACTTCCATAGTTAAATATTTCATCATGTTTTTAGTGTCTCTTTTGGTATGCCTGCTTAGACTAGTTTTTGGTTGAATAACACTAACATTTATCTTTGTTTTTTGTGTTTTTGTGTGTTATACGACAACAGGTTTTTAGTCTAACATTGTTCTTTTTGCAGAGCAACAGAGACAATCAGGGAATTGCACAGCTAGTGATGCAAGAGCATCCCCGGTTCATAGCAATCTTGCATCAACCAAAAACATTTTCTTTCTGTTTTGCTTTCTGTTTGCAGTTTCAATATTTATTTCTCTGTGTCCCAGTTTTGGCTCATCGGATCCTGTGGAGTTGGATTCTACTTGAAGACTTGATCATATTTATTTCTAGACCGCATCACAATTGGATCATTTTCCGACAAGATATCGCTATCGGTTTCCCTGATAGTTTCCTTTTACCGGTTGACAGTTCTTGTTACCAGTTGCCTGGACCTATTTTGGTGATCTACTAGAACCCCTTCTAAAGCTTGCAGAGCCTTAGGCATTGATTTCAATGTTCCTTGGCGTGCGGCCGACCTTTTCCCGCGATCTACACTTCATCCTTTTGATTTTCTGGAGGAATCTCTTGGCGGAGGCCGACCTTGTTTATTTTAAACGTTAGGTCTTGTTCTTCGGGTTTTGATCCATTTTGGGCCGACTGGATCCTTTGGATCACATATATAATTATAATTGTGCATTAGAATATAATCGATCAAAGAATCAAGTAGCAAGACTGTGCATAGAAGATAGATCTTAAGATTCAAGGTCCTGGTTTTGACCTATTTTATAAGTTCTACCAAGCTTGTGAGCCGGTTATGTTGTAACCCGGTTGTTACCGGTTGGTTGTAATCAAATTTTCATGAAATAAAAAAATATGTTCTACACTGCCTCCATCATATCTTTGTGTTTCTATTGTGTTTACTCTTGCTGACTGGTCTGGATTGATCTCTTTGAGGTCCCTCCTCACCGGTGACTACTTCAAGTGGTATCAGAATGAAGTTTCGTTCCGGAGGTTGCGTGTCCTGAAATTTTGTTGTAGGATGGCAGATTGTGGATCCGACCTGCAATTACAGAGTACCAGCGTGAACGATTGCCCGAAGAGGATCTAGGAATGGTGGAGTGCATGGGAATGTAGACCCTATTGTGATGGATATGTTGTGAGGTATAGCAGCCCAGTTGGAAGCCATGGAGACAACCCAGAGAAGAGGCCGACATATCAAATGACAAAGATGTAAGTGAAGATGAAGGAGAAGAAGCCCCTACAAAACAAGCAAACCTACCGGCACTTGATCTCGATGAGGAAAGGTTTTTGAGGGTTTTGAGTAGGGCGAGCACTAAACCTCATTTTACCCCACCAAAATATGATGGGAAGTTAGATTCAGATGAATTGATGGATTGGATCTCGGAGATGGAAAATTACTTTGATTTTGAAAACACTGCAGAAGAAAGGAAAGTGAAATATGCATGTACCCGGTTGAAAGGTCATGCATCTCTTTTGTGGGAGAATTTGCAAGTTGATAGATAGAGAAGAGGTAAAGAGAAGATTAAGACATGTGATTAGATGATTGCTAAGTTGCAGTCAAAGTTTATGCCAGCTAATTATAAAGTGAATCTGTTCCGGAAGTTGCAAAATTTCAGACAGAAGGAATCTAGTGTGAAGGAGTATACCGAAGCATTTTACAAGTTGAATATCAAATCCAGACATGTTGATGATGAAGTTGAACAAATTGCGAGATATTTGAATGGATTACAGATGTCTATACAAGATGAACTTAGTTTGATTAAATTGGAGAGTGTTGAAGAGGCTTACCAGTATGCCCTAAAAGCGGAAGAGAAGATAAACAAAAGACATGAGAAGAGGCAGAGAGGCAAAGGTGGAAGGTTTACCAGAGGAATATTTCAAGGAGGAAGAGGATATGCCTGAGGAAGAGGAACTAGTACAAATTAGAACAAGGATAAGGAAGTGAACAAAGAAGGTAATTCATACCAGAAAGAATATAGAAATTTCTACCGGAGGAGAGAACTGGATGGCTACCAGAATGACAATTTTGGAAGACAAGACAAGTGAACATTCAGAGGAACCTACTATAAGTGTGGAGGAGAAGGACATTGTGCATTCGAGTGTAGAAAGATACAAAATATCGGAAGAGCAGCAGTGGTGGAAGAAGACCCCACCGGATCAGACAATAAACTAGAAGATGGAGAACTTTTGGTGATGAGAAGAGCTTTGTGTCATACCGGAGGAGATGAAGAGCCCTTGCAGAGGAAGAATTTGTTCAAGACCAGATGTAAGATATCTGGTAAATGTTGTAAAGTTGTTATTGATAGTGGTAGTTTTGATAATATTGTTTCAGAAGAGATGGTGAATAAGTTGAAATTAGAGAGATTGAAACACCCTAAGCCATGTCAGATAGCATGGATTCAAGATGAACATAAGTTGTTAGTAAGTGAGCAATGTTTGGTAAAATTGAAAATTGGGAATTGTCATGATGAAGTCTTGTGTGATAATATGCCTATGGGTATTTGTTATCTTTTGTTGGGTAGACCTTGGCAGTTTGATACACAGGCAGTACATGATGGAAGAAAGAATACATACACTATTGTGGCCAATGGGATGAAGCAAACCTTGTTGCCTTTGGAGGAACCTTTGAAGAATGAAGTCTATACGAATGCTAGAATTTGTTTTGTAGATGCGAGGAAATTCATGGATGGATTGAGACATGAGAATGTGTCTTTTGCCTTAATTCCTAAGAAGACAAAGAAACTGGAACCGGGAGGAGAACAACCAGAAGAGATAAAAGATCCACTGATAGAATATGAAGACATAATTTCAGATAATGTACCTGATGGATTGCCACCTGTGAGAAGTATTAGTCATTGGATGGACTTGGTTCTCGGAGATAGTCTGCCTAACAAAGCTGCACACTGATTGACACCGACAGAGAATGAAGAATTGAATAGACAAGTGCAGGAGCTATTGAAGAAAGGTTTGATCTAGGAAAGTTTGAGCCCTTGTGCAATACCGACAGTATTAGTACTTAAGAAGAATGGAGAGTGGAGAATGTGTATTGATTCCAGAGCAATAAAAAAGATCACAATGAAATATCGGTTTCCTTTGCCTACGATGGATGACATAATGGATTGTTTGAGTGGAGCAAAATACTTTACAAAGATAGATTTGAAGAGTCGATATCATCAGATCAGGATCAAAGAAGGTGATGAGTGGAAGACAACATTTAAGACAAATGAAGGACTATATGAATGGTTGGTGATGCCTTTTGGGTTAACTAATGCACCGAGTACTTTCATGAGGCTGATGAATGAGGTATTGAAGAAATTCTTGGGTAAGTTTGTTATTGTGTATTTAGATGACATTCTGATTTTCAGTAAGACAAAAGAGGAGCATTTGTTGCAGTAGAGACAAGTTTTGTAGAGGTTGAGAGAAGAGAAGTTGTTGATAAATATCAAGAAGTGTACTTTCATGAAGGATGAATTAGTCTATTTGGGATTTGTGATATCTGAGGATGGTTTGAAGATGGACCCTGAGAAAGTGAAAGCAATTGTTGAATGGCCTACACAAAAAGCATTGGAGAGGTAAGATCATTTCATGGATTGGATAGTTTTTATCGGAAGCTTATCAGAAATTTCAATTCAGTTTGTAACCCTATGACTGAGACCATGAGAGGAAATCGGAAGGAATTTAAGTGGATCACCAGAGCAAACAAAATTTTTGAATTGTTGAAGCAGAAAGTGACTGAGCAGCCTGTGTTGGCTTTACCGGATTTCAACAAAGTATTTCAAGTGGATTGTGATGCAATTGAAACAACAATAGGAGCAATCTTGAGTTGAGAAGGGAGAGTTGTAGCTTATTTCAATGAGAAATTGAATGATGTCCGGAGGAGATATTCAGTGTATGATCAGGAGTTTTATGCCATAGTTCAAGCCTTTAAGAAGTGGAGACATTACTTTTTGCTTAAGGAGTTTGTGTTGTATACAGATCATCAAGCTTTGCAGTATTTGAACAGTCATAGTAAGTTGAATCAGAGACATATGAGATGGGTAGAATTTTGTAGAGTTACACCTTTGTGTTGAAGCATAGAAGTGGGAAATCTAACAAAGTTGCTAATGCATTGAGTAGGAGAAGGAATTTACTGACAAAGATGAAAGTGATAGTATTAGGATTTGAAGAGTTGAAGACCTTGTATGATGATGACCTGGATTTTGCAGAACCTTGGAAAGCATGTAGAGAACCGATTACGGTAGATAGAAGCAAGTGGTTGGATTATTTCATACATGATGGAATGTTATTCAAAGGAGCTCAGTTGTGCATACCTAAGAGTTTTATGAGGGAGAATTTGATAAAGGAGAAACACAATGGAGGACTAGATGGACATTTTGGCATTAACAAAACAGTAGCATTGGTGAGTGAGCAGTACTTTTGACCCCAGATTCATAAGGATGTTAAGAGATATGTGCAAAATTGTAGAGTTTGTCAAGTTGCAAAGGGCAGTAGTCAGAATGTGGGATCGTATAAACCTTTGATAGTACCGGTAAGACCTTGGGAGGATATAAGCATGGATTTTGTACTTGGATTGCCTAAAACACTAAGAGGGAATGATTCTATATTTGTGGTAGTGGATAAATTCTCGAAGATGGCTCATTTAATACCTTGTAAGAAGACATCTAATGCATTACATGTAGCAGACCTATTTTTCAAGGAAGTAGTGAGATTGCATGGATTACCTAAGAGCATAGTTTTAGACAGAGACACTAAGTTTGTTGGCTATTTTTGGAGAACACTTTGGAAGAAGATGAAGACAAATTTGAAGTTCAGTTCTACTTTTCATCCACGGACTGATGGATAGACGGAAGTAGTTAACCAGAGTTTGGGAAACTTGTTGAGATATTTAGTTGGAGATAAAACCGGAAGTTGGGATTTGATCCTTGCACAAGAAGAGTTTTCCTACAACAATTCAATGAACATGAGTACCAGAAGAACACCTTTTGAGATTGTTACCAGAGTGCATCCTAGAGGTATATCAGAATTAAGAGATATTAGTAGTGAAGACTGGAGAAGTTCAAAAGCAGAAGACTTTGCAGATCACATGGAAGCCTTGCATATTCAGGTTAAGCAGCATTCAGAAGACATGAACATCAAGTATAAGGAGAAGGCAGATGAGAAGAGGAAACATAAGGAATTTGAATTTGGCGATGAAGTGATGGTATATCTGAGAAAAGAGAGATTCTTGATTGGAACTTATAACAAGTTGTAGATGAAGAGGTTTGGACCTTGCAGGATTTTGAGGAAGTTAAGTTATAGATATGCATATGAAGTAGAGTTATCGGATAGTCTGAGTATTTCACCTATGTTTAACATTGCAGATCTTCATGAGTATCATGAACTAGAGTTTAGTGAGGACAGTATTACAGACTTGGAGAAATAGTTGCCTCGGAAGGAACCAAATCAGATTGAAGAGATTTTGGATAGTAGGACTGGGCGTAGTACCCAGAGCAGTCAGTATAAGGAGTATCTTGTGAAGTGGAAGGATAGACTAGTTGAAGATTCATCTTGGATTTCTCAGGCAGAGGTAGACTACCTTGGTTTTCCTCTAACCCCAACAAAGTGAGAGGCTGACTTTTTCATTAACCCCATATGTCTAATGCAGGAGCATCCCCAGTTCATAGCAATCTTGCATCAACCAAAAACATTTTCTTTTTGTTTTGCTTTCTGTTTGTAGTTTCAACATTTATTTCTGTGTCTCAGTTTTGGCTCGTTGGAGCCTATGGAGTTGGATTCTACTTGAAGACTTGATCATCTTTCTTATTTCGAGACCTTATCGCATTTGGATCATTTTTCGGCAAGATATCGCTATCAGTTTCCTTGATAGTTTCCTGTTACCAGTTGACAGTTCTTGTTACCAGTTGCCTGGACCTATTTTGGTGATCTACTGGAACCCCTTCCAAAGCTTGCGGAGCCTTGGGCATTGATTTTGATGTTCCTTGGCATGTGGCCAACCTTTTCCTATGATCTACGCTTCATCCTTTGGATTTTTCCAGATGAATCTCTTGGCGAAGGTCGACCCTGTTTATTTTACGCGTTAGGTCTTGTTCTTTGGGTTTTGATCCCTTTTGGGCCGACTGGATCCTTTGGATCGCATATATAAGTGTAATTGCACATTAGAATGTAATCAATCGAAGAATCAAGTAGTGAGACTATGCATAGAAGATAGATCTTAAGATTCAAGGTCCTGGTTGTGACCTATTCTATATGTTCTACTAGGCCTGTCAATCGGTTATGTTGTAGCCCAGTTGTTACAGGTTGGTTGTAATCAATTTTTATGAAATAACAAAATTTGTGTTGCATTGCCTCCATCATATCTTTGTGTTTCCATTGTGTTTACTCTTGCTGACCAGTCTGGATTGATCTCTTTGAGGTCGGAAGATGGTTGTAGGATAAATTCCACCTTTTGAAATGTTATCTTGTTATCACATTTTCATATCCACTTATAGTGGAATGATAATAACACCTTCGGTGGGTGATCCACCTTTAGTGTAATTATCTATTATTTCTCCTACCTACTCCTAACTATCCTTGCATCTCATTGAGCCACATGTCATTATTGTGTGCTCTATGTTCCCTATGGCCTTGCCTTTATAAGCAGACTCATTTGCATTGTATGTAATCCAATTTTATCAGTTGGGCATTTGACATCTTGATGAGAATACAGTTTGTTCTTTTCTATCTTTGTCTCCCTTGTTTTTTGTGCTATTCATTGGCCTCTAGATCTTGGTTGTTATTGACAAATTCTCATAGAAACATTACACAAATTCAAACAATACATTTTATTTAGCTTGCAAATGAAAAGATTCATTTTTCTTTTAATAATTATAATCAATCAATAGTTCATCTCCAATCACTAAATATTTTCTAACTTCAACATGATATATTATTTCAATCTTAATAGGCAAATATTCCTCACAATCATCAATATACTCCATAAATTAACAATTGGAGACCATTGTAAATCTCTCTAGAGAGATAGTAACAAAATGAGTAAATCACACCTTTTTTCCTACATGCATTATGCTTAAATGATATAAATTTTGTTTTCAACAATGACGTATGTGGACATCTTAAACTTATACTCAACAAATGTAATCAATCTCAAGAAATTATACTCTAGATTTGATAATGAGAAAATCCAAATCATGCTCAATTGCTCAAAAGTTGGATATGTTGAAGAGATGTATCAAATATTTATGGTCCTAGAAAGGTAGTAGATCACTAACATAAAAAGAAGGGCTCATGTAAAAAGGCTAATCCATATAACTTACAAATATATTTATACTTTTATGAGTGTTTCATATTCCCTAGAAGGTTGTACTCTCCCTTACCCTCTAAATTATATTCCATGTACTCTTTTCCATCATTCCCAAGGCATCTCTTCAGGATTTCAAAGTTCCTACCCCTTATATCATAATTTTGTTACTCTATGTTATTTGAACAATTAGATGTCGAACCTTTATAAATATGTTAATGAAAAATAATGTACAACATTCTAAAGATTTTGATTGATCAAAATATATTAACAACATAAATTTGCATCCACCATTGGTTTCTACTCCTTTATGCTTCTTCCTCTTGATCTTCCATACAAGAATCTACTCTTTACTTGTATTTTGTTGTCATGCCAAAATAATTGTATTAACAATTGCATTGGCATGTTACATAAGAAATACCATCAATATTTCTTCTTAAAACAAATATTATTTTATCAATGATGATAACATAAGCTTGATAAATGCAATTCTATATTGGATCTTTTGAAAACCATAATTCATTTTCTTCAAAATTCCATGTTTTCCAAAATTTATGTATCTAGAAAAAAAAAATTAAAATGATTAGATTATGGTTTTCATACAAATTTCTAATAAGTGATAATTTCATTTAATATTTCATATATTTATTCTAAATTTATTTATACAATTTAATCTAATGTTAATTGTGATAAATGATTTGATAAATGTTAACAAAAATAGTAGTAAACATGCCAATTTCTAAAAATAGATAAACCCTCCAATGAAATTCAATTAAATCCTATTTCTCCAATAAGATTATATAAAACCTCTTCCAAAAAGCATATTAAATAAAGCCCCTTCAATCACAATCAACAAATTATTGGATAAATGATTAAAAAATCCCTAATCTTTACTGAGATGTAGGGTGAGTATATTATTTGAAAATAAAGTCAACTCCAATCAAATTTAAATAAACCATCTTTCTTATCAAACTTTCTTCCACCAATCAAATTAGGTAAGGCCTCTTCAATCAAAATCTACAAATAATGGATGGAGAATTTAAATAGGCAATCAAATCATGTGGAGTGAGAAAATGCTTTAAAAAAGGTGAACTGTATAGATTTATATAGATTTAACAACGGTGAACGGATATCCCGCCTCATTGAATTTGAATGGGCCTACTTCCTGTGCCAGGGATGGTGATGGCCCTCTGCATCTCCCGTCTAGCTCCCTTGTGGTGCTCTCACCCTCCGCTTTCCCTCCCCTTACCCCTCACATTGAAGTCATTGGTGCTTCCCATGCAACTGCTTCTACTCCCTTGGTTCCCATCGCTATGGATGTCGTGTTTTGCGATGGTGGTGGAATTGTGCTTGCTGTGGGGATTGGTGGTGACTTCTCTATGCTGGTTGTGTCCATGCCTGCTACAAGAAATTGAAGAGGCTCTGTGTTTCCCCCAACACGAAATGCTAAATCCTCCCTAGTTGTGGGCAACGGTTTTGGGGATTTCGTTGTTGCTAGGGGCAAGGTGACCCATTATGTTGCTACGAATGTTGCTCCCCCCAAACCTCTTGCTGGTGGGCGAAGCTTTACTCGCATGGCTAGATCTGTTGCTCACCCTTCCAAGGGAATTCGTCCCCTCCCCTATGCCAAGACCTCCTCTGTTGTGGTCTATGATCAAGAGGTTGTGGAAAATGTTGATTTCTTTCAACGCTACACTTTGCTCTGCCAATTTAATGGGTTTTGGCCTTCTCTTTCGGACCTTCATCACTAGGTGAGCAATTTTTGGAAGCCTCTTGTTGCTTACATCATTGATCTTTTTCCTTGTGCTAAAGGCTTTTTAATTGCTTCCTTTACATCTACTCTTGATTGCGATCTGATTCTAGGTAAGTTGTGGGATTGGGGAAATAACTCTCTCTCTATTAAGCCTTGGACACCTTTTTTTCAACCCCCTTACTAAATCCCTTAATGTTTTTCCAGTTTGGGTATGTCTCCCTAATCTACCCATACATTTATGGGAGCCTTCTTGTTATGAGGCTATTGGTAACTCTATTGACAAGTTTCTCAAGGTTGATGATGTCACAACTTCTATGGGTTGTTTTACTTTTGTTCGTTTGTTACTTGATATTGACATTTTGTTGCCCCTCCCAAGGGATATTGTTCTTATGGTTGGGGATAGGCCATGGACTCAACTGTTGGATTATGAGGGCCTCCACTTTCGATGTAGGCGATGCTTCTCGACAAGTCACTTACCTTCAGAATGTTCTCTCTCTCGTCGCAAAGGTATTGCCACTTATTGGATGAATGCTATTGAAGATCACTTGACAGTTAATGCTGCTAAACTTGATTTTGTTCACTCCTCTTAGGAGGATGATATTAGAATATCCTTATTAATATCCTTATTTCTATTTGTTTAATGGTTAATTATGTATGATATTGTAAATATTAGAGTGTTTCTATTCTCTCTTTTGTTATCGTTTGTTTCTAATTAGAAACATCGATCCTTGTAACTCTATTTAACGATCAGTTTGATCATTAGTAAATATATAAAAAAAAATTACCAAATACTTTTGTATTATTGGTACCAGAGTCGTAGGTGAATTTTTAATTTTCTTTGAAATTATTTTCTAGTTTAAAAAACTTGTCTAGGGTTTCTGTTATTCCTGGGCGCTCTGTCTGTTTCACGGGTACTAGTTTTTTGCGAATCGCGTGTTTGTGGTCGTGATATGTTTTTGGCGAAGTTCGTGATTTTTTCATTTGCAGGACCCGCATCGTGGTTTTTCGTGATCCATCTAATCTCTGCAATTTTTCAAATGTTTTTCGCGCAACCTAGTTTTTCTATTTTGAATGTGTGAGATCCACACGATTTTATTTCGTGTTCGTTTTGTTGTCTGTGTGATTTTTCGTGCCCGACTTTTGCATTTTTTTCAGCCCTTGCTGCCCTGCACGCGATGTCTAGTTTTTTCGTCACGTTTTTTGACGTGAAAAAAAGGGGCTTCAAATTCGTGGCGGATTCCTTGGGTTTTTCAACCCACGTTTTGCATTCTTCATGTAATCTGTTGTCTCTCCAAACCCTATTTTTGTGTGCATATTTGCGGATTTTTCACGATTGTTGGCGATTTTTGTATACCCAACCTACGTCGGGGTTTTTTTTTTTCCCGCCGACCATAGATGATATTCGATTTTTTGCATTTCGGCCTCTATGCTTTCTGTCTAGGGTTTTTACCCTCAATAAAATATTTTTTTGGCAGCCAGTACTAACTTTCCGAGTCATAGGTTTACAAATTTTCACGTCTAGGGTTTATATCGAGCCCTCTGTTCTGTTTTTGCGGCCAGAGATTTTCAAAAAATAATTTTCAAATATCAGTCGCCTGGGTTTTACTGGGTTTTTTGAAAACTCATCTGGGTACCTGTCAAAAAATTTTGGGTCTTCACAAATCCATACGTTGGGATCCATGTCGAACTAGTTTTCAAAATCTGCATCAAAATCAGTGGTTGTTTTTTGCCTCTGTCCTCTTGCATGTGTCGAGTTTATGCGATTTCACACCTTTACATCTGCCTTGATATTTGTGCCATTATTCGGTCAACCAACTTTGACCTCAGTCTTCCATAATGGCATCTTTGACGAATATTCTGCTCGAGGGCAATCAGAAATTCAATGGTAGAAACTACAATACCTGGAAATAGCAGATGCTCACCATTTTCGAGTATCGCATTATAGATGTTAGCTCTTGGCAAAATCCAACATCCTTCTGTAGCTGGTCCTGATTAGACCAAGTTCGATGAGCAAAATCATGAAGTTGTCATGCTCATCAAGCTATCAGTGACCGACAATCAGCTTCCTCATATTGCTTCTGGCAAAACAACTACTGAGATATGGGAGCACCTCAAGACGTTGCATGAGACATCTGATAAGAGCAAAGCCTTCTTTCTAAAAAATATGCTCTTCTCTATTGTCATGGATGAGCACAAATCCCTTGAGGATAATCTCAATCGGATCAAAGAAATTGTGACCAGTTGGAAGCCATCGGCCAAAAAATGGAGGAAGAGAAGATGGTTGTCATAACTTTGAAAAGTTTGTCAAAGTCATATGAGCATTTTGTCGAAACCCTCAACATCACCTCCACTGGTGTTGATTTAAAGTCCGTTGATCTCTGCACTAAACTTCTACAGTAGGATTGGTGGAAGCAACAATTTGGCAGTAGTCATAGCTCATCCTCTTCAGAACAAGCATTCATGGCCAAATCCTTTCAGAAGGATAAAGGCAAATCTTCTCAACCCTCTCAGTAGAAAACCTATACTTCGTCATCAGAAGGCTTGAAGAAGAAAAATGTTCAGTGCAATTACAGCCATAAGTATGGTCATATGAAGCTTGAGTGTCGTAAACGCTTGGTTGCATGGGCTAAGCAAAGTGGTTCACAACTAAAAGCAAATGTAGCAGAGCACACTAAGTAGAGCGGGTCTTCCTTTTATGCCTTCATGGATAAAAGACCCGCAAACCATGTCAAATCCTCTGCCTGGTATATAGATTCAGGTGCCTCACGCCACTTCACTCATCACCGGGACTGGTTCACTAACTTTTAGCCTTACTCAGATTCAGTTATCTTTGGAGGAGGGGAAGAGTACACCGTTGTTGGAAAGGGTAATGTGCAGATTCGGACTAGAGGGAGGAAATTAATTTTCCTCGACGTGTACTATGTTCCAGGAATGGAACTCAACCTTCTCTCAATCAATCAAATTTTGACACATTCTCCTTGGCTAGACGTGACCTTCAGTTCACTTCAGTGCAGTATCATTGATCGAGAGACTCAGACAACTGTTGTTGTGGGTCGTGAGGATTATGGTCTATTCAAACTAGTTGATTCTGGCGATTCTCGAGAGCTCGCCATGGCAGCCAAGTGCTCCTCTGTTAGTACACTCTGGCATTAGCGATATGGGCACTTGAATGTGCACTGTCTTTCTCAGCTTGTTCGGGAAGATCTTGTCATTGGATTGCTAGAAATTTGGATCCAGAACCTTGGAGTTAGCGGATCATGCCAGCCTCGCAAGCAACATCGGACTCCATTTTCGGATGGCAACTCCTGGAGAGCTTTTAAGGTACTGCAACTAGTTCATGCTGATATATGTGGGCCTATGGCTGCTCCTTCTGTTACTAGGTCCAGGTATTTTCTACTTTTTGTTCATGATTTCAGTAGAAAATGTGGGTGTATTTTCTTCATCAAAAATCAGATTTGTTTGTTGTGTTTGAAAAGTTCAAAGCATTAGTAGAAAAAGAGTCTGGTAATCATATTATTACTCTTCGGTCTGATAATGGGGCAGAATTATTTTCTTCTGCCTTCTCTCATTTCTGTGAACAACATGGCATCAAGCGCCAACTCACTACACCTTACACCCCTCAGCAAAACAGTGTCGTTGAGCAGAGAAACTGCATGATTATCGAAATGGCACAGTCTATGCTTGAACACAAGAGTGTTTCGAAGAAGTTTTGGGTTGAAGCAGTTTATATTGCAGTCTATCTTCTGAATCAGCTTCTACAGTGTTTGTGAAGAAGAAGACTTCGCAAGAGGCTTGGTCAGGCTGCAAGCCTAGAATTAGTCACCTGAAGGTTTTTGGCTCCACTACTTTTGTTTCGATCCCTGATGCTAAGCGCACCAAGTTGGATGCCAAGAGCTAGAAACTCATGCTCACTGACTACAGTGATAATCATAAAGCCTACCGACTGACTGACATCAAGACAAATCGTCTCATCTTCAGTCATGATGTGGTTTTTGATGAGGGTCGAAGGTCATTTCAACTCTCTCCTCCAGTTGTGGATCCAGAAGGAGCAGCCTTTGACGGCTTCAGACTTGGGTGTTCGTCCTCCATTAGGTCCACCTAATGGGAGGGCTCCAGTTGTTCCAACTCCTACTCCTACACTAGTTCCTTCTCCTACAGGATCGCCTAGAAACACAACTACTCCACCTGATTTTCCTCAGCATTCATCTGATCTTTTGTTTGATGAACCCGATCCTGTTGCACCTCCTGCATCTAATTTTGGAACTTCTACTCTTCGACCTGAATGGTGGGCTAAGACACTTGCCAATCTTCATGATGATAAGCTCATCGAGGGTAGAACTGCTCAGAAGAAGAGCAAGCATCTTGATTATGTTAATTTTGCTCCCATGGTGAACATTCATAGTGTGTATGAACCTCAATCATACACAGAGGCGAAAGGGATACCTAAGTGGGAACAAGCTATGGCAACTGAGCACCAGAGCTTGCTGAAAAATAATACTTGGGTTATGTTAGATCTTCCTCCAAGGAAGAAACCCATTGGATGCAAATGGGTCTATAAGGTCAAATACAAGGCTGATGGTACTTTGGATAAGTACAAGGCTCGTCTCATTGCCAAAGGCTTCTCTCAGTGTGAAGGAATTGATTACGAAGAAACCTTTGGTCCGACTACAAAGATGAGCACCATCAGATTAGTCCTAGCCATGGCAACTCAGTGTGGTTGGAAGGTCCATCAAATGGACGTCAAGAGTGCCTTCCTGAATGGTGAGTTACAGGAAGAGGTCTACATGACACAACCTCCTGGATTCAAGGTTGCTGGAAAAGAACACCAGGTGCTCAAACTGGTGAAAGCACTCTATGGCCTGAAAGAGGCTCCTCGGGCATGGTACATCAAAATTAATAAGTACCTCACAAATCAAGGTTTCTAGAGGAGTCCTTCCGACTCAAATTTGTATGTCAAGACTACTAGTAGTGATATTGTCATTCTGGTTATTTATGTTGATGATCTGATCCTCACTGGAAGCTCGACATCTTTGGTTCAGGGAATCAAGTAGAATTTATGCCAATCTTTTGACATGATTGACCTTGGTCTTTTGCACTACTTCCTAGGTGTTGAGGTTTGACAACAGTCTCATGGCATCTTCATTTCTCAGTCCAAATATGCCAGGGCTCTACTAGACAAGTTCCAAATGTAGGACTACAAACCTACATCTACACCTATAGAAAGAGACCTAAAGTTGTTGACCAAATCCGGTTCTCTAGTTGAGAATGAATATGATTATCAGGCAACTAGTGGGCAGTTTAATATATCTCACCTCCACTAGACCTCATCTGAGCTATGCAGTGAGTTAAACATATCCCGCTTCATGACAACTCCTACATAAAAACATTGGGCTGCAATGAAGCAAATCTTGCGCTATGTCAAGGGCACTGCAGACTTTGTTATCCTTTATGGACGGGCCAAAGATCCCAGACTCATCGGTTACACATATTCGAACTGGGCGGGCTCTATTGATGACATAAAGTCTACATCCAGATATGTCTTCAATTTGGGCACAGGTGCTATCACTTGGACCAATAAGAAGCAACAGGTTGTAGCTCTTTCCTTAACTGAAGTTGAATATAGAGGAATACTCAAAGCAACTTGTGAGGCAGTTTGGCTTTGTCGAATGCTTTCAGACATCCAATTGTCCCAAGCCGGTCCTACACCCCTCTTATGTGACAATCAAGGGATGTTGAAACTCGCTAAGAATCCAATCTTCCATGAGTGGACCAAATATGTTGAGCTTCATTGTCACTTCATCCGCAAGCTAGTTGAACACGGATCCGTGGATTTGCACTATGTTCCTACAGAGGACCAAACTGCAAATATCCTCACCAAGTCCCTACTTCCAGATAAGTTTGCTAAGTTCAAGGGGCTACTTCGTGTAGTAGATAGATTAACCATTAAGGGAGGGTATAAGAATATCCTTATTTCTATTTGTTTAATGGTTAATTATGTATGATATTGTAAATATTAGAGTGTTTCTATTCTTACTTCTATTATCGTTTGTTTCTAATTAGAAACATCGATCCTTGTAACTCTATTTAATGATCAGTTTGATCATTAGTAAATATATAAAAAAAATTACCAAATACTTTCGTATTAGATGATGCCTCCTCCCGGGATGAGTTGCCCCTTACTGCTCAAGATTTTGTTGCTCCTGCTCCACTACCTTCTCTAGCTGATCTTGCCCCTACGATGGTTCCTCTGTAGCAAACTATTGCTAGTTTACTACAACCTACTATTGATCTACGACAACACGCTACTACCACTACTGATCACAACCCTAAAGAGGCCCTTCCAAACGATCTTCCTCTTGATGGTCCTAATGATAGTATCGCCTAGACTATGGTCTGTCGCAAGCAGAAAGGGAAGTCTTCTACCCTTCCCCAAACTCCTCCTTGTCAAGGCTTGGGTGCCTCTACCCCTCCTTATGTTGGATTTGGGGTGCTGGCTTGATAGGTTTTCTTTTGCCTATCAGCTTTGTTTGTTGTGGAAGTGTCGTTTTGGCTTGTTTTAATTTTTGTAGTTGCGATTAACGTGTTGTTAATGTGCTGCTACTGGTAATCTGTTTGTCTTTACGCCCTCTGGGTTGTTGTTTGTAAGGGCCAACACCCAATTTTTGCTACTTTTAATATAAAAAACAATGACATGCTTTACAATACACTTGCAAGATACAAATATAATGGTAGGAGAGAAAAATGCATTTTTTGGCATTGATGAAGATATAGAACTAGCAGACTGGCGGGGATTCTGATCACTGGAGGGGTAGATCCATGTACTCATCAACAGTTTGTTGATGACACAATGATTATGGGGAAAGGGAAGCTAAAGGAAGCTAAGGAAATCAAGAAAATATTACAATCTTATGGATTGGCTTCCGGAGAGATGGTAAACAAGGAGAAATCGGAAATATTCTTCTTTAATATGGAGGCACAGGAGGAATACAAGATAGCTTCGTATCTAAGGTACAAAATAGGTCATCTACCATTCTCATATTTAGGGATGCCTTTGGACAAAGGTATCATAACCAACAAACTCTGGGATCCCCTGATTGAAAGGGTGAGGAAGAAGTTGTCATCTTGGAAATCCTTATGGCTAACAGGGGTAGGAAGATTAACCCTCATAAAAACAGTATTAGCAGCAATGCCTATTTACCTTCTATCATGTATACCACTTCCAAAAGGGGCCTATAAGAAACTATCTCAAATAATTAGATATTTCTATTGGAATGGTGTAGAGGATATAAACAAAATGAAACTGATATCATGAGAAAAGATATGTCGAGAAAAAAGTGATGGAGGCACGGGAATAAGAAAATTACTATGGAAAAATAAGGCTTTAGGGGCAAAATTGGCCAAAATCCTTAGGAGCAAATACATATCACAAAATCAGAGAGAGGCAGTATTTAGGGAAACAAACCTACCCAAGGGATCTAGAATCTGGAATTTTATAAAAGAAAGTCGATCGCTCATAGTGAACCACCTATCCTGGGATATTCGCAATGGTAAAACCGCCTTGTTCTGGGAAGATTCCTGGGGGGGTTACCCCTCAATAGACAGTCTAATGAATACAACTGGTATAAAGGAGCAAATGAAATCTTTATGGGGTAATCATGTAAGGGATTATACAACATTGGCACCAAAATCGACAATGGGATGAAAATGGAAAAACGTGCTCCCATTCTTGGTGGACAACAAAGACCAAGAATTGTTGCAAATTCTTGAGGGTACAATAATAACACTCAGACCTGGGCTAGATGAGCTTATATGGTCGAGATCAAAGGATGGACAATACAACTGCAAAGATGGTTTCAGAACCATATATGATGAGGCAAACAATATCAAGGACTATATCCTTAACACAATATGTTGGGACAAATTTTGTCTCCCAAAAGCTGGCTTCTTTGCCTGGGCGGCATTTCAGGGGAAGGTCCTAATTGCGGAGCATTTTAAACTTAGAGGCTACGAAGGACCCTCAATTTGTTTCTTATGCAAAAAAGACAAGGAAACAAATGATCACATATTCACAACCTGTAACTACACACAGAAATGTTGGTATTGGCTGATGGCACAACTAGGTTGGTCAGGTGCCCTTATCCCTTACCTAAAGGGTTGGTTCAGAAGTTGGCCAATTATCAAAAGGAATAGCATCTTCCACAATTTATGGATATGCAGCCCAGCAATAGTAATCTGGGAGGTTTGGAAGGAGAGGAACGGGAGAATTTTCCAAGAAACAGAAATGAAGGTAGAGAATTTGATAGCAAAAATAGAAGCCTCCATCACAGAAACCTCCAATAGTAGGAATGCGACCATTCCCCAACATGACAAGACATTTACAGACTGGGATAACTGCATCAGAAAGCAGTGGAAGGGGATTAAAATCTCTCCTTTCTTTAGGAAGGGGAACAGAGACAAGACCGAAGTTAGGAAAGCATGCAAATGGGTGCTCCTGGAGACTAGATGGTGCAAACTCAATTTTGATGGAGCATCCAAAGGCAATCCAAGGGAGGCATGGGCAGGATGTATAATCCACTCACATGAAGGGATATGTATTGGATCGAGATCTCGATATCTAGGTCATTGCACTAACAATAAGGCTGAATTGTTGAGCCTAATAGAGGGTTTAAACCTATGCAAACAATTAAAAATATCCAAATTGGAAATAGAAGGGGACTCAGCCATCATAGTTAATGCAATGAGGACTAGGACAATGCCAAACTAGGAACTCAGAAGTTTATTGGATAGAGTCATTTCTCTAATGGAAAGCTTCTTAGATTACACACTCAATCACATATATAGGGAGGCTAATACATTGGTAGATAATCTAGCTAATTTAGGGGCAGATGGAACAAATAGAACCACATCATTAACATACAGGCAATCAGACCAGGATACTCATAGGCAGGCAGGGATTTAGACATAATCCTAAACAGCACATTCACACACATATTGGAAGGTATACATATGTATATGCACAGATAGCGATATATATGTACATATATATTTGTACTTATATACTTATATGTGTACACATGCATACATATGGTAGCAAATACATATATAGATGCGCGTATACATATATAACTATATATAGATACATAATCACACATATACAAATATATGCATATATAATCATGTATATACCTATCAGTAGTATTCTTAGAGCAGAGCTCACTCCTTTGGTTCTGAATAGACTTTTATAGATGCATATGATCATTTGTATACAGAAAGTATGTTGGTATGCATATAGGGTTATATGCATACAAATATATGCATATATGTACAAACATATGCATATGTATATATATATATGCATACAGCTATATATGTATATACACACACACAGACATATATATATATAGGTCTATATAATATATAGATATGCATAGGCATCATCATACGTCAAGACATTATCATTTAGGCACGGTTCGAACCCTTAGCAAGCTGGAGATGCTAGGGTGTAAGACAAACAGAGAATAAAGGATAAAAACAATCAACAACCCTACAGTCGATATGACAGGACAGAATAGGGATGGAACTCTCACAGATGTGACAGAGATACATATGCTCATTTGTATACATATAACAAGATTATATACTCAAATCTATATAGATATACATATATATGCATATATATAGATATACAAATATGGATATAGATATATGTGCACACACACACACACACACACACACACACACACACACACACACACACACACACACACACATATACATAGATGTATGTATATATATATGTATATACATAAATGTATGTATATATATATAGGCATATATATATATACATACATGCATATGTATGTATGTACACACGTAAATGGACATAAATATAATTAAGCATATATATACTTACACAGAGATATAGATATATATGCCCATATATATATATGATTAAACATCATATGCTAGAAATCATCGTGAAGACACTGCTCGACTGCTTGAGCAATCATGTATTGGAAAGGCTAGGGAGTAAGGTGAACCGACAATCATGAAAAAGTAATCAACGCTCCCATGGAAATATGTCAGAGTTATCATAAAACAATCATAATATATACTGAGAGGCAGATAGGAAACCATCATGAGATTAGCCTGGCATAACCGGGGTTACAAATTGTCAATAATACCGGTTAACATAACCAGTACATCTAAGTAGAAGAACCCACCATTTATCTTTGTTTAAAAATGGACTCTGGTATTTGTCTTTGCCCTGAGAAGCGTGAAATGTCCTTCCTCGGAGAGATCTATAAAAAACGTTGGTCGGTTATTTTGAGATCAGAAGATGATCTGGTCATATATGCGACCAAAAGGATTCTGGGTGATGAGATTATACACTCGGAACACAGAAAACGAGTTCATAGTAGCATTTCAGTAGGGTTTGCAGCAATACTACTCACAATGGGAGAAGAAAAAGTAGTCACAGTCACACTATGCAGGCTAATATTCAAAGAAGAGTACTTGGTTAACTTGGAAATGGCTATTAAATGTGTGGATGATAAGCTTCATATACCTTACCCGGAAGATTACACCAAAGTTGCAGAAGCCATACATAAGGAAGAGGTGCTCAATATAGAGTTCACGAGGCCTATTCTCAGTAGCAAGGATCAGAAACTATGTCGTCAAAGACAAACAGAGATAGCAAGGAGCATTGCATTCCTCAAACAATGGCTTGGTGTGGTAAAAGAACCAAAAGGGGAATGGTGGGTAAGTTATATGGTAGAGGAGAGGTGGACCTTGTTTTAGGCTGATAATCCTAGCGATATGGAGGCTGAAGAAACACAAGCCTCTGGCATGGAAGCCGTAGATGACAAGGAGGAATAATAAGTTTTCATAGCATAGCTTTGTTTGCAGTTACTAATATAACTAATCTTATACCCAGGGATGTAGGATCTACAGTTAGCACAAGGGACATATTGAACTGTTTACAAAAATACTTTGATATAGCATAGATAGCGAAGGGTAAGATACTCACTTGATGACATTTTCAAAACATATAGATATACTAAATAAGTGAAGTTTAGAATGTGGATGTTTCTTGAATCAGGCATATACTATTATACAGTAATAGGAAGTACTCTAGTAACTCTTGCATATTGGTTTACTTCAGCATTTATATTTAAACATATATAATTCTCGAATATCATGGTAAGAGCATGAACTATAGGCTAGATAAGTTGTGTTATTATCAGTCCTTTGCTGATCAGTGTTTATACCCCAAATATTATTGTAGACTGGGTAATCTTTCATAGTATAGCCAACAATTTCTGATTCTGACTTAATATGAAAGGAATCTAGGCTATAATAACAACAGGGGTAAGTATGTAGAGATAATATTAGCTCTTCTTCTTCTCTTTGGCACTAACACTTAATAAAGTGGTTTGCAAAAGGATTGTTTTGAGAATCTGTTTTGCAGGAAAATCAGAAGATGGCAAAAATGGCAACAGTCAACTATGAAGTCTCGCAAAAGCATATTATCTCATGGAAATTATAGATGCTACCTATGAAAGGCTTTTTGATCAGCCAAACTAAAGAATTTGTAAAAGATTATATGTAACTCAATAAATGATATTAGATACTGACTGGACCTATGGTCCTGAGAAATGCTAGAGTTTTTCTCCTCTCCGCTCTTTCCTACCGGCACCCGCACTGAGCGGAGATTGTAATACTATTTATTAATAAAATATGGCTTAGGCCTTAGATACTGACTGGACCTATGGTGTCAAGCAAGGTCGAAGGTTTTCTCCTCTCCGCACTTTCCTACCGATGCCCGCACTGAGCGGAGATTGTAATACTATTTATTAATAAAATATGGTTTAGGCCTTTTACCGAGCAAAAAAAAAAAGATATAGAACTTAGCAAATGAACTTAGGACATGAGACTAACTTTAATGTGAAATTGAAGCATTGCAATGCAAATATGTCAAAATTGATGCATGAGAGTTGTTATGCAGATGCAAATGTAATGCAACATCAATGATAGATGGATGGTTCCCAAAGAGACTTGGGAAGAAAGAACATGTGATTTCTACAATAAAGGAGTTGTTGAAACTGAATGGCACTTCATTTTTTAGTGTGCTGCTTACCAAGATATATGTGGGCAGTATGAGAACAACTTGAAAGAGGGTTGTCTAAACCTACTTTTTAAAGAGGAAAGGCTACACAACTGTTGGTTTCTTTATAAAGATCCATAACCGAAGAGCAGATATCAAGAACAACATGAAGACGACATAAGTTTGGTGATGGGTCCCTTAGACTATTGGTCCCGTGGATGTCACTAAAGTAAGTTCATTCATTCATTCAAGATAAGGCCTTAGAGGATGGGGTAGGTAGAGATTTAACTTGCTACAGAAGCGAGTTTTTGGAGGAGTGTAAAATTTTGGCAAGCTTAAAAAGTATTGTGTAGATAAGGACTGAAAAAATAGCAACAAGCTCAAGAGGAAATGGAGCAAGGAGCTAAATAGAGGCAAAGAAAGAGTGAAGAAATAGGCGGCTGCAAAACAAAAGAAGGTTAAAGATGAGATCAAATGATTGAATAAGAGATCTTAATAACACTTTAAGGTGACCCTTAGGAAGAACCTGTAAATGAAAGATGGCAACAACTAAAGAAAGAGCACAAAAATATGTAAGGAGGACATTGACATAGTCAAAACCCATTAAGGAAAACAGAAAGATTCATTCCAATAATGATGCAAGCAATAGAGGAATATGGGGAATTAAAAAATAGAGTTGCAATCAAAGAACCGTGCAATCTTATAAGAAATGAATAAGTAATGAAAGGGAAATACTAGCTTCGAGGAAGGCTCATCAGCATGATAAACTACAATTGAATTTCAGTCAATACCAATGTCCACCCACGTACTTGGGATAACATATCTAGTACCACTTGGCAGTTTGAGAAGACAAGTGTGGATACAATGGATGAATCTAAGTATGTTGGTATCTAAAGCCTAGCCTAGAGGAAGGCTTGTTAATACCCATGTATGGGTCATTGAGAGGACTACTTGATAAGGTATTACTTATTGTAGGGAGGGGTTAGTTGTAGAGGAAGCCGAGCATCCATTTAAGGATGAAGATCAGCTACACAATTTCTATGTTAGCATTTGTTGGGATGGAATAGTAAAGGAAATGAGCATTCATGTTCTATCTTAAGCTTCCATGGCTCAAAATTCTAGCCATTAAACTTCACAATTTCCATTGTTAGTGTTTGTTATTTCCTTCACATACAAGATTCATTTATGCAAAGCTCACTCAAGAGAAGGTTTAATATATGGCCAATATGCCCTTCCTCACTCAAAGTTCTGGCCATTAAACTTCTCAATCTCCATTCTTAAAGTGTTTGTTATTTCCTTCATACACGAGATCTATCCATGCGAAGCTCAAACTCAAGAAAAGGTTTATTATAGGGTCAATATGCCCTTCCTCACTACAGATCCAGCTAAACCTAACTCTGATACCAAATCAAGAGAAAAAATATTGATATACAAATACAAAAGAAACAATGCTTAAGACATGATATTTCCACCAACCATGTGATGAATTTGTAAATGCTTCAAGAGAAAAACTATATAGTTTTTTTAGCATCAATATTTTGGATTACACTTTGTGATACATCATCAAGATGAGTATGAAATTGATGGATAACAGAGTGTGATCCAGAATGTTTATGCAAAAAAAGCTACATACAGAAGCATTTACAGAATCTTGAATGCAATAGAAATAAAACAATGGCACTCCCTTAATAACATGATTAGTTACCTTGTAAAACCAGTTTGGAGCAAGGGCCAGCAAAAACAACCCTTGCAGTATCATCTCGACCTCCACAATACAACAGATATTTCTCTCGTCTTTTTAATATTAACTCATTTGCAATTATTTATACACACATCAGTATGGAAACTATAATGATTTTATTTATAGACACATCAGTATAAGAAACTACAAGTGATTTTACAAAACAAAGGGTATAGAAATATAAGTCAAAAAACCCACTATTGTGGACAACTGTTTGGTATATAAGGGGTATATAACATGCAAAGCATACAATACACATACAACAGAAGTTTTCTATCATTTGCTTTTTCTAAGTTAAAAGAATATTCTGACTATAGCATCTATTAAAAAGTTGCTGAGAGTGAAAACCTACATTTAGATGCTTGGATCACAATTAACTTGGATAATATCAAGGTATACAAATAAAATTTACAAAGCATGTATTTGAAATAGATAAAAGAATGCAGTGTAGGCTCTGAAAGCCATTCATGCAGGACACAACTGAAGGAAGCTAAAATACATTGACTCTGAAATTCTAGATAATTGTTTACCTAAAGAATTAGATTGTTTACTCTCTTTCAAGACGAGATCAGGATAAAACATGCTATCTGTGTTATTTACATAAATGAGCTGCTGAAGCACTTGCTCATAAACAGAATCACAAATTTAATGCTTAGTATGCATGTACTGATGAACTCTTTCTTGATAATTGCTGTATTTTCTGATGACATTACTGCAACTTTGAATAGATCTGATATTCAGTAACAAATTGATGACAAATTTATCTGGAAAACACAATGAAACTGTTGAGCTTATCCTGTAAATTAATCTCATTAAGTTTTCACCCGAGAAAATTGCTGTTTCTTTTGGGAATTCTTTCTTTTTCCCAGTTTTTTATATTTTTTATGTCGCTTTGCTGCTTTTGAGAAATTATCATTCGCTTTTCCATTCTTTCCAGTTTGGTTTTTGGCAGGGTGATGATCATCTTCAAGATCTTTTTCACTATCATCTTCAAACTCTTCAAGTGCAGAATCATCTTCATCTGAAGAAAATTCTAGAGTTTCTACTATGTCATCCTCTCCAATTGCTATTGCATCATACATATGAGACTTGCGGGGCATTTTGGAGTCGGAAGCAATATCTCTGAGACAGATTTTTAACAAGAGAAATTTCAATATCTCAAAATCCATTTTGTTTCTCTTTAAGCAAATAATAATTGATATAGAAAAATCAGAAGGATAATGGATGAGTTCAAGTATTTCATGCAACAACTTGAACAATAAAATCAAGCTTACTTATTTGACTTCTTTTCAGGCAGCCAATTCTTGCTGAATACTCTAGATCCATCTTCAACGTCATCATGATCACTTTCATCAGTAGTTTTAGAAATATCCTTTGTTAAGTGTGTACTTTTGTCATCCACAACATTAACACTGTTGACAAAAGAAATTGCTTGTTAATGATTTGGAATTGATTCATGTAGATCTTACGTAAACAGTAACATAGAGAACAATGCAGCACACAATAACCTGACCAACCTGGATTCTCGCAGATTTGCTTTTCTTTGCTCTGACCTTCGTTGCAGAATTACAAGATATTGTGACAAGGGACTTGCACCAGCTTCCTTATCAGTCTACAAATATAAAGAATATTGAAAAGATTATGATATCAAGATTGAAACAAAGTGAGAAAACAACAACAACAACAACAAATGTACAAATTGTACAGTGTATGCTCATTTATTTGGGATAAAGTTCAAGTATTCATATTGATAAAAGAGGGGTGTTACATCAAACACAGTCCCTAAAGAAAGCAAAACTCAGGGAACTGGACTTCTGTTGAAATAGAAGTACATCATCACAAATATCTCTATTCCCATGCATGTTCTAGTTACATTAAAAAATGCTCATATATAGAGAGAAATAATACCATAGCAACATAAATCTTTTGGAAAGAAAAATTGGCAAACCAAAAGTTTAAGAATTTTTCAAAAAATTGGGATTTAATAGGGGAAAAATTGAAGTTTCAAAAAATGTACAAAAACTCAAAATATTTGCATTTTGGAAGATAGCTAGTATTTTTCATAAGAGAATAATTGCAAAGTGCACAGGAGACGAATCAAATTTGCACAAAGGCCATCTATTGATATAAGGTAAGTATTTTAAGATGTTCTTTCTAATTTTTAATGAACTTTTCCAAGTTTTTTCTTTTAAATTTCAATTTTCTTTTCTTAAAAAAAAGTTTCACGATTTTTCAAATACATTTTGGTGTTTGTTTTGAACTTTTATTAGTTTATACATATTCTAAGAATGCTCTTTTTTTAAAATTTAAAATTTTGTGAATTCTTATAACAACAATCTGAATGGAATGGCCACTAGTTCAAGTTTAGTGGACCTTGACACAAATAAACAATTTAAATATGATAAAGCATCTCCTCTATGGAAATATGTTTAATGCTTAACAACTTACAAGAGGTGGGGCTTTTATTTGGATTTGTAACCAATGCAGGGTCCAATTTAAGAGCTCATATAGTCGAGTGAAAGCCCGCTTATGTGATATAATTGGGCATGGAATAAGAAAATGTGAAGGGCAAAACAAGAAGAGGTTGCTAAAAGAGAAAACTATGGTATATAAAATTTTCTGATTGCACAAAGCTATTCAAATCCCTACAACCTGGAAGGATATGTGGCTCTAGTACTATTGGAAGGATATGTGTTGTCATTGATGCCAAACTTGTTTGACTTGCTTGTTCAGATGAAATCTGGACATGGTCTAGTACTGTACTGGACAATAGTTGATGAAAGTTGCAGATGTTCAGTAGCGTATATGGTCTGGTGATGTGTGCTCAGATGTTGTCATGTTGTTTGGAGAAGATGTTGTGCATACACGAGGTTTTTCCAGAAGGTTTCAGTAGAAGTCTCAAAATTGCAGGAAACAATATTTAATGTTCCAGTGGAAGAATGTTTTGCATCCTTCCCGATTATGAAGATCATGATGTGCAGATTTGGATATAATGTTTATGTTATGTGAATGATGTACCATCAGGTGTGCTGGTCCTTTGATTGCACAGATGATGAGGTTAGTTGTTGCTATTTTTGGCAGTAAGGTTGTCTGTCATAGTGGTCTGGAAATTACCAAGTGGCTTCCAGATATGAGGATTCAAGAGTTGTGGTTTGGCAGGCATGTTCTTTTGGTTTGCAGTATTCTGGTTCAACTTTCAAGTTTTGGTTTTGATCCGCAAGTTAGTTATGTTGGTATGTGCTCGGCATGCTCTATTGTGTTGAGTCTTAGTTGTTCCAGTTGATCTATCTTGTTTGCATTATGCTCCTTGGTCTGAATATACTTTGGAGGATGAGTGAGATTGTTGATATGGATCTCACCATGGTGTGGTGATCTGCACTTAGTAATTTGGATTGGAAGATGTTTTTGGGTCGATCGATTGATGTGTTTAATTATCTTTCTAAACGTTTCATTTGACGTTGATGTTGGAGATTGTGCTAGGGTGTGTGGTTCGCTGGTATCTACTTGAATGAATGTATGATGATGTGTTTGGGCCGATCGGTTGATGTGTTTCATTATCTTTCTAAACGTTTCATTTGGCGCTGATGTTGGAGATTGTGCTAGCATGTGTGTGTCGCCGGTATCTACTTGAATGAATGTATGATGATGTGTTTGGGTCCCCTTTATCTCCTAGAGAGGACCGGTGTGATTGTTTTAGGTCCGGATGATCCAATTTTTGTAATATTACTTATTGTCTTGACCCACCTAATTGAAGGTTTTGATGGACTTTGTATATAAGAATGTATGGTTGTATGTGTTGAGGTATTAAATGTGCGTGAATCATTGCGAAGTAGATGAGAATAATATTCAAGCAGATTTTTTGTTGGTGATGTGCGGAAGTCAGTAAGTGCCTTGATAGTAATATATACAAAGCAACAGTGATCAAAGACAATATTTGTGATCAAATTTGGTTGCCATGATATCATTCGCTTGACACCAAGATTCAAGGTCAATTTCATGTTCTAAAGATCCTACTCATTTCAATTTCAGCTATTTCTCTTGTCTGTCAGTGGACAATGAGTCTGTTGGTAGACTTTTGTATCTTGCCCTAAGATAGTGCATCTCAGTTCTTCAAGTCTCTTTGTATCTTGCCCTAAGGAAGTCCGCCTTAGCATTGCAAGTCCATTAGGTGCATACTGTAAAAGATGTTCAATTCTCAATTCAATGTGCAAGATATATTCTAGTTATTTTTCTTGATCTATGTTTTATCTATTTATATGATAAATCTGATTATCTTCTTTTGTATGGCAGGTGACAGGAGCATTTATTAATTTCTATATCCTTTCTCAGAAATGCCATTCGATATATATATAGCAAGCGGGGTGCGATCAAGCAATGCCTTGATCGGTCATGACCGATCAAGACATTACTTGATCATGCTCCTTTGCTAATTATATAACTAACAAACGGTGCATATTAATAACCAATGTCAACCGGTGCATGTTTATATTTTAACAACCGATAAATATCGGTGTATGCTTAACCTTAATCAACCGATAACTATCGGTGTTTGCACGATACTAACAGCCAATAGTTATCGGCATGTTAGCCTTAACAACCGATAACTATTGGTGTAGGCTTAACAACCGATAACTATCGGTAACCTTTATTATGCCACCCGATATGCAACCCGATATTAATCGGTGCCTTGATTAATCATTTATTTATTATCACTTATGTTAGTCGATATAAATCAGAGTGCAAGATTTAGAAATCGATGAACATAAACAAAAGATATAATATGATTATCAATGTTAAGGGTTTGATCGAACTAAATAGGTTATTTATATGCAAATGTAGAATGGCTGTCAAAGAGGAATTAATTGCTTGAAGGTTTTATCATAGTTATCGATATGATAAATGATTGAATGAGAGACTTCATTTATCTCTCATTCAATCATTTATTTTACCCAAGCTATCATGCATTAACACTCCCTCTTAGCTAGGTAAGATGAATGTAAACAATATATTCAAGCATACCACCTAATCATATGATATGAAGTATCACCTAAACACGTGATACAATTGTCCATCACGTCAATCTTGTGATGACAAGATATCACCTAAGCATGTGATATCAGTATTGCCTAAACACGCAATACTTAAGGATAATCATATGAGAAAGATTTAAATTCTCATCTTAGAAAATCATATCACCTAATCACATGATATGAAGTATCACCTAAACACGTGATACAAATGTCCATCACGTCAATCTTGTGATGGCAGGATATCACCTAAGCATGTGATATCAGTATTGCCTAAACACGCAATACTTAAGGATAATCATATGAGAAAGATTTAAATTCTCATCTTATCCAAGTTGTGGTATGTGCACAAAACACCTTACACAAATGTTTTACCACAACACAATCATGGTACATCCATGACACACCAGAGATCCAACATGATAACTGGTTTGGACATTATAAGATCATCACCTTATAATGTCTATAATACAAGTGTTCATTATCTTGAGAGATCGTCACCTCCTAGATATGAACCTAGGGAATAAAATCCAAAATGTCCTTTCATGATAAAGAAGTTTACACATTAAACATCTTATTGATATGCAAATACAGATTACAAAGAAAATTACCTTTCTATCATACCTAAACCTTTTCTGAAGTGATCAACCTTCACTCTGGAAAGAGGTTTGGTCAGAATATCTGTAGTTTGATCTCCAAGGGAAAATCCTCCTACTCGAGGGAGAAATACCCAGCATAAAATGTCTTCTTTATATATCAAATATGTCTAGCAATAATGCAAGATACAGGCCCAATATATGTTGCTTCACTCCTTGAAGCAAATTTCACAAGAACAAATCTGATTGGCCTTCACAGGATCGATCTACTCTAACTAATATATAAACTGCTCTTCACATAAATTGAATGGATCAGAGAATGAGTTTGCATCTTCTATATATATGAGGGAGGCACCCTTTCACCATATGTCTCTTCACAAGGGTGGCCACTACAACATCAACACTCCCTCTTAGCTAGGGAGGAATCTTTGTTAATAATATAGTCATGAAATGACATCCACCATGGCTACCCCTAGAGGGTGGAACATGATTCATCACAGTACTCAACATGATGACATCCATCATGGCTACTCCCATGTATGAGAATGCATATGAACACAAGTGCCCATCACGGAGTTGCTCAACGTGATGTTTTCATCTCATCATGACGTTCACCATGACTACTCCCAAAGGGTGGAACAAGGGCCTCCTCCTCAAACTTCTCCCTCACAGAGAAGAGTGTATTTAACAAGGGCTTGCTCCTCAAACTTCTCTCTCACAGAGAAGAATGCATTAAGCATATCTTCATGATGGTATGGCTCCCTCAGAACCTGATATCAACCTTCTGACCTCCTTGTCTAAGGTTGCTTCTGATGAAATGTAAGACTCCCTCTGAATCTGATATCAACCATCTAACCTCCTCTTCGAAGAACCAGATCGCAAGGACAAACTGTATGGGTCCTTCTTCTTCGATAAATACTTACCACCATTAACTTAGTCCTATGACTGCAAACATCGAGTTCTTTCTCCCTTGAATGAAATCTCTTATGCTTCTTGATCTGTCCTTTTTTTATCTCGAAAGATCACCTGCAAAACATGACTTATAGAACTCTGGCATGTACTTAGCAAATTCACCACCAGTAGCATAAACAAGAGCCCCTATGGTCAACATTGCTTCCTTATGGACTGTTGCACTTCTGCAGGCAAACACTTGTTTATAGAATGGAAATGTGAAATCTTAGAATCTCCACTAAAGTCCCCTCCATATTCTTCCTGAATGCTTCATCACAAATAGTACTTCAAAACTCTATAGCCTAAAGAGCAACAAGCTCTTCATCACTTTTAACTGCTTTTGTTGTGATTCTAAAGATGTCTTGCATGTAAGGGGCAAGTTTCTCATAGTACGCTGAAGAAATTGAACCAAGATATTCAAATGCAGCTTGTCGTGTGTGGACACCTACTGACAATGTTGATTCACAAATAACACGCATAATGTAATTGCATGAATTAATAACTACATATGAAATTCATGACCATTAATCAAACCTGGATTACTTATCTCTTTGTTTATTAGTCTTCCTCGCAATCCAACAATTGTTCATTCCTGATTCTTTGCACTTGAAGATTTAGATCGCATTTGATGGTTGCTCTTTGATACACATACTTTTAGTTGTTGTGTTCATCTGACATAACCAGGATCTGTGAGATGATGAGCCCATATTCACAGGACACTCAGTAGTATCAATGTGGCATCGATCTTCCTCAATAATCTTCCCAGCCATGCATTCAAATGAAGACCCTTCTCTGCAAATTTGTACATGCTATGAAAGAGAGCATCGAATTGGTTTTGTCTACAGTAAGACTGTCGCTTCTCATGTCACTCTCTGACTGGCAAATATATGAGTATTGTTTCCAATGTTGTGGCGCTAGCGCCAAACAACATTAAAAATAAACCTTAATGCCCAATTCAATAGATGGAACTTATCTTGATAGATTTCTTGTTTTGACAATGGATTTATGCTGATCATAAATCTTCCATAAAACTGATTACTATCTCTTTACAATCTGCTATAGAACTTCTTACAGTCTCCTCATAAGTTTGTCATAGAATTCTTCACCATCTCTTCACCTAATCCGTTCATACAATCCTTCATGAATCTGCGAAAAATCTTTGTACATTCCTATTCATTGGACCTGCGGTTCTGATCCCCTTTATTAATGTATGATTGTTCTTAATGAATGGTTCACTGCCTTTCATTATATAATTGCTTTGTATTAATTATTACTGTTATTAATTACAACACTTCTATTAATCGTTGAACTCAATATATGTGCATGGGCCCTTATTATATTCGCAATTGCTATCTTCCTTTTATGAGAAGTCCTTCTTTAGTCTTCCGCAGGTCACATATGATAACAATTCATTATTGTGTCTGATCATTCTTTAAAATATGCAAATAATGGTGTTGAATCCTGATTGTTATATCTAATCTGGGCAACCCTGAACGTGCCAAAAGTAGATGCACTACTGGAGTCCTCATCGATGTTGACTGCAATCATCTCGTGGCCAATAGTTGATATTAGTTTGATCGCTTCCCTCAACCGGACTTAGCTGATAATGAATATATCGATTACAAATTTCCTTATTCGTTCTATCTAAGTATGGTTTATACGTACAGATTACACCATACTAGACTAATCGTTATAATTCCATTAGTTTCTTTGCTTTTATCGATCCTTCATATGCATTGATCAAATATCTTGACCGTTTCCAAGCAAAGGCATAAACACTTGTATCTTCGTTTGGTATTCATATATGATTGATATGCTTAGATGATCATTGGCTGTTCATAAATCGAGACTCGGTCTCTTAAGTCACTGTTTATACATTAGTTGACCCATTGCTTCTCTTCGCTGCATAATCTCTTTTCCCTTTATCAGATAAAATAGTTGGCACTTATCTTATTCTTCCTCATAAGATCGCATGCATTTCCCCGTCTATTCCGCTATTTCCAGTGCCGTAAAAAATGAACTTCCTTCCCTGGTGATTCCACAAAGAACTTGGCTCTTAATGTGCAAGCTACAGTTGATTCCCTGAGAGTAGAGTCGATCTCCCTTAATATCCAGATTGCATTTAAAATAGGCAATCGGGATATCCAAATCACCACGCTCAGAGAAGTTCTGACCTAGACAAGGAGTTGTCTAATTGCTTCAACAAATCTGATAGGATTTTCAAATCTGATGGCGCTACCCATTAGAAGAATTTTGATGTTGAATATATGCTTGTTTGAATTTTCCACAAAATTGAACAGCCTCAGGTTCGATTTAACCTGGCTCTGATACCAAGTAAAAGATGTTCAATTCTCAATTCAATGTGCAAGATATATTCTAGTTATTTTTCTTGATCTATGTATTATCTATTTATATGATAAATCTGATTATCTTCTTTTGTATGGCAGGTGAGAGGAGCATTTATTAATTTCTATATCCTTTCTCACAAATGCCATTCGATATATATATAGCAAGCGGGGTACGATAAAGCAATGCCTTGATCGGTCATGACCGATCAAGACATTACTTGATCGTGCTCCTTTGCTAATTATATAACAAACAAACGGTGCATATTAATAACCAATGTCAACCGGTGCATGTTTATATTTTAACAACTGATAAATATCGATGTATGCTTAACCTTAATCAACAGATAACTATCGGTGTTTGCACAATACTAACAGCCGATAGTTATCGGCATGTTAGCCTTAACAACCAATAACTATCGGTGTAGGCTTAACAACCGATAACTATCGGTAACCTTTATTATGCCACCCGATATCAACCCGATATTAATCGGTGCCTTGATTAATCATTTATTTATTATCACTTATGTTAGTCGATATAAATCGGAGTGCAAGATTTAGAAATCGATGAACATAAACAAAAGATATAATATGATTATCAATGTTAAGGGTTTGATCGAACTGAATAGGTTATTTATATGCAAATGTAGAATGGCTATCAAAGAGGAATTAATTGCTTGAAGGTTTTATCATAGTTATCACTATGATAAATGATTGAATGAGAGACTTCATTTATCTCTCATTCAATCATTTATCTTACCGAAGCTATCATGCATTAACACATACTGCTCCTTAGCAGTGAGCCTAAAACCTTGTAATCAGCTTTATTATATTGTGAGTGTGATTCTCACAGTAGTTTTTTCCTTTGTAAGGTTTTCCATGTAAATCTGGTGTTCATGTGCTTTGCAATTACAGTACAGGGTCAACAGTTATATAGCTCTGAAAAAAATTGATCAGGACTGATTCACCCCCCCCACACCCTCAGTCCTGCGGTGTGTTCAACAGATAACACCGTAATGTGCTGGCCTAATATGATTACGCTCGTGCAATTATTTGATAAGATACCAGCAAAATTCTTTCTCCAAAATGAATATAATTACCATTTGATCTTAAGCCTTATTTAACCACAAATCAAATTTGAGAATTAGTATTATGAAGGTAATATTTTCTCACTTTTTATAAATTTTGGGCTTGCTTGAGGATTTTATGATTCCCCGTATTTCATATTTAGTCAAATTAGGTTCATGATTGAATCAAATTCATATTTGATAAGAATCCTTATTTTTTGATATCAAAAAGGGTTGATTTAAGTTTTATTATTTTACATTTCAGATTTTTGTTGTGGGCTATTATTGTGTGTGATAGAAAGCTGATTTATACTAAAAATAACTAAATTGCTAACATGGCCAAACATAGCCCCTAGACTTGCCTTACTGCCACCCATAGAAATGAAACTTGGACTCGGCGCGGACTCAGCAAGGCTGACCCGACTCGGGACTCAGCAAAAAAATTGGCAAGATTCGGCACGACTCGGCAAAAACTCAGCAGGGCAAGGCAAAAAACCAGTTTCTAGTGAGTCTTGCGAATATGTTGGCTTACAAACCAAGAATGGACTTTATTCCTTCTTAGCTTGTGTTGTTGTGAACTGTTCACAAACAATTCAGAGTACTAATATCTTCAGTATTAACCTATTTTAACATATGAGAAGCAAATCAATACATTTGATATCAAATAATAATCAAAGAACATAAATACACAGCTTACAATTTGTACATTGCATGTGTTATTTATTTTCAAAAACTGCAATGCTACATATGCTTATTTTAGTTTTATGTGATGTCCCCATCCTTGACATCACACCACTAATATTACACATGATTCTTCAATTTTGTGAAGTCTCTAAAAGAGACAAAATTATGCCCGTTTCAGGTAACAAGACCACCTTCACAGAAGAAGAATTGGATCAGGAAGATATCAGAAAACCAAACCATCATTGGCATGAACATCCTATCCAAGACATTATGAAGCAATAAGTATTCTTTACGTAGAACATATCCATATATACAAAACCAGCATAGATTATCACATTCAGATCACCAAAGATATAAATGATCCTTCAATATTGGTAGAACAATATCTATCATATCCATATCTAAGTTGCTTATGCTGATAATCGATATTCCTTGATCAATATCAGTTAATGATGAAAATCGTTATGAATCAAGAGATGGTGATTAGCATTGTTAAGGGATGATCATTGATGATCAGAATATAGAACTGTGGAATGTCTCAATATCCTTCGACTATCAAGAAATATCGATGCTTGCAAACATATCAATTTTATTATTATCAACGAACCTTCAGCCAGATCAGGATGAGCATCCTTATAAAAGTATGAATAGGCAGATCATCACATTAATCATTGTCATCAAACATTCTCTAATTTGAGTGATAACAACAATTACGAATGGAATGGTTTAACTAACCAACTTTATTGATGTTAACCTTGTTATGAAAAGGCATGGATTGAATAATCAAACGCCATCGGTTATGCTTTATTGATATGAAGGGGCACGATTAGAGTAACGATTATTAAGAGACAAGAGTCATGTCTCTTAAGACACCTTTCCCATCGTATAAGGAGTCAATCAAATTCATTTGCAGAGGATATCGATTGTCTTTTACTTTTCATATATACCCATTATTGGATCACTGTATCGAGCAGTAGCCTTCATAATGCAAATCAGGCCACACAAGCTTGCAAAACTCAGCGAGCAATTCAAAAACTCGCGAGTAATCGCGATCCATAATGCCGCGCGAGTTAATCGCGGAAATACTCGAGGCGATTTTTTTATATACTCGCCGCGATTTTTTTGGCAAATAATCGCCGTTAATGGCCAAAACCCGCCCGAAACGCGGCACAAAATGCGAGAAAAACGCGACTTAAGTCGCAGGCAAAAAAAAAAACCGAAGTCTTTATTCCATTTCGCGGCTCACGCGACTCCGGAAGGCAAAAAACGCCACGCGATTTGCATAGGGTTTGCATTTGCACGCACGACCAGGTATCTTTTTGTATTGTTTTATTTCGAATACACAGTCATTTTGACTGTGTAATACACAGTCATTTGAAATGACTGTGTATTACACAGTCAAAATGACTGTATTGTTTGCATTTGCACGCACGACCAGGTATCTTTTTGTATTGTTTTATTTCGAATACACAGTCATTTTGACTGTGTAATACACAATCATTTGAAATGACTGTGTATTACACAGTCAAAATGACTGTATTGTTTGCATTTGCACGCACGACCAGGTATCTTTTTGTATTGTTTTATTTCGAATGACTAAGACTGTGTAATACACAGTCATTTGAAAATGACTGTGTATTACACAGTCTTAGTCATTTCAAATGACTGTGTATTACACAGTCACAGTCATTTCAAATGACTGTGTAATACACAATCATTAGTAATTACAATTTACAGTCATTTCAAATGACTGTGTATTACACAGTCATCAGTCATTTGAAATGACTGTGTAATACACAGTCATTTGAAAATGACTGTGTATTACACAGTCACAGTCATTTCAAATGACTGTGTAATACACAGTCATTTCAAAATGACTGTGTATTACACAGTCACAGTCATTTCAAATGACTGTGTAATACACAGTCATTTCAAATTTTCAAATGACTGTGTATTACACAGTCATCATTACACAATCACAGTCATTTCAATTTTCAAATGACTGTGTAATACACAGTCATTTCAAATTTTCAAATGACTGTGTATTACACAGTCATCATTACACAGTCACAGTCATTTCAAATGACTGTGTAATACACATTCATTTTCAAATGACTGTGTATTACACAGTCATCAGTCATTTGAAATGACTGTGTAATACACAGTCATTACAGTCATTTCAAATGAGAAATGACTGTGTATTACACAGTCATTTTCAAATGACTGTGTAATACACAGTCATTACAGTCATTTCAAAATTTCAAATGACTGATGACTGTGTAATACACAGTCATTTTCAAATGACTGATGACTGTGTAATACACAGTCAATTGTGAAATACTCATAGTCATTTGAAATGACTGTCAACTGTGTAATGTCAATGTGTATTAAAGTATTTCATTTAAATTTAAATTTGAAGTTAAAAACTTAAAAAAATACACAACCAATTAAAAATTTTAATTTTAGAGAGTCATCTATTAATAGATGACTGTAAATAAAATACAGTTATACAGTCATTGTAATTTTTGGATGTTTGTGATTTTTTTTGGTAACAATGTTATTTATCTCTAAATGTTGCCTCTCTTTTGCTAGGTTCTTTTCCACATCTTTTTGAAAGAAAATGGATTCAGCTTCTACAGTTAAAGTTGGTCGCAAAAAGAGAGACCCTTGTTGGAAACATGGGAGACCAGGTCCAAAACGAGGAGATGTTTTTTGCAACCATTGCAAAAAAATTGTAAAAGGTGGCATTAATAGGTTCAAATATCACCTTGCAAAAATTCAATGCCGAGATACCACAAGCTGTACGGAATGTACTGAAGAGGCTACGAGAGATGCAATAGCAACGCTTGAAGCATATGATCAAAGGAAGGCAACAAAAAAGAGAACAGCAGAGGCAATGGCAGCCCCAAGGGCAGATTTGAGTTCCATGGGGTCACATACAGATGTGGGGACATCTGGTTCTTCCCTTGGGCCACGGATACGAGCAAAGGGAACTTTGGACAGCAACATGGAAAACTTCTTTATTCCACGTAACACTCCTGGTGCACAACCTGGATTGCTTGGCACTGCATGGAATAAAGAGGCTCACCAACAAGCCAAGGTGGCGTGTGCTAGATTTTTTATCTACAACGATGTTCCGTTCAATGCTATTTCTAGTCCATCTTGGGACCAATTGGTCACCGCGTTGACTGTGGCAGGTAAGGGGTTCAAATCCCCAAGCCGTTACGAGGTAAGTGGACCGTTATTGCAGGATGAGGTCCAAAACACTCATGCATTAGTGGAAGAGCAAAGGACTATTTGGGAAAAGAATGGCTGCACCATTCTTTCTGATGGATGGACAGATGGTAGGAACAGGACACTCATCAACTTTCTAGTTGCTTCAGGAGGACAGTTAGTATTTTTAAAATCAATTGATGCCTCCAATGAAGTGAAGAATGCGGAGACCTTGTGCAACATGTTGGATGAAGTGGTGATAGATGTGGGAGTGCAGAATGTCATCCAAGTTGTGACTGATAATGCAGCTGCATATGTGGCAGCCGGCAAACTTCTAATGGCTAGACATCCGACATTATTTTGGAGCCCTTGTGCTGCCCATTGTCTTGACTTGCTCCTTGAGGACATAGGGAAACTAAGTTGGGTAAAGAAAGTGGTTGAAGATGGAAGGAATATCACCAAATACATCTACAATCACACATGGGTCCTGAATCTTATGAGAGAGCACACTGAAGGTAAGGATCTTGTGCGGTCGGGGGTTACACGCTTTGCTACCAATTTCCTCACCTTGCAGAGCATACTTGCTACATTGCCCAACCTGAAGCGGATGTTCGTGAGTGAAAGATGGTTGGGGAGTCCTTATGCTACAAAGCCTGAAGCAGAGAAGGTTGTGATTGCCATTTTTGATACTAATTTTGCCAAGATAGTGGAGGAGATCATCAATGTAAGTTTTGAAACTTTAATTGATGATTTATTATTTAATTTTCTAATATTTCAATCTGCTGATTTTGTTAGATTTTTTATATCTAGGTGTCGGAACCGTTGGTGAGGGTGCTACGAATGGTGGATGGGGATCATAACTCCATGGGGTATCTATATGAGGCCATGGATAAGGCCAAAGAGGCGATTCAACACTTGTATGGGTCAAACAAGACCAAGTATGAACCCATATGGCGCATAATTGATCGGAGGTGGAACCATCAACTCCACCAACATATTCATGCTGCTGCCTACTTCTTGAATCCCAAGTTTTTTTACTCTCCGAGTTTCAGAGCAGATGCAGAGGTTAGAATTGGCCTTGACACATGCATTCGGAGATTAGTTGATGATGAGATCCTTCGAGACCTGATACTTGATGAGTTGCAGAGTTATAAGAAGGCCTTAGGGGAATTGTTTTCTTCACTTGATTGCAAACGTAGGAGAGCCACCTTACGACCAGGTAAAAAAAAGCATATGTTTAATTTTTACCATTTATTTCTCTCTTTAAGATTATTGAAATCTTTACAAGTTATAAATCACATTTTGTATCCTTGCAGATTTGTGGTGGGAAGATTATGGTGCCACAACGCCTAATCTTCAAAAGCTTGCCATCCGCATATTATCACAGCCTTGTAGTGCTTCTGGTTGTGAGCGCAACTGGAGTGTTTTTGAGAACATCCACACAAAAAAGCGCAATAGGTTGACTCAACAACGCTTGAATGATCTTGTCTATGTGCGGTACAACATTCGATTACATGAGAAGAAGGTGCTAGGGCAAGATTCACATGAAGCACTTGACTTGGATGACATTGATCCATATGCAGCAGAATGGGTTGCTTCTCCTGATGATGTTGATAATGATTTGGATCCATTCCTTACTAATGAGCAGCTGAGTGAGTTGGAGAGGGCAGGAGAGGAATGGGATGCGGAAGTGGCAGCACGTGAGGAGGAGCAGGAGGTTGATCATGCAGCAGAGGCACCTGTTAGTGTTGAGGATGTTGCCACTACTTCAGCACCACCCACCCAGCGGCCACAATCTGTTTTGAGCTTTAGTCGTAGACGCAATTTATGATTTCTTATTTTCATTGATACCAAACTTTGAACTTGATATGTAATTAGAATTTCAAAGGTTCTTGTTTTGTGGTCTATGACTCTATAACTCTATGAGACTGTCACTATGATACGTTGATATGTATTGAACTCTTATACATATGTTGCACTTGGTTTTTGGTTTATGCTATGATACTTGCATTTGTTGCTATGTATTACCAAAAAAATTTGATTTATATATCATGGAAATCATATATGTTATACAAATTTGGTGTAAATGTGTGTTTTTGAATTATATATAAAAAAAAAATGTATTTTCAAATGTTCGATAAAGTTGCCGAGTTTTGCCGAGTTTTTTGCCGAGTTTTGGCGAGTCCCGAGTTTTTAAAATTTTTTGGCCTTGCCGAGTTATTGCAAAATCCAAGTTTTTCATCTATGAGGCCACATACATCCAAAGATTGAAATCAGGAACAGCTCCATAACCTTTGCATATTTTCATAGCAAAATCTGAAACAGAAATCTATATCGCCATAGGCACTATCTATCTCATTATATATAGCAATAACATCTATCTCATTGTATATCATTTCACTGCAGTATACTTAATCATGTAAATCAGAGACAGCCAGTGACATTGTTAGCTGTCATAATTATATACATTTGTCTTCATAAAATTCATCTCATAGATTCATTGCAAAAATCAGACATTGTCATTTAAGAATTATCAGTAAGTGTCTAGAAGGGGCATTACGTTTTAGTTTCACATATTTTGAATTGTATCATGTAAAAATAGTCCCTTTTTATATTTATGACCCCATCCCCAAAAAATGGCTTCTCAGCACTGCCATTCCTAAAACAAGTCTCATGTCTCTTACCATCCCCGTGCTAGAAACCCATTGAATGTAGAATCTAACATTTGACATTGAACTTAAACTTTGGGTACCAAGATGTGTTTTGCCATTCCAGCTGATTTTTTTTGCACTTTGGAATAGTATCAAAAATCAACACCCTCAGATCTACAAAAAAGTTTATTTTCTCCTTGCTATGGTGCAGAAATTTTGACATGAGCTTCCCTCTTGCTGTAGTTTTAAAGTGTGTAATTCAAGGATGAATTGAATGATTTTTTTCTGTTTTCTTTGGTTGATATTGATCAATGATCGTGTATAACAAAGGTGGTGTTTAGCTGTTACTAATTTAATTTTGTCTGTCCATCAAGATCAATGGCAGATGGCTATAGTTCCATGCATTGCAAGTGTAGAAATTTATCGAATTCCTGTAAGTTAACGCAGTCTATCTATGCTTCAGGTTTGAGGCCTTTTGCACAAGGGAAGGCATATTTATTATTTATAAATCTAATTCAATGTTGTTAATTATTCACCCTATCATTTAAAAAGTTGTGTACTATCAAATGTGCCCTTAGATCTATATAATATTTATCACCCATATTCATTTCTAATTTTCTACTAATTTGTTTGATATTCTTTTTGTATTTATCATAAAAATGTAGCATTCTCCACATTTTTTGTGCATGTCTACTAGGTACATTGTAACCATAACATGTAGATTTGTAGCTACCTATGTATTTTGAACTCCTTCAATCTCAATTTTTGTCAACCAAAAATTTGAAGGGACTTGAAGGGTAATTTGCAGTGTTCCACGAAAACGCATTTTCCCTCCTTCATACCCATGTTTCCAAGACAGGGACGTTTCCAGGACAAGGAGATGGGGACGTGGCGTCTCCCGCCGTCTTGCCATCGCCACTGATGCTTCGCCGAAGACGGGGAAACATCTCCGCGTCTCCAAGGATTCTTGGAGATGCTGAGATGTCTCCCAAGGGATGTCTCCATGTCTCCTTGGGAGACATCTAGGTGTCTCCAAGAATCCTTGGGAGACGCCCAAAGGTTTCTCATGGGATGGGGAGACATCCAGAAGTCTCTCGTCACCCAACACAAAAAAACATTGTTTTTTTTTATTTTTTAAAATAATGAGCTATTTTTGGGGGTTGGGGGGTAGCCCTAATTTGACGTGGGCCCCACCCCTTCCCCCAATACAACATAAAACAGTCTGATTGAAGGAGTGAAAAGAGTGAGTGCAAGTGTGAGAGGAGTGAGAAGGAGCAAGAAGAGGAGGAAGAGGATTCTACAGCGTTTTGGAGAGATTTTTTAAGCACAAGGCAGTTTTTCTTGTTTTTTGTTTGTTTTATTTTCTAATTTTCAATTCTTTGTTTGTTTGAACTTTTTTTTTTATTCATTTCAAAATCAGATTTGATGTTGAATCTTGAGGGAATCATTCATCATTTTGCCCTCAAGATTCAACATCAAATTTTAAATAATATAAAATTATAAATTTTGTTTTCAAATTTGAAATTTCAAATTTATATTTCAATTTGTTACTAGGCTGAATTAATTTTTATTTTTATTTTGTGAAATGCACTGTCATTATCACAATGAGCTCCCATGACATGAGTGAGGATGAGATGGAAATCCATTCTCATAGTGAAAATGATTCAGATTTTGAACCTGATGCTAAGGGGGGTGACCATGGGGCTGATCCTAGAGCCCAATCTAATTCCATGGTGAGTGCAGCAGCTAGTATAGGTTGCCCTTCAGAGTTGTTGGCACAGCATGCTATCGGTGCTTATGATCCTAAATCTCCTCTAAGACAGTTTGCTTCAAGAATACAAGGCAAATCACGTACCAGAGGGGAAAGCGGAAGTGGCAGTGCAAAATTTGTGGGGTTGCATGGTTTGGTAGCATCACTAGAGTGAATGCACACTTCCTTTTTTCGAAAGGAAAAGGTGTGGATCCATGTAAGTTTTTGGCAGAACCTAAAAATATAGAGTACAAAATTGAGATGAACAAGCTTTGGGGCATTCCAGATGATATAGAAGTTTCAATCCCTACTACTTTATCTGCTAGGGCAGCCCTTTAGCAGAGCCAACAAGTGCAACATACTTCTCCTCATACATCGCAAACGAGAGGAATGATGTCTAGACCTTCACCCAGTTCCACTTCTAGTGCCATGCCCCAATCACAAGAGGCTAAGGGGACAAGGAAATGCAAGATGCAAAGTAACTACAAGTTAAACAGATAACACTGAGAGGGGGGGGTGAATCAGTGTTATGACTTTTTAAAACTTGCAGCAAACTCAGAAATTATCAAACATGAAGATATGAAGATAACAACACAGCACACAACAAGAACACGAAATATATCACATGGAAAACCCTTTCCGGTAAAAAACCACGGTTCAAAGTTTCTTCTATTTCAAAAAGGACACCAACCTAGATTACAAACTGAGCACCAACTCAGTGAAAATGAGACATCAATCTCAGATTAACTGAAGTCCTTGAGACAAAGGCTCCAACCTCTATGAGAGCTCCAACTCTCATAAACTGATGAACATATATAAGGAACAAATTTTGACCCACACTTGAAGGATAAGCACCAAATTCTTTTCAGATCTTCAAGAACAGTACTAATTTCCGAGAAACCATTCACCTCTATCAATGACAGCAAGCCCAGATAATGTTTAGTTGACACATCTGAACATTTTTAGTACTCAGCTCACAGTCCAAAAAGGACACAGAAAAATGAGTATAATATATATATATATATATATCAACCTGTGTCCACTCTTCTGAAATTTGAAACAACTCCTCCTCTGAAGTATATCCCCTCTGTTAATCTCCAGCACACCCAGAATCTCTGAAAAAATTCAGAACCCCTTCACACTTCCAAGATACGAGAAGTCTCTTGCGATAACTTTAGTCTATCAGTTACACTTCCAGAAAATTCTTTTTTCACAGAAAAAAAATAGCATCGATGCCAAAAAAAAATTCAGAACTTTTTCTCACGTCTTCCTTATTCTCGAGCCTCATTAAGAGCTAGCAGATTTAATTCCACTGACACCAAAAAAAATTCAAAACTTCCAGCCACAATGATTATATTCAAACCACGCACCAAGAAAAATAGAAGCAGCTCCCGATTTTAATCATCTCGACACTTAATGCACATTCCGCTTTTAAATCTTTTACACACCCATCATGGAGAACAAGGATATCTGCAGAAAAATAAACAACGATATCGCCAAAACTTTAAGACCGAAAATAAATCGTTCTCAATAAATGAGACTACTGCATGATCAACAAAACTCAGAATTGTGGCCCACGACTTCAGCCAAGAAATCACTCCACAATATTCAATACAGCACCCACGATAGCCTTAGCTGCCAAAAATAATATATCCATCGACCAAAAAAATAACACCTGGACACAGATTATAAATAATTTTAACACAAAGCCTGGTCTTCATTTTCAGACACTAAGAATAGGAATTCTCTGTTACTAACAACCACCGAGGAATGACAGAAAAAAAAAAAGAGATGCTTAAAAAATAAATCCCACGAACTCTGCCCAAAAAACCACAACGCATGACTTGAGCCAGAAATAAATTGTCCACGATAGCCTCCAGAAAAACTATGATGAAAAGTAACGCACAAGGATGAGAATTAAAGAAATAAGAAAGCCGCCACTCTCAAACAATTCGATACTGAAGATAATAAATACATGTTGAAGGCACATGTTAAAGATAGCCAAGATAGAATATGCGCTAAGTGCATAAAATAAATAACCGTCTCCCATAAATTTGTGAAGCCGTCTAGAAACTTTATAATAAACTTGGCTTTCTTATCCAAATAGATTGATTCTTTTGAAAAAGCAATGCTAACGTGGCAAGAATCTGATATAGCAGCTAATAAATTGACAAATAAGCATTCACCCTGCTGATGCAGACACACACATAAGCTCAAGCTGACAGCCAAACACCTCAAGCAGCCAACCAAGCACGTCAAGCAGCTCAAGCACATCAAGCATCTCAAGCAAAAACGAGAAAATTTAATGAATAAACAGTAGCTCAAAAAACACTTCAAACTTAGTCCAATAGTATCCACTTGACATCAATGACAATGTCTAACAGTAACCCCATAGCTGATTTGTTTAATGTGCGGCTGAAAGATGAAATAGATGAGTCCATTGGCAGGTTCTTCTTTGCCAATGGCATCCCATTTCATGTTGCACAATCTCCTTATTATATGTGTCATATCCTGTGAAGACAGCGGGATCATGAAAGGTAGAAACCTTATGAGAATACACATATATGTAAATTCGTCCACATTTCAAATTAATAAAATTATATAACCCATTTAATTGTTTACACCTTAACTAATCTTGGTAACGAAAGGTTGCATCCATTGCCAAAAACCGTCGCTGAAAGGACACCACGCCTTCAAAAGGGGTCACGTGTGTTCCGGAAGGTATTAAACACGCCACCAAGGGGAGTACGGTGGAAGAGGAGGCGGCAGAAAGGCTGGAAGCCAGGCAGAAGCAGCAAATAGGTAACGTTGTTACTTAGCCATGATATTAATGTAATTGCATGATGATGCTGAATCCTCCAACGGGCTGGTCTGTGAACGGATCAGGTCGACGCAGTATGGAGGGAGGTGCTGCTGGTTCTTCCCAGCGATGAAGAACCAGCGAGTAGAGCACCCCTCCCCATTGCTGGCAAACCGGTACACCCTCATGCCAATATAAACCATTTTTGCCACATGGATTAACCCTTTATAAATGATACTTATAGGCAAATAATATGCAATTCGATTCTCTGTAACTTCATTCTAAATCAGATGTGACTGAACATAAATCCAGGAAATGTATAGATAAACTACTAATCAATTATAAATCTGAATCAACATATAAACCATTTTTGCCAAAAGGATTAACCCAAATCTATAGCATGCTAAAGTATATCTCCTGCCAACATATGACCTGCACATCTCGGTTCAGTTGTAAGTCGTAAGATATACTCTAGGAATAGATGAGGATAAACGTAGTCATCTGCATTAATATGAATTAAGGAAAAGAACAGTAATCTATGATAGGGGTGTTTCTGAAATTAAACTAAATATAATAAACTCCAAATAACAGAGTGAATAAAGGATAATTAATTAACACACAATCTGAAACTGTTAATCTCTGTTATATGATTTTTTCTCTGCTGTTTCTTATTGGTTAATACATTCAGAATAAGGGGATTCCAGCCAGGGGTATGCTGGTCCCATCCTCAGGTAACCCTAGGAGCTCTAAGAGACGGGATGGGTTTGGATGGGCAGCCCAGCCAACCTGGAGCATCCCCGACGTTCCTGAATGGGTCTATCTTTCAAGTATCAGTAATGTAATTAATTCACTATTATGGCTAACATAGATTTATCTATTGCAATTCTTAATATGTTGCAGGGAACCCTAGATCCGATTCATTGCCCTGTTCAAACCCTTGGGGTAACAAATTTGACCCTAATCTCAAGCAGGCAGGCAGGTACAGCAAAGGTACGTTACAATATGGAGATGATGTCTATGGCAGCGAAGGGAGGACCATCATATGTGCCATTAGGTGAGACGAAATTGAGAACCACGATCTTGGATAAGAGCTATTCCAAGATCAATATTTTGATGGAGAAGATAAAGGCATGTTGGGTGGCATCTAGGTGCAGCATAGTTACGGATGGGTGGACAGACATTAGCCATCGTCCACTCATCAACATCATGGTCACATATGCAAAGGGCCCATACAACCTTAGAGCAGTTGATTGTATAGGGCATCGCAAAGATGCTGATTTTCAGTTTGAGGTTCTCAAGGAGGTGATTGAGGAGGTTGGGCCACAAAATGTGGTCCAAGTAGTGACAGATGCAGCCCATGTGTGTAGAGCAGCAGGGAAACTTATTCAGGCAGCCTATAGACATATTTGGTGGACCCCATGTTGTGTGCATGCCATGAACAATGCACTCAAGGACATGGGGAAGATTGACTAGATTAGAGGGGTGGTCAACGATGCGAGAGATGTGCAAATGTTTATCTGCAACCACCACAATTCACACGCACTCTTCAAGACCTTCACGAAGGAGTTCTTGAAACCAGTTGAGACCAGATATGCATCCTATTTCATTCTCTTGGAGAGAATGATTGAGTTGCAAAAGGTATTGCAACTCATGGTTATGACTATAGAGTGGAATAGGTGGGACGAGGCCAAGACAGAGCACGGGAGAAGGCTGAAGGAGATAGTGAAGAGTGATGTGTTTTGGACTGATGCGAAATACATCGTCTCCATCATTTCTCTTGTATTCTAGGTCATCAGTTATGGGGATGGGGATGCACCTAACCTTGGAGAGGTGTAGAAGTGCATCGACTCTATGCTTGACCAAAAGAGGGTTGTTGTGCGAGTGAAGGACCCCACTCTAACTTTCTACAATGAGCACATCCAACCAATCATCAAGCACAGATGGGACAAGTTGAACACTCCTTTGAATATGGCTGCCTATGCCTTGAATCCTAAGTGGTACGAGGCTAGACCGGGTAGAGTGATACCAACTCGGGATGATGAGGTGAAGACGGGGTTCTTTAGTTGCATAGAGAAGATGTATGATTCTAGAGATGTCGGCATAATTCGCACTGAGTGGGGAAAATTTGCCACTCTTAGAAGCTATTCAGATGCCGAAAAGATGGATATAGAAACTATGGCATAGGAGGACCCACTTTTGTGGTGGAATTGTCATGGTCTGAAATCTTTGACCACCGCTCTAGCTATTTGTAAGCTATCCCAATTCCCAAGTTTCCAGGTCTTCAACTGTTGAGAGGAACTAGTCTATATATAGCTTCATCCGCTCTCTTAGAGTCTCTTAAGAGGAACAGACTTAACTCTAAGAGAGCAGAGAAGCTTGTGGTTGTACATAGTGTTTTGCATCTCATGGACCACAAGACACTTGTGTACAAGGAGAGTCCAGCGGCATGATGGGATGTAGAGCCAGAGGAGCCATCACTGATTGATGAGGATAATCCTACCACTTCAAATGCAGGGCTGGTTGGTGTGAGCTTAAGGGATATTGACCATGGGGAGTCCAGCAGTTCTAGTGATGAGGAGTTTGCACTTGCAGATGATTAGAGGCCTCCCTTCACTACCTTTTGAGTTTTGACATTTTGACGTTTAGTCTTTTGTAATGTTATTACTATTTGCTATTTGATGTATCATGTAATCATATTTATAGACTTTGTGATATCTCATATCTCATATCAGATATTCATATTTTCGATATAATAGAAATCTCCAATTTGACAATTTCATTTGTCAAAGTTTATTTAGCAATTAGCATTCAAGAAATCTTCATATTTAGATTTAGTATTTCAAATTTCGCTATTTAGTATTTACTATTTTAGTATTTTACTAATTTCCTATAGTTTCATTTGAAATGTAATTCTTATACTGTTATACATCTTTTCACAACTAGTTTTTCAACTACTCTAAGTATATGTATAACTATATCAGCACCATCACCCCGCCACCCCTCCTTCCCCCCTCCCCCGCTGTTCCCTCGGCGTCTCCAAACCTAGGTCCTTTGTCCTCCCATCCCCGAAATCCATCCCCATGTCCCCCCGTCCCCAACAGCCGTGGAACACTGGTAATTTGCTTTGATGATTGCTGCTATTAGTTTCCTGTACTAGCATAAAACATGTGAAATTTGTTGTCAAACATATTTCTATTGCTCTTATTTGGATTGATTATTGTGTTTTCAAGTTTTGGAGCTGCCTAAAACAGATATCGACCACTTTACAGATTTTCTATTCTTTTCATTATCTTTGCAGGTATATGTTGTCCAGATTTGTTGCAGGTGGCTTCTCTTGGGAAGATTGAATACGGCAGACTGTGCCAGATGGCCACATCCATGTTAGATTCTATGCCTACAAGGCACTCAACCTGGTACTTGCACTTAATTACTTCCATATCCAGTACTAATCATTCTAATAAGAGGGCTTCTGTATCTATGTTTACATGAATCTTCACATAGTTGTATATTCCTAGATGCTTACTGAAATCTGAAGCAGTCAAATATTATCCTCTTGTTCCTACCTTTCTGAGAGAGCTTTACTGCAAGCATTTGCTAGGGAGCAATGAAAGTCTGATCAATATTGATACTGTACCAGATAGGGTCATCTGTAGGATTGAAAGCTGGGGACCAGTGCTTCATTAATAGGCCTTCTTTTTCATGAACAAGGGCACTTCCCTAAAAGACCTAGCCTTTTTTATTTTTTAAGAAAAAAATAGCCATGAAATATACATTTGGAATCATAAGTTTATCCACTAAGCCTGATGGTTTTCAGTTTTCATGCACCAATGCTTTCAATGGTGTCGATCCAATGAATAATACCATAAATCTATAGATTTCCTCTTTTTATTTGATTAGCCATATTCCATTCACGTATCTATTAAGAATTTGATCTTAATTAGGGTCTTAATTATATGATAACAGCCATTTCTTTTTTTGTACGAAAAGGCAGTTAGCAGTCCTACAGTGATGATCAATGAATTGCAATTTCACTTATTACAGATCTGGATTGTCTCATTGAAGACAGGAGACGCAAAATTTGGATTTTCATTGACAGGGCTGGTTCTTTGAGACAAGGCCATAGTAAATTCAAGGAGGTCCGGTGCAATATCCAGCCAACCTTTGTTCAAGAAAAATATCACATGTTTGGGTGGCAGGTGCATCCTGTTGTGGTGGTGAATGCAGCATAATTAGAGGTGGTATCAAATTTCAACTCCAGTAAAATTGTGTTGCCTTATATGCTTGTTGTGGTTATTAATTTCCCAATTTCCATTTTTCATGTTTCACTTCTCTGTTTTCTTCAATTGGCACATGAATTATATATGCCATACACTGATCTGTATTACATAACATAAATATTAAATATACATAATATGTAAAAGGAAGCTTCTAAAGTAAGATATATAAACATAGAGATGCATAATATATTTAATAATATACAATAAGTAAATTTGTCTGCAATGCATCAAATAGTCTCCAACTTTGAAATGAATTCAGCAATAATTAGAGGAAAAATTTGCTAAATGCAAGGAAAACCATAAGTGAACCTGAAGAAATGTTGCTACAGAATTCTGATCCTTTGGTGCAAAGGAAATATCTCCCCGCTTTCTTGCAATATATTCAATGTTTTTCTCAACCTGAAATGTGCCAGCAAAGCCAACCCATATTTCAAAACAATATAAAGTTGCTCAGTAATGCATTCAAAATATGCTACTAGAATGGACTATACGTTAAAGCTTAATCAAATAGGTGTAATTCCCTGTCTGCAGAAGAAATGTTGAAAAAAAATAAATGGGCACCAAACTATTGGTTGTACCATTATAGCTAAACTAAAAATGCACGCAATAGATTGCAGGTTGCAACCAAAAAGATGATAAACCTATTAAAGGTGTATTCACTACCATATCCAAACAAGAGCTAATAGTTCGATGTTCACAATACTAAAGCAAATAAAGACCAAATAAGGGCATTAAAAGAATTATTTACCACATTAAGAGTATCATGGAAACTCTAATGAACCATGGCACCAAATCATGTAGCTTCATGGCAATGACATTATTTTGATACACCAAAATGCATAAATATAACATCCCTCATCAAATTCATTTAGGTACAAAACAAAGTTGAATTGTTATGATGATGCAGGAGCATCTGAGTCTTCCTATCTTGCCTTCTCAGGTTTTTTCACCTTTTCTTTCGTTATTTTTGTGTTGTAGGTGCTGGTGATGGAGGTTAATCCTTAACCCATGTGTTTCTCCTATTTTGGGTTCCTCCTGGTCCTCTAATTTTGGTGCGCCACTTCATATTCCCACGCTTCTGACTGCTCATCAAGGCAGGGATATCCTAAGCATTTCCATTCTATTTTGGGAGTCTCCCAAATGGGCGACTCGTGAAATTTTCTAACATTGACCTGACAGCAATTACTTAACCTTGTCTTCATTTTGTCCACCTTTGGCTGATGTTTCAAATATTAAAGCTTTTGTTTCTTTCACTGGCATCAGTTACTTATACCGGACACTCTTATTCCTTTCCAGTGGTTGCTATTTCTCCTCTACTGGGCAAAACCTTCAACAAGGATTGTGCCTTATGAAGCATTCATTATAGAGCCCATTTGAATGGATTAAATCCTAGCCGTTGATGTAAAATGTAATATCTATAAAAGGCCAGTGCCTCTCTCATTGTAAGGATTAGAAATTAGAATTAGAATTAGATTAGAGGTAGCAACAAACAGCAAGTAGAATTAAAAGTAGAGTAGAAGTTGTTGAGCATAGATTGTTGTACTGGCAGTTGAAGCAAATGAATAAAGCATTGAAGTATGGTGTTTTGCCAGTTGCCTTCTCCTGTTTGCATGGTTTCTTTCATCAAATTAGTTAAAGTTCAATGATTTTAATGGTGAAGTGTGAGGGTATTTCATCAAATTAGCTGATTGTGTGTTCCTGTGCGTTGTTAATCTGAGCCTATTATTGCTATTAGTTCAACTGTGGATGCTCGTTTGAGTTGCGCCAGAACTGGGTACTCCATGTATGTTCATGATCTGAAAATATATTATTTTCCTTTGGAGACTGCACTATTTTTGTGGCGTTGTGAGTTTATCTCTAGTTAAGCAGGAATCAGTTTATGTCAAATCTGTCTATCTGTAGCATTAGCCATTACTATCATCGTCCCTAGATTCTTTGAGCCCTATCTTTTTCTCTTTATTTAAATCAGTTTAAGAAGTGAAGCATCAAGTAGATCGCCATATCAGATGCAAACCAGCTTGTCAAATGTGTAATTTCCTTTGTGATTACCAACAAATCACATCATCACTAAGTTATCCTAAGCACAGTCAAGACCTACCATCCAAAACCTTGAGGTTATCTTGTTTGGACAGTCAGAAAGCATACAAGGTTTCCTTATTCAAGAGAGAATAGGATATACTTTGTGTATTTTATTCTGTGTTGACAGAAGTGCAAACTTCCCCATCATCGGAATTGGCGCTAGAAGGAGGGCATTCGAATTTGTAGCAAGCTAAGTGTAGTATGAGCTTTCAAAAGCCAAATCAGAGATATGTCAAATCTCTTTCAAGTTGAAAAATAAAATAAAAAAGTGAAAAACCAGAAAATACCCCAAAAATACAAAATACAAAAATTCGGAGTCAATGTGGGAGCAACCACTTTTAGAAATAGTCCCCAGGCTGATATTTCTTAGCTTCATAGGAGATTGAATGCACAGTTGTATCCTAGGAATTTGTCTGAATTCACATCTACAAGAAATTGTAGAATCCAAGACACAACAGAACATGATGAGTTACATTGTTGACATTCTTGTCAATTGTTGAGCTAGCACTACAAGGAAAAATATTCATTTGGGATATAGCTAAGCAAACCTGATAATTTCAATGCTTCGCAATGCAATGATGAATTCAAAAAGTTCAAAGAAATGATCGAAAATCAATTGAGTCTTGAGAATGGATTATGCTTAGAAAAAAATTTGTTGATTCATTAGTGCAGGATTCACAACAAATCTCATTCAGAATTTACTTGTTCATTGTGTCTAAAGGTTGTTAATCAAGTTAGATACCAGTTTGGATTGCCAGAGTCACCAGATGAGTGCATCAGTGACAAAATTTGGAGTGCACATCTGCCAGCTGACAAGTATAGAAGAACAAAAGAAGAGTGTATCACAACATCTTCCAATGATGAAAAGTATGAATCACAAGATGGTACAGATGTGCTTGATGATCAATGTGTAGCAGTGAATGATAGCTTTGTGTTCCTTGCACCTAAAAAAGAGTGTGCTGAATTGAGAGTAGAGGAAACAATTGAAGATATCCAAGCAAATGAGATGGTAGCAAGTAAAGATCAATGTATGGAAACATCAAGGCTTGGGATTCTACAAACCATGGATACTTGAGAAGAGCATCATCAAGGAAATGAGAATGACAACGTAGTAGATGGCATAAAGGGTTATCATACATTTGATGCTTCATCATTTCAAGAACAAGGAGGTGATTTCCATACTTCCCATAATGAAGCGGTCCTAAATGAGGATTCAAATGAGCATTTATCACCTATCCAAATGGAAGATATCGTTTGGTAACCATTCATCCCTACAACAAGAGGCAGATGAAGAGCTTCAGGTCATTCCAAGTATAGAAATTTTGAGATTCATGGGAGAGAGTGACCAAATTACTCTTGTTAACATTGAGAACAGCCAAAAATCTAAAGAAGAATGGAATGACTTAGATGATTGTCCAGATCCATCATTATTCAATGCTTCATTGATTCATAAGGAGGACAGTCATTTTGAGGAACTGAAAAAAGAAGACATTGTTGATAGGCATTTAGATCTGCCTGCTTTTCAGGAAGGAGAAATCGCTGAAGATATTGAGATTAAGTTAGAGGAGCACCCTAAGATGATATTTATCAGTGAGGCCCTGGTGTTTGAGGATATGATTACAAAAATAAATAAAGATTCATAGTTCATGCAATATGATGACACCCAAATGGATGAGATATTTCATGCTCCCGAGTTCAACCTTGAATTTGATTTTCAGTATGCACAACTCACTGATGAATACAAAGTTGATTTACATATGCCAAATGCAAGCGGAATGTTGCACCACCAGTTGTGACCTACTGAAGCTACTGAAGATCTCTTACCACATGACACGGCGAATGGTAAACATGATTTGTTGCATGAGTCAAATACGTCAGGTTGTCTCTTTCCCTGCTTCTGTTAAGTCTGAATCTTATCAATTTGATTATGGATGTTTAGGGAAAACAACCTGCATATGGATCAATCATAGACCCAATGAATTACCTCAATTGTTGATATTGCCTGATGTCCTGGTTGAGCATGAGAGGGGCCCACTGAAAATTTTTCTTTCAAAGTATAAAGACGAATCTGCCACACTTAGGACTATGCCCTTTACCCTATTAATGTTGCATATTTTGAGAAGTCATCTTGGGTCAGGGGTTCACATGGATAGTCCATAGTTTGCTCAGTCAACCTTTCCTTGTACATATTTAGTTTAGTTTTGCTTTCTTGTTTAGAGTAGATTGGTTTTCTGTTCTTAGCTTACATTTCATGCTTTCAGCTTTAGATCAGGTGTCTTTTTGTCTTTAGCTTAGTTTGCTTTAGAGGGGCTAGCTTTCAGAAATAAGGAACAACTTGGAGATGGGAGAGATTGTGGGAAAACCTCAATCTGATTCCTAAAAACTGCAAAAGTCAAACTTCATCCTCCCCGAATTCGGTGGTAAGTAGGATTTTAGGAATTTCAAAATTCTGCGAAGTATATGTTTCTATCCATATTCAATGGTGGGATACAAAACCAGATTAATCTTATTCCTAAAAACATTCCCAACGCCGAATTTCTAACCAAAACACCTCAAAATTTGATGGTTGCAATCAGATCAAGAATAAACTCTTATTCCTATAAAGTTTCCTATCACCAAGCTTTTGACCAATTCAACTCCGAATTTCTAACCAAAACACCTCAAAATTTGATGGTTGCAATCACATCAAGAATAAACTCTTATTCCTATAAAGTTTCCTATCACCGAGCTTTTGACCAATTCAACTCCAAATTTAGTGTTTGCACTCTGAATGGGAACAAGGCTTAGTTCCTAAAACCTATCCTAGTACTGAATTTAGCCCCATGACCTCCCCAAACTTGGTATTGGGAAGAACTTTAGGAATTCCAAAATGCTGCTATGACCAACTTTCAAGGACCAAAAATTGGTGGTGGCATTAAAATTTGGATTAAGCCTCAAGTCTTACAGGACTTCCTAGCACCGAATTCTGCCCCTTGACTTAAGTTTTCTCTCCCCAAACTCGGTGATAGCACACATATCAGGAATAGGCTTAATCCAAAAGGTGTTCCTAGTACCGAATTTCATGACAATGTCATGCTACTTCAACAACAAACTCAGTACTTGCAGCCAGATCACGAATAAGTGTTATTCCTAAATGTTTTCCATACACCGAGTTTGCAGCTTATGCACCATTTCAAAACAGAAAATTCTCCATTCGAGCTGCACCCAGAGATTCCATTTACAACAGTCTTAGGCCAAAGTTTCAAAGTGACATTCCATGTGGTGTCTGTTAATTTTAGCACTTTCAGATTAATCTAAACTCAGAAAATCAGAATTTAATTACTAATTAAATTGATTAGATGAAGGGTTTGTTATTTTCCAGATTTAAGCATAACAAAGAAAGGAACAAATAAACACAAGACAAGGTTACCCTGGGAAAACCTCCTAGGAGGAAAAACCCAGCCAAAAGATCCTCAGATCTGATTATGAATTATGTTCATATGAGAGTTACAACACTTATCTCAAGTACTTGAAGGTGTTTGATAATGTCTTCCACAAGACTGCACTTTCACAAGCATCAAGGAGTCACATCTGCACCTTTAACCCTTCAAACAGAAATCAGGTCCAAACCCTAGGTTGGTAATGCATGAAGTCTGTTCTTTGATTGACTGCAACTTCAGTTTGCCCTCCTTCACACCAGTTCGCTCTTCACATGAATGAATTTCACACTTTAATTGGCAGAGGTAGTTCACTGATGTAACTGAGGTATTTCGCTGTGATGGCAGATCTAATATACTTCCTTTAGCTTGCAATGGCAGACATATGTTTATTCCTCCTTAACTCACAATGGCAGACATATATTTCTTCCTCCTTAACTCGCAACTGGCAGAGATATATTTCGCATAGGGTCAAATGAATAATGAATGTGTGTTTTGTGTTTTGCAATTGATCTTTACTTATATGAGCATTTAACCCATATAACCCCAAGTCGGCCTTGATAGAATATATGCATTTTGGTGCCAAGTTAATTTAGTGTGGCGTGGTACATATGTGGCGTGGAGTTATGGGGCTGGTCCTGTCTTGGGGGCACGTCACCCTTTTAGGATAGGACCCAGTCCTATATGGGTTCGGATGTTGCCTTAGGGCAATCCGAACCCTCTTACCTAGTTATAAACAACACTCTCTAGGCAAATTTAAGCATCTCTTTTAATCAAAATCAAAGCAATCCCAAACTGAAGTTGTGAGAACCCCTTCAAATTTGGTGTTAGAACACAAGTCAAAAACTGGCCCTTAATCCCAAAAGTATTCCCAACACTGAATTTCTGACCAAACTCCTGAAATTCGATGATTGCAGCCAAAGTAGGATGTAATATCCTGAACTGTCAATCTGAGTCAGACTGCTGATTTGTTTCCAATATTTGTCTTTGAACAGCGAAAGAGGTTTTTGCTGATTTTTGTTTTGTTTTGATGTTTTATGATTGTTTTGTGTTTTTTTGCCTTGAATGAATAATGAATGCAAGATACAAGGAAATAAATGGACTGAAAATAATTATTAGAATTCTGAAATTTACAACAGCAAATTATAATTACAATTATAAAGCTTATTTCTCCACAAAAAGACAATTTTCATACCAGGAGTCCAATCGCCTAGCCTAGATAGTGCTTTTTAATTGAGAGATCTCACAAAAATGGCATTATAGGGGGCGTTCAGGTTGCAACAGCTCCTCCAATAAGGTCTATTAGCATCCACTATAATTATCAAACCCTTTTATTGAAGAAGTAATTAAAACTGCTACAAGTTCTAACAGGCTCTCAGGAGAAATCACTGAATTTGCCCTCTAATCCTCAAAGAATTGCTCATACTGTTCAAATCTGACTGAGAAAGTCTGATAAAACCACTTATTTATTGATTCCTACCACTAACAATGAATTTCCTACAATATTCAGACCCATATTGCTGCTGAATATTTTTTTTAACCCTGTTGATGTCACCAAGAAGGTACGGCCAGCATAGGATGACCTCCTGGAGCTGAATAATGTTATTTGCTGCCCCAACTTCGAAATTCAAAAGGATTTACACGTTGCTCTTGTTTAATTGTTAATACAGAATTTGATTGTATATTAATATAAGCTGACGACAATGGGAAAAAGTGATTGAGGATTCCATGGCCAAGGACAACTCTGGCCTGCAGAATATGATGTGCATTAATTATCAAGGGTTTTTGTCATCAACTATGCATAAGATTCCTAGGATGACATACAACAATTTTGTATAGAATACTTTTACAAATCAATACAAATTACTTTTGTTCATAAGAAAAAAGCAAACTATATCCATGATCAAAACAAGCTATGCTGAATGACCAAATCACATGAATTATAAAATGATTCCAAACACCACAACCTGCTCTATCAGTTGCTTTACTTGTCGACGGAACCTGTCAACTTTGGTATATTTGTTGAATTGTCGCAAACGAACAAGCGGAATAAATGCTAACTCAGGGAAAGATACAGAATAACTCCACTGAGTCAAATGTTCAGCTAGATGTTCAAGCACAGAAAAAACACACTCCTCTTGGAAAGCACGTGTTTTAAGGGTTGGTTTTGGAACCTGTTGCAGCAATATTTAGTCATTTTTACAAGTAGCAGTGCAAAACAAAAACAAGATATCAACTAAGGAGATACTGACCTTCAAGATTGTCGAAAAGTCAACCGCTTTCCCAACTCCTCCAGTAGGTGGCCTATTTAATTCTTTGAACTCTAGCATATCCAAAACAAGAGAAGCAACATGAATATATGTCTCTGTGGCAAAGCCAAGCCTGTTCAACATTTTTGTGCACTGCACTCTCAATGGAAAGTAACGAGCAGTGGGTACTAATCGGGCAACTCCACTAATTATCTGAGCTACTGGATATGCCAATGGCTGAAGATCATCCTTCCCTGTATATCTACAAAGCACCTTTACCCAAAGTTCAAGGCAACATATGAACTTCCAGCAATAAACTTGCTTGAATGCTTCCTGGACATATCCAATCATATAATCAAGATTTGCAAATAAGACAATATCTAAATCTGGAAATTACAATTTAAAAAGGAAATTTTTTTATAATTCATCAAAAACATTTGAAAGAATTTCAAGAAACAACAGTGTAAATTTCAGTCCCATTCTTTGCTTCCTTAACAGTGAAAAGTTTGTTATATAGTTTTCTTGCTTTGTTCATATATATGTGTCTGTTTGAATATACTTATATGAGCCGTAAATTTGTAGGTTTTATTGTCTAATACTAATCTTGTGTTGACCTTATGATTGTAGTGCAGAAGCATCTAGGATCGAGCAATCTTGCATCACCCACAAAGAGATACCTTTCTTTTCTGTTTGTGTTGTGTGTGTTGAGTGTTTTACTTTGCAAATTGGTGTGTTTCTCTAACAAGCTACTTCTATAGCAAGAGAATAATGCAAACTAACTTAATAGAACTTGAGAAAAATAGCTACAACTTTTTTTTTTTTGCAAACATAAGGAAATGAAAATTTAACTTTTCTTAAAGAAAGTAATATCTACAACTATCCATGAATGATTACATATGTTTAAAACAGATTAAGAACTAAACTATCAATAACAACATTATAAATTAGCACAAGAGTAGTTTAGGGTTTACTGATTTTGGATTCCATTTTGAATCTTTAAGTATCACTTTAAGTATCAGTGCATTCTGATAAAGAGGGAAAGTATCATCAGGGTGATTTTCCGCCCAACCACAAAATTAACAGTCCCCTGTGCCTCTTCCGACTGGAAGGGCCCAACCCTTCGCTAGGTATAAATAGATGATAGATACAATGCAATCTGAGATGGGTGTTTTGACCCTACACAACCCTAATCGATCACACACCATAGGCAACTCCTAACTAGTATGACCTCTGACTGGGTTGTATATACGGACCATATAAACTAACTAACACTTGCTTATCATAGCATCACCTTGGCCAAAGGTTTTACATGTTTGCAACACGATTAAAGTGTGTAGTCATTGCTCACCACCCTACTCGGCTAGATCAATGATGGTGTTGGTCTTTCAACCCCTCAAGATTGTCTCTAATGCTAAGTGCATACTGACTTGAACTTGAGACTTACTGAGCTCTAAATTTGTGCTTCTAACTAAGACAATCTAAAAGCACACTTTGTTGTTATAAGAACATTGTCATCTACCATTCTCAATGAGATACGTTTACATTTTTTTGTTAATTATTAGTTGTTGTTTTTTGTTGGCTTCATACTTGTGCACACGAGCTAGGAAACCTGCTCTAGCAAATTCACAAGTATGTGATTCTAGTCTAAAACTTCACTAAAGTTATGTTTCCATCTGTATACTGTTCCAAGATTTCATCAAGTCAGAATGTATACTTATTTGCAGCAGTCATTGAACTCTATGCTAAATCTTTCTTAGAATTTCAGTTCTGAAATCTGCTTTTTGTTAGTTAAATCCCTTATTTTGTTATAAGAATCAGTTTGGGTGTGTATGATTCTTGGTTCTAAACATAGCTACGCTTTTCCAGGTTTATCTTTGTTATAATTTCTCTAGCTTCCAAACGAGCCTCCGCTTTTCATCTCAGTATAAAGATGTTGATTGCATTCCAGGTTTCCTTTCCTTAGGAAATTCTAAGTTAAATGATGTGTTTGATACCACAATTTGAAAATGCTTATAAATGTTCATGTCAGTTCATTTCTATTGAAACTTCTTTATAAACTTATCTAAGTTCTTATCATGGTACATTTACTTAACTTAGCAATTTAGCTTAACAACTCAGCTACGGTTTGCTCAGATATTCATCTTCATGCAATAAGCAGTAAGTAATGATATGTGCTTAAAAAGTAATCATCGACTCTGTAAATGAAAGCATTTCTTAAAATATTGCTCATTATAGTTTAATTCTTTTCAATTTTCATAAAGCATAACACAATTTAATGGTTCGTAACCTGGCAAAGAATTTTGCCTTCCTAGCCCAATCCTGAAGTTAAACTTCCTTTGCTAGCCTTTGTTTTTCTTCTGCTGTTTATTACTTAAGCTTTACTTTTGGTGAGTAGAAAATAAGAGCTTAAAATTGTATTCTGAGAGCCGAGTTCTTTTACAAGGCTTCCCTTTTCCGTATATAACATACGGATTTCAAAATTAAAAGTTTCATTCTATAACAAAGTGGTTATAACAATTTCGATGCATTTCCAACAGTTTCATTTCATTTCCCAGAAATTTCCAATCCTTTCACCAGATTCTTTTATCCTCATAATGAGTTAAACCAATTCCTCAATAATAAGGAGGCAGTGGCATTCACTCAAGTTTATTTGTATGCTGTTTGAATACAACAAATCGACTTCACAGCCAATAGTACACTTCATGAACTTGGCGCCTTATTTAAATGATTACTCATTCACATAGTTACTTGGCTTGTAGCACTTATATAATTTTATATCTTTTATACTTAAGTATGGTCCATTTGATACATTGAATGTAACCAAACAAATACATAACTGACTATGTATACGCAGAATATTAAATTCTTATATTCTTATACATATGTATATATATATATTTGTGCTAATTGTCATGTAGCACAAACACACACACACACATATTCTCCTATTCAAACCAAAATGCTTCATTTTGGTTTCTAACCTAAAAAATTTGTTGTGCTGTACCTCTTGTATCAATTATCAATATTAGATAAATTGTTAAAGTAATCTTGAGATTAAACAAATGTTTAAATAACAAGCACCTAAAGCAATAATAGAATGACCAAGATGCAAGAAAGCGGTGGAGAATCTGGTCCACCAAAGACTATAGTGGCTAAGTTAGATAGACTTCTTCTTATGATGCAAGATACCCAGACCAGGCTCCGAAATCTGGAGCAGAGAGCAGAGGGCTAAACTAAAAACAGAAATGAGGAACGAGTCTCAGTACAGAGACAGCTTTAGTAAACAAGTACACACTCGTCAAAGTGAACAAAGGGGAGAATAATCCCATACTCAGTGGCAGGAGGCGCTGCCAAGGCATGGTTGACTGAAATGGAAAAAAAAATGAGATCCATGATTATACAAAAAACATGAAAGCTATTTGGGGAGCCTACCAACCAAAAGGAGAAACGACTGGTTGGTGGGAAAACAAGAAGGCCGGATTAGACCTAAGGTCAGCTGATGTAACCTGGGATAGGTTTGTGGAGGTCTTTAGGCAAAGATGGCTGCCACAGCTCCTTTTTTAGCAGAAACTAACAGATTTCCAATATCCAAGACAAGGGGAACTCTCCATAAATGCATACTGGGAGAAGTTTACCCGATTACTCAAATATGTACCCTAATTCTAGACTGATGAAAAATACAGGATTAGAAAATCCATCATGGGTTTCAATAACCATATAGGAGGATCAGTTGATGTCCTGGCACCAACCACAATGGATGAAGCCTAAGAGAAGGCTATCAGACGAGCAAAAGCTTGAAAAAGATGACTCTATCAGAGACATAAACAAGAAGGTCAAACGGCTTCGATCCTCCCAAACTTTTAAAAAGAAGGGAGATAGGTATGAATTTAACAGTAAGAGTGGTAAGGGGTTCAAGGGAAGTCATCAAGAATCCAGAGGAGATCGAAAACAGTTCAATAATTCCAGAAAGGACAGTGAGGCAATTAACAGAGGGACGGAGAAGAAAGGACCTCCTGGGGGTGTTATACATGTGGAGGTGAATACTATGCTAATCAATGCCCGACAAAAACTCAGGGAGGGCAGCCCCAAAGAACCCTTTGCCGCCTCAACAAGCAGCATTTCAACAGAGGATACATGCAGCAGTAGACAACTGGCAGGTAGAATATCAGTTCACTCCAATCGAGACTCCAGGTATGCTCTATGGGAACCCCGTAACAATGCTTATAGATACGGGAGACACAAAAAATGTTATTTCTCTTAGGATACTGAGTAAATTTCCAAAAAGAGTTGGTTTCATGGCTAAATCTTGGACTGTAGAATATGCCAACCAATCAAGAACTCGAGTAGAGCAATGTCTATTTGAGGCTAAGGTTGAACTTCCTAGCTTCACAACAGAAGTTGACCTATACGTAGCACGGTAGCACCCTTAGGCAAGTATGATATTATCCTAGGGATGAAAACTGGTTAGGAAAGCACCAAGCTAGGGTTGACTGTTATGATAAAACGATAGAGAGCTTAGATGACCTAGGGAACAAGGTGTTTTTGCAAGGTACTTGACAGGAAGTCAAACTGCGACAACTCTCTGGTATCCAACAAAAGCGAAGCGAAAAGAAGGGTTGTCAAATATTTGCAGTTAAAATGGAAAAAATAAACGAATCCGATGAAATCAAATTCCACGATGATATGATGATTTATGAGACAAGTTATCATAATGAAGAAGAGCATCGGGAGAGAGGAAGACCAAAGAAATCTTTTGAAGATAGATATCCCTATCTTCGAAATTATCAAGACGTGTTTCTTGAAGAACTACCCGGGTTACCACCCAAGAGAGTATTCGATTTCTCTATTGAGTTAATGTCAAGAGCAGCGCTAGTATCAAAAGCCCCATACTGAATGACAATTGTTGAACTCATGGAGTTGAAAGCGCAATTACAAGAATTATTGAATAAGGGATTAATTAGACCTTGTGTATCACCATGGGGGGCACCAGTAATATTTGTTAAGAAGGAGGATGGTACCCTTTGCCTTTGCATTGACTACAGGATGTTGAATAAATTAACCATCAGAAACAAGTACTCCTTGCCATGCATTGATGATATGTTCAATCAAATGCATGGAGCCGCAGTATTTTCCAAAATAGATCTACGATTAGGGTATCATCAGTTTAGGCTTAGAGAGGAGGATGTTCACAAAATGGCCTTTAGAACTCACTATGGACATTACAAGTTCACCGTGTTACCATTTGGACTTACCAACGCCCCAACCGCATTCATGAACCTGATGAATAGCATATTCCATGATTGCCTCGACAAGTTTGTACTAGTGTTCTTAGATGATAATTTGATATACTCTAGGAATGAGGAAGAGCATCTACAACACTTGCAAACAATCCTACAATGTCTCTACGAGAACAAATTGTATGGAAAGATGTCCAAATGCACTTTCTTTCAGAAAGAGGTGCAAAATCTAGGGCATATTATCTCTGCTAAGGGTATAGTTGTGGATCCAGCTAAGATAAAGACTATTTCAGAATGGCCAACCCCTAGAAACGTACAAGAAGTAAGAAGCTTTATGGGCTTGGTAGGTTACTATAGGAAGTTCGTAATGAATTTCTCGCACATAGCTTATCCCATAATATCACTTCAAAGAAAAGGAAAAAGGTTTGAAAAGACCGAAAGGTGCTAGAAAGCTTTTGAACTCCTCAAAGAAAGACTGGCCATGGTACCGATTCTAAAAGTGCCAGATCCAAAGGGACATTTTATGGTGGTAACCAATGCATCTAGAGAAGGACTAGGTGGAGTCCTAATGCAAAATGGGCAAGTGATAGCTTATGAGTCCCGAAAACTCAAGAATTATGAGCAGAATTAGATGCCACATGATGCAATAGTGCATGCTTTACAAATGTGGCATCACTACCTTTTAGGAAAACCTTTTGAACTTCGAATTGATTATCAGGGGTTAAAATACATTTTCACCCAACCAAATCTTAATACGCGACAGAGGCGATATTTGGAATTAATTTTCGACTATGATTTTGAGATCAGTTATATCAAAGTAAAATCGAGTGGCAAATGCTTTGAGCTGTCGACGTCATATAAATGCTATTACTGCAGTTCATACAGATTTCAAGAACCGGGTGCTTCAACAATTAGAGGATGACAAATATTACCAGCAGGTAAAAGAAGCCCTACAAATTAATCCTCAAGACCCAAGCTATGAGGGTTTCCGAATTGAATCCGATGATTTACTAGGGTATCAAGGCAGAATGTATGTGCCTAAATCCCTAGAACTAAGTAAGAAACCTAGCATGGAAAAAGGTGCACTCAGCACCATACTCAGGACATCCAAGAGTTACTAAACTCTTAGCCGACATTAAACCTCTATATTTTTAGAAGGGTATGAAAAAGGATGCCACAAGATTTGTAGCCAATTGTTTAGAATGTAAAAGGGTTAAAGCAGAGCATCAACATCCGGCAAGTTTGTTACAACCCAACGCTGTCCCAGAATGGAAATGGCAGACAATCAATATGGATTTTGTCCAAGGATTGCCCATGTCGAGAAACAGACATAATGCTATATTGGTAGTGGTTGATAGGCTTACCAAAGTAGCCCACTTTATAGTTTATACCAAGAAACCTAACAGATGGAGCACCCATTATAGCCTATAAATTTGTTCAAGAAATATTTAGACTACACGAAGCACTGGAAAAGATAATATTAGATAGGGATGCTAGAATGACCTCCAGATTCTGGCAAACCCTGTTTGCAGTCTTACATACTCAATTTAACATTAATATACATTAGAATATGATTTACAAATGTACCCAACTGAACATTAATATGCATGTAGGGCATTCCATAATTTTAATATACATCAGAATATGATTTACAAAGGTTCATGACTTCACAGAACTGCATGGTAGAGGGCAGGGATTTCAAATTGAACCAAAAAATCTCTTAATTGTTGTAATTCGGCAGGTTTTATGACATGATTTTTTTTCCTCAGAAACAGCTCGAGTCTCCTAAAATTCCCATCAAAGGAGAATGAATAACATATTTAATTTTTAGACACAGCAGAGATGGAGATAGCTATACTATTAAAAGCATCTACTAGACCTGAAAGGGAAACCATATATATTCATTATGTTCAACCAAACTTCCAGCATGACAGGGGTCAGGGGGATGATTTCTAAGACTGATTTACGGGTGTCCATTTTTAAGGGATGCCAGGGGACTGCAGTTTTAAAAAGAGAAAACTTAAAAACATAAGAAATTTAAAATATTCATACGATAAGGCATTCACTAAAATTTTAAATATTCATATGAGAAGGCATTCACCATATTTATCATATAACCATATTATGAAACATTGAGCTGAATTGAGAGTATACATGAGTCAACATACAAGTTAACAACATTTCAATGTATAATCATTTGAGTTTTCATTATCAAACTACACATATAACAAAATGGAAAGGCTGTAAGGCTACAAGTACAAAATGATAAAATGTAGACAACTAGATGTGCTGCTGATCTGCCTCTATCTCATCTACACCTAAGGCTAAATGAAAATTAGACTCTGAATCTAAGTCACTGCCAATATGAGGAGCTGCCTCATGCAATAGAACCCCCAACCAATCCCTCATGTGCCTGCTCTTCATCAATCTGTATGGCCTCTTTGGGATCAACATCCCATGATGTAGCTAGAGGTTATCAATTCTCTAGTGGCAAGGCACCATGTGTGGCCACCAACTTCTCCACTCATAGAGAAGCAAATTTATTCCTCTTGACTAATGAATTTGTATATGTACCAATTCCTGTCTGCAACAGAGGAACTTGACTGATGAATTTGTATCTGTATCTGTACTAATGAATTTGTATGTGGCGAGTGGCAAGCATCCTCAACTCTATTGCATCCCTACCATCCAATAAAGTCAACTTGAGCTAATGTAGTGCTATTTGACCTCACTTCTATTTTGCTAAATGTTGGACTCTGAAGATTGACGAAAGCAAACCACTGCATTTGAAGTTCCTTTTTGTTTTTGGTTGTTTGTGTCTTTGTTTTAGGTTGACAGTTATTGTAAAGGTCCCTGCGTCTTCCCCTTATTTTCTCATTTTTGTGTTTTTCTAAACTTTATTTGTTCTTTTTAGGGTTTGGCTGTAGGGGCCAGCTAGCCATTCCCAAGATAGTCTGGGGGTGCCTGGGCATCCCCTAGCTGTCCCTACCATGTCCATGCAGTTTTGCAATGTATGGAAATGTTTCAAATTTTTTAGGGTAGGGAATAGCTGAGGGATGTTTCCTACCCATCCCCATCTCCTAGATATGTTTCTGGTGCAAGACAAGGTTAAAAACACAGTGGATGTATTCCCAATTTACATAGATACATATTCATCCAAGTTCAATGCACAGAAAAAAGTTAAATAAGATGGTAAATTATGTCTCCTTCAATAGAAAGGCTGACTTTTCTTAATACAATTTTCAGATCAGAAATAATACTCCATAAAAGCAAAACAAGTTACCAAATGAGCAGAATATTCTACCTCGTGCACATAAACGAATCTTTCATTTCATCTTTGATGCAATAAGCCTAGTACCACAGAATCTCAAACAATGTACTTACCTTAGTCTTCATAGTAATGGCATTCCTTAAAATCATTGCCAATTGTCGAATGAATACAAATGCATGCTGGTATGCACTAGCTAAGTCTACCCCATACAGCTCAACCACACAGTTTCCGAGAAACTGAATTTGCTGCAACCTTGCTGAATTAACAAACTTGCAGTTTGCAACATAAGCTTTATATATACCTTTCAAACAGGCTTCAAGACAATCTGAACCCATCCGTACAGCCATGTCACGAATAAATAAAAATGAGACAACAGAGAGAGCTCCTTCTCCACTACCCCAGAAATGCAATGCAGCCTGTGAATGGAACAAATTTGAATGATATTGAAATCTAAGTAGCAATTATTTGAATTTCACTTCTTACAATGAGAATCATTTTACTTAATCATATATAAACTGCTTGAATGTCCTACCTTCACATACTTACGTAATAGAGTTGGAAAGACAGCCAAAAATATAATTGATGATCTAAGGCGGCGAATTGTGAATGAAATCATCCGATTGTCAGTCATTTGATTTAGCACATGCAGAGAATTACTGAGATATGATTTGACGAGAGACCCAATTTTCGCCCATCGTCTTGTTTGTTTCAATTCTAATATGGTGTCCTTCTTTCCACCAGAGCTAGAAATTCCCAACAATTTTCTGAATATGCCATCAACTTCAGTAAGAACAAAAACCATAATCTTATTAAATACATTACTTGTCATCACTCCTAGGTTTGGACCAGAATCATCTGTATCACTATCACCATAATGGCATGCTGTTCGAAAAGCTTGCATAAGTGAGCGAAGAGCACCCAAACTTTGATCCTCTACTATTGATTTACACCAACCATCTACAATTGTGGTTGTAATGATCTTCCTTGACAGCTGTTTAAAATCTTTCATGTCATTCATTTGTTCTTCGCCGGGCATTGCTAATTCTTCATCCTCACTTTTGTCATCTTCTTCAAATTCCTATATGCATCCACCAAATCTCATAATAGTCTTACAAAGACCAAGATATAAAGCTTTTTAGCTTTACAGACAAATAAGAAAAACAAATACATGACTAATCAACAATAAGACAAGAAAGAAACAGAAAGAAATAATTTTTCCGAAAGTAAATGTTCACACACATCATTATCTTCATCACTAAACTGAAGAAGTTCCTTGTCATGATCTTTCAAGAACTCGAAGAACTCAGGATCCTGCCAGAGAGTAAAGATTTAAAATGTAATTAGTGATGAACCAAGACTGCTCCAAATCTATTTGACGTGCAAAGAATGAAACATACAATAGCATTTTCTTTAACTGTACTGTATAGTTTGCAAGCTATAAATAGGCCAAAATGTATATGACAGACTGAACAGAAATCTACATAAAATATAAAATCTGCTACACTTTTTAATACTTGAGGAATATAAAATAAAAAACAATTGCCAATAGCAAGGTCGTAATATTCTGCAAAAAACATAACTTCATAGGGTTTAACAATATACTTGGAAGCAGGATGTATGAGGAAATAATATTATGGCATGCCTAATGTGGAGATACACACACAAGCAAAAGTTGGATTGACTTTTTAATGCTTAAAACAATTCACTTTTTGAAAACTATAAATTGTAAAATCATGCATACAAGCTTATGTCGTTATGTTAGTGTAATCAAGAGTGAATCAATGGTACAAACACTTATCATTGAGCATCTGTTCAGACTGCTACAGCTCTACCAAAGCAGCCATAGGTCAATGGTACAAACACTTATCATTGAGCATCTGTTCAGACTGCTAAAGCTCTACCAAAGCAGCCATAGGTCAGTGTAAACCCTCCAATAGTTGTACCATTCCAATCCTGCTATGGACTTGTTAAATACTTGAGTTTTGGGGAATATGAAGATCCTTATTTGCCAAAATATATAGCTTTCAACCTGTTGTGACATATTCACACATCGCCCCATTGCAAATGGGGACCCTCCTCCTTTTTTGCTTTCTAGGTTAGTCTTCTTGGCTTAGTCTTTTAGCTTCTTGGCTATTGATCTTTGCATTGGAGAATTTCTAGAGAGCTCATTGGGATAGGATGGTCTCTTTGGGCTAAAGTGAGTAAAATGAGTAGCAAGTGAATTTGGATTTACTTTTTGAAACCCTCCCCTTGGTTAGGCCTAAGACTTGTTTCTAGGGTTGAGTCTTGATTGAATTTGTGGAAGTCATTGTATCATGCTAGGAGTCTTGCCTTTTGAAACCTATGCCATTGAGTCAGGTCGAGGATGTGAATGAAGGTGTGAATCATTTGAGTCAGAGTGTTGTCAGGACCTCTCTTTTGCCTTTCAATCAAGCTAAACTCCTGCTTCAAAGCATCAACTAAGGAGAAATGAACTTAGATTTTACCTTCGGCACTAATTCGAGCAAATTTTGATCATAGACCATGAGAGCTAAACTTGAAAATTTGTCAAAGAGCCGAGAATTTGAACTTAATTGTCAAATTCGCTCCTGACCCTTCCAAGGGTACAGGAGCGAATTCTTCCTAAGCTCCCTTTGGCTCTCTTAATACGTGCCTTTGGAGTAAAATTAAGCCAAGTTAAATGATGAAGTATGGAGGAATTGAGCAACTTTGTCAAATTTCGCTCCTGACCCTTCCAAAGGGTCCAGAGCGAATTCCTCTTAGGGTCATGTACCTTCCAAGGGTACAGGAGCGAATTTCTTAGGGTCCTCTCTTACGCCTAAGTTTAGACCATAAGCCTTGCCCCATAGTGATTGGAAGAGTGTTGATGACTTGGAGATGAATTTAAATGAGCTTTTGATCTTGGACAATGAGGAATTTGAGTGAAAACCTCAAATTCGCTCTTGACCCTTCCAAAGGTACAGGAGCGAACTTCCTAGAGGGTCTTGTACCTCTCAAAGGTACCTAAGCGAAATGAGTAAGGCTGGTCTTTAATCCATCTTTTGAACCAGGTGCCCCCTTAAGGTGATTTGCTAGCATGTCCTAAGGCCAAGGCAGCGTGAGTGAAGGTGAAGTTTGAATGTTTGATTGATGTCCAAGCCTAATCCCTCAAATTTGCTCCTGACCCTTCCAAAGGGTCCAAAGCAAAATCCTTCAAGGGGACCTCCTATCTCACCTAAGACATTGAATTGATCTCATTTTGAGCCAAGGCGAGGACAAATTGACTTGGTTATGGTGGGAAAAGGATTCAAAGGTCAAGTCTAAGACAAGATCATGAGAAATGTGAGGTAAATTGAGCAAAATGCCAAATTCACTCCTGACCCTTCCAAAGGGTCCAGAGCGAATTTTCATTATAGGTCCTGTCCTTCCAAAGGGTCCAGAGCGAATTTTCATTATAGGTCCTGTCGTTCCAAAGGGTCCAGAGTGAATTTTCATTATAGGTCCTGTCCTTCCAAAGGGTCCAAAGCGAATTTTCATTATAGGTCTTGTCCTTCCAAAGGATCCAGAGCGAATTTTCATTATAGGTCTTGTCCTTCCAAAGGGTCGAGAGCGAATTTTCATTATAGGTCTTGTCCTTCCAAAGGGTCTAGAGCGAATTTTCATTATAGGTCCTGTCCTTCCAAAGGGTCTAGAGCGAATTTTCATTATGGGTCTAGAGCGAATTTTCATTATAGGTCCTGTCCTTCCAAAGGGTTCAGAGCGAATTTTCATTATAGGTCTTGTCCTTCCAAAGGGTCCAGAGCGAATTTTCATTATAGGTCATGTACCTTCCAAAGGGTCCAGAACGAAATTGATCCTAGCGCCTTCTTGTTGATGGTTTTAAGTGATAAATACCATGTTAGGATGAATATATCATATGTGCTTGACACCATCTTTTGTTTGTTTTGCAGTTCTACAAGACCAAGTTGGAAGGAGATTAGGCACGGACAGGGGCGACCTCTTCAAGCTTCATCATCATCAAGGACACCTCAAATGTATGGAGGAAGACTCATAGTGCTATTGAGTTGAAAGGACTTTGAATGATCAACAATTGCAAGCAATGGAGCTAGCCATCCTCAAGGACCTCATTGTATCACATAGAGAAATCACAAGATATCAGAAGAAGGATCATACAGGCACTTCAAAGAGCATCAAGCACAAGAGAGTCAAGGAAAGGTACGTCATTCATCAAGTACATCAAGGACGAAGGAGGATCAACAAAGGTCAGTGCAACGGTACGTTGAAGAAGCAGATAGTTTCAGAAGAGTTAATCAAAGTTAGCTTCTCATCATCATCACATTGAATATCAAGAGATACAACGTTCCTTGACCAAGCACAAACGCAAGACAAGGTGGCATCCCAGTCACTGTTCCTCCAATCAGAAAGGTCCACATCAGCATGTCCAGATTCGATGAATCACGCTTATGTGCGAAGGCACAAACTCCGATGTACCTACCCCTATTTCCTATTCGTTCTCATGCATTGAATGTAAATTTATCATTGGCTAGAGGAGTTTGTTGTAACAAACCCTAATTAGGGTTTTCATCTTGAAATCCTAGCCATTGATTGTAAATCAATCAGAGCCATTGAAATGTAAAGAGCTCTCTATATAAAGCTTTGGCTCTTCATTTGTAAAGGTTAATAGTGGATAGCTAATAGTTAATAGCTAATAGTAAGTAAAATAGAATAGCAAATAGAATAGAAGTTAGAGTAAAGTACGAAGAGAAGGCAAGAGATTGTTGCCCAAAATTGTAAATAAACCTCATTTTTCATTGAAGTTAAGGTGAAATGTGTTGTTTCTTGCAATATGCATGGCTTCTTGTTGGATCTTCAAGTTTGATGGTAGATAATTAGATTAAATGGAGAAAAATTGTTGAATGCACTCGTGTGGAATCCACCTAGTCCATACCACTAGCCTCTTACTGATTGTAAGTGTGCCTTGCATGGTCAACTGGCATTAAAGAGCTTAATTTCAAATTGTTATACATCCATTGTTCATGCATTAACTTGGATGGTGATCAGCGTTTGATGGTGATGATTTGAACATCTTCAAAATTCCCTTAGAAGATTGCACTAAGTTGGTGTCGAATTGTTCAGTTTGATAGTGAGACCTAGCCCAGTAGGACTCCACCTAGTCGTTCATCTATCTTCTTGCATTCTAGGTCTTAGAGTAGACTTCCTGAACCCTCAATCTTTTGCTTTTTTAATCTCCCAGCTAGTAGATAGGACTCAAGATCCAGCATATCAAAGCCTTCAGGCGATCAAATGTAAGTCGCTTTGTGAATCCAACATAATCACATCAGACCAAATTGAGCTTATCCACACGTAGGGACCCTACATACCAGAACCTTGGAGTTATTTCGATTGATCCTTAGGCAAATCTTCAGCATTCGAATAACTTTGTTCAAGAGAGGATAAGATACCTTGGTATTTTATTCTATGTTCGCATGTGCATGAAAAACACATCAACACAACCCCCTCACAAAATTTCAAGGGAAAGATCCAAAGTATCACACCAAAGGCACAAGAAGTTCAGTATCTATAGTCGACTAACTGAATGCAAAAAGAACACTGAATCAGATCAAGAAGTTGCAAAACTTTATCAGTACTGACATTGAACCCCTCAATGTTTTGAAACAGGAGATAGTTTACTTTAAAATATACGCAGGAAGACATAACAAGTTGTTGCCTAAAACTGATTCATTTCACAATAATACAGAAGATAAATTATGAATCCTATAAACTTTAAATACCATAAAATGCTAACTCACTTAGCATCAAAAAAATCCTCCATATTAGTTTCATACATGAAGCATTCGCAACATATAATTATATCCTCCACTATTAAGTTTCCATCATATATGCTGAAAAACAAACTTTAAAACTCACTTGAAGAAATTCAGCAGACCCAATTTTGATACAGACTAGGTAACTAGAAGAGACTCAGCAAATTATAAAAATAAAAACATTCATCAACTCGGAAACACTTGGCGTTGAGCAAATTTTCAGCACAGACTCACCAAGTACTCACAAGTGCTCTCAAAAAGTTCTGGCCTGCACCTAGCCTGCAAGTAAATGGAGAACTACTTGGCACCCTCTACAACTCAGGAGTCCTCACAATTTCTGTGAATTTTTGGTGAGTTTTAAAACACTGCTTAAAAAAAACACAACACGTAATATTTAAGGAAAGAACAAGACAACTACATGTGTGTGTGTGTGTGTGAGAGAGAGAGAGAGGGAGATCTTATACGGTGATCTAATAAACCAATAAAAGAAGCCATTAAGGAATCAAAAGCTTTTCTCGAATACACCGGTCATGGAGTTTCCAGTGGAGAAATTAGAAGTTAGGAGTATTAGGGTGAAACCAAATCCTTAAATTACTGGGATGTGCCACTTTGTCTGTAAGCTGCTTTTGTGAGAAAATTGAATTTCACCACAAGATAACAACCACAAGCTAGAAAAGGTTCAGAAGGTTAAAGGGCTCGCAATGTAAGGACCAAAGGGCGGGACGCAAACACCAAAAAAGATTAAAATTATATAAATGTCCTCAAATGACCAAGACTATTTCAGTGGAACTCAAAAGTATAGAAAGTTTTGTTAGCTAATCAGGAGTGCTGAAATGCTGAAAGGAACTCCAACAACCAAAAATATATGTTTTCTAAGACCAGTGCTAGAAAGCAATTAGCCCTAGAAGCCCAAATATGTAAACCCTAACCAAGCAACTTATTAAAATGCCGCAATAATCATTTGGCGGACTTCAGGTCAAGTTACAGTGACAATGTGATGAATAGGAACAACCATACAGACAAATATAAAGGCGACTTTTAAAAAATTTTAGGGTTTTTGTTAGAAGTCGCTGGATTTAAATTTTAATGAATAAAATAGAGCAAATTCTTTCGACTTCTAATTTATAGGAGTTAAAGACTTCATGCTAATGATAAGTTATGAATGAGCTTGAACGGTATGAGATTCTCGGAATCACTTTGGTTGTCCATGATAAATCCAACATCTATTCTCAAAGAAAAGAAATTCAAAGGACCTGGAAATGTAAAGCAATATCAGGTCATGATTTGCACAAATACTACAATAAAATCAAACAGGATCACATGCCAGGACTTCTAGTAGTAAACTTACCATTTAAAATTGATTAAGCACGCAAATCATCTTCCCTAAACATTTGAAGAAACAATTTTCAACAAAATCCCCACTTCTAGTAGTAAATTTACCATTTAAAATTGATTAGGCACACAAATCGTCTTCCCTAAAAATTTGAAGAAACAATTTTCAACAACTCTCCCACTTTTCAAATTGTGTCCAATTATTTAATACTAACTTGATGAAGGTCATTTGTAAGGCATTCCCTGGTACATTAGAAATCTAACCTTCTCTTTGAGTCTCTCTAACTGCCTCTTATGCTTCTTTGATTCAGACAGAAGCTTCTTGTTTTCACCTGGCAGGGTATTATCATCTTCCTCCTTGTCTGCAGTTAAATCATTTTCCTGACAAATTAATCTGATCCAAACTTGGAATTGTTTCCCCAAACATCACATACATTGTATTTAAGCGTTGAAAGACTTAGAAAAGGCAGGCCATTTATCCATTTTGAAAATAAGAAAATAAATAATCAAACCTTCAGAATCATCCTCAACTCCATCAGGTGTAATATCAATATAATCTTTACCATCCTGCATACTCAAAGCAATAACATCATCAAAATGGTCCCAACGTGCAGATTACCAGACTAAACTATGTAAGCAAGCAAGCATGGCAGTGTCAAACCATAAAACCTTGGAATGCATGTCATCATTAATGGAAACAAGTTCCTTGTCTTCAGTACTTGTGCTATCCATAAAGTTACCCTCCATTAGCTCATCCACATTCATGTCTCCCAAATTTCTGCAGTATGACATTTTAAGCATCATATAAAAATCTTAACTTCTGAAGCCCAAAGTATATTTAAGAAATGGAACGTGGCATAAATAGCATATGTTCATGTTAATGCATACTAGCCATAATAAAGTAAGGAGAATAAACATGCATGTAGTACAACTTAACAAATTTAAGGCAACACTATCTTATGAATATGAATTATAAAAGACTGTCCTACAAGTTTGTATACGGTATACCTATTCCTTGGTGTAAATCTTTGCTAGCCCAGAACAAATACATCAAGGATCAATTTTTAATAAAAATGCTCCATTTGGTAGAATAATAATATAAATTCACATACACATAAGTTTCAAGCACCTCCCTAACTTTTAAAATCAAGTTGCAAGCAGCTCCCTAACTTGTAAAATAACAAAAGGGAAAAATCAAGTTGAACAGAACAAAAAAAAAAAGATATTTCAGTTAGATACATATCCATACACTAATGAATGCTCAAAATAATTAATAAAGATTATTTTATTTGATGAAAAGAACAACAATAATTCTAGTGATGGTTAGATCATGGCTCTCTTGCCGCATTTTTTTGCAAGCAAGCTAAAAAACTTCTTTTTGATATTAAGAGCAGCAAAACAAGGGTGCTGTCCCCAAATACAACATCCCAGAGGGCATAAAGCAAATCAGATAACCAGTAGCAGCACATTAACAGCACATTAATCGCAAACTACGAAGAACAAAAACAAAGACTAGCCATAATGGCACTTCCACAACAAAACAGACGAAAAGAAAGTCCCATCAAGCCAACAACCCAAAACCCAGCTCAAGGAAGGGAAGAAGCACCCATGCCTTGACAAAGAGGAGTTTGGGGGAGAGGGGAAGACTTCCTCTTCCGCCCACGACAAACGATAGTCTAGGCAATACTGTCACTACGACCCTCAAAGGAAGGATCGGGCGGGGAGGTCCCCGCATCGAAACTATTCACAATGGTAGCAGCCGCAGGCTGTTGTAGCAAAACAGCAGGAGCTTTCTGCAACGCAGCAGCACAAGAAGCAGGATCAGCAGGAGCAAAACGAGGCTGCAGAATAGGAGAACCAGGGGTGGAGGCCTCAGTCTAGGAGGCCAAAACAGTAGAAGCAAGAGGATCAATAGGAGCTTCAGCAGCAGTGAGGGGCAAGCTAAACACTTGCTATTAAAGGAAAGCCCTTTAAAAATAAAATATGCAAGCACCATCTAAAGCTCTTTGAAAACAAAATAAAAGCTCAATCAAAAATTTCCTATTTCTTTTAGATTATTATTTAGTTTTAAATTTAAACAATTTGTAGAATTTATAGGATTTCTTTGTTTTAACTTTTAATAGGCTTTATTTAGTTTTCCAATTCAATTTTTATAGCATTTTATGATTAATTTTAAATCATTAACATCCAAAAGATTTGAGTCTAATGGTGGGGAATGAGGAGGTTTACACTTGTATCCATATTTTAGTTTTACAAGTGGAGCAACCCTTGTGGTTTGTTTGGCCATGGGGGTACCTAGAGGTAGGGATCACACTTCAAAAAATGCATGGACAAAACCTAGAACCCATGTTTTGCCATTAGGGAAGCTTGAGGTATGATAGAGTGCAACCATATAAAAGAATAAAGCCCACCCCTATGTCTTCTATAAGCTGCCCCAAACTTACCCCAAATTCGCAAAACAGGTATGGAATTAGTGGTGAAGAATGAAAAGTTCCACCCCATAAAGCCAAGTTCAATCCCATGGTCAGGGCACCCTATGTAGTGGCCATCGGGACACCTAGAGATAGGGTTAATACTTATATCAAAGCATGGACTAATGCCCACGCCTATGTTTTTCCATGAGGAACCTTAAGGTAAGGTCCAATATAGCCAAATTAAGGAACAAAGTCCATCCTCATGTCTTCTATGAGTTGACCAAAAACCTACCGAAAATTTGCCCAACAAGTTTTGGAATAGTGATGAAGAATGAGGAAATCACAATAGAAACTCAAGTTCAAATCCTAAGACAAGGCACCCCTTGTGTGGCCATGGGAAAACCTAGAAGTAGGTGTTACACTTATGGTGATGCATAGACCAACGCAAATCATAATGTTTCCCCATGGGGATACCTTGAGTTAAGGTCCAGTGTAACCATATTAAGGAAGCAAGTCAACCCCCATGTCTTCAATAAGCTACCCTAAATGGTGCGACAATTTGTCTCTTGCTTGTTTCATTGGAGATCCTATTGTCAAGTCACATTATGGACATTTGGATGCATTGGTATTTGATAGACGTTTAAAATGTTAATGATGAACCCTCCTTAAGTGGGCACAATTAAACCTAGAATAAAATAATTAATAACACATTTATGTTCTGAAATCTTATCTCATAGTTACCAAGACATTTGTATCCTAGCCATTGGTAATCATCTCACATATCAGAAGAATGTTCCCATCTCAAAAACCCATATGGGGAGACTCCCAAACATTTAGAGATTTTAAATGAAGCTTCTAATTGACAACTATTTTAAAACAATTGTATCATGTTTTGGATTACACTTTGTGATCAATCATTAAGCTGAGCACAAATTACTTTTAAAAATAATATGCAATGGAAAACAAGAGCCCAATGGGGAAACCTAGAAAGATCAAAATCACGAAAAGCAATAAAAAATTAATGAGATTCTATAATGTAATCTAATTATTATATTATTATAAAAGCTTTATAGATATAATAATATGTATAATTACAAAAATATTGTAGTGTTATTTTTTTCAAAACATGAAGTTGCAAAGGTTTAGTTTACTAGAGTTAATTTATAATGACAACGGAATTGCTAATGTTAATATAAGAGCTTAAAGATTATAAATTATATCTAGCATTTAGAAGAAATGCACAAAATATTTGTTTATCAAAATAAGCTTTTTCAGACTTTAGCACATTAAATTCAACATCATTAATATATATTTACATCCTCCACAATATGAGCTTGATAAGAGGCAAGTAAAGGTAATAATTACCAATAAGCTTGTTTTATATGGCCAAGACAATAGACACAAGGGTGAAAAAATTTGACAATGGTAAAATGGTTCGTTAGAGCTCATTCATATTGATACGCACTTGCTATGATGACCAAGCATTACAAGTTAACAGATTTTTCAATTCAGCATGTGATGGGTGTTGATGTGGCTAAAGTCGCATTGCTGCAACTCTATCCGGCCAACGCAAAATAGAATGATATCGCCGAGTATCCTATCCTCTCTTGTATAAGGAAGCCCTAAGGTTGCTTTTAATCGATCAAAGGGGACAACCTCAAGGTTCCAAATGTCAGTCCTTGACTACAGGATAGCTCAACGGTCGATGTGTTTTGTTGGGAGCACAAGGGGCCTCACGTTTTGCAACAAGCTGGTCCGTATCTAATTCTCGAACTGGGAAATAAAAAAGCAAAGGGGAAGGGATAGGAGACCTAAAACTAACCAGGCTGGTATGCGGGTAGACGGATTCAACATAACCAATCCCTACTTGGCCAGAATGGCTCACAACCTTGCACAAACGGTGCAATCTTCAAGGGGACTTGGAAAATTTTCAGACTGCAGGAGCATGGCTAAGCACCCAATTCTAGCGCAGCTCAGACGAACACCTACAATTGAACTAAGCACGATCAAAGGCTCAGGTTAACCATACAAAAGGATACACAATCAGTATATCCTCAATGGTATGAGCCTGAATCCATCAAATACCTGCACACCCAAAACAGAAAGATCCATCTAAAATGTTAAAAGAAACCATGCAAACAAAAGAAAACAAAGACAATAAACACCATATTTCAATGTTCATATATTTGCTTCAGCTGCCATTACAACAATTTCTGCAACATCTCTATGCTACTCCTAAAATTTAACCTTCTACAAAAACTCTAACCTATTCTAACTGAAATCTAACAACCTAACTGCCTAAAAATCTAACAATAATCTAACAGTCTAACTAGAGTCTAACCATCTAAAAAAAAACTCTAACCCTTTACAAAAGAAAGGCCTTTGCCTTTTATAGAATTTACAATATGAATCGATGGCCAAGATTTTGACTGCATGCAAGGGCTGCAGTCTGCCTTCCAAAAGCATGGCAGCTTTAACCCATGCCCACTCAATTCTCAGTTATCCATCCAACCACTATCTCAACTACCGACAACTGTTTGGCTTCAATTTGGGTCTATCTGGTAGTTGGAGATAGCTGTCCACAATTGACCTATGTCAAAATATCTAAAGTGAGATCCACAAGTAGTTCTTTACAATAAACAATTTCAGTTTTTAAAACTATAATTCTAGAATTAAATCCAGTTGTGCATTTTTTTTGAGAATGCATAATTTGGTAGCATTCTGAATGTTCTTCGGTCTTTGGTCTCGGTGGTGGACTTCAGCTTGTTGTCTAGTGATGGCACGCTTCTCCGTGCTTCGTTTCGCGCTCTGTGGTGCGATCCTGCATTTCCTCTTCTTTGCTTCCCAGCTTCGCTTCAATCGCATCTCCAATCTGAGCTTTAGGTTGACGCTCTAGCTCTTCCTCGACATCGTTTTCCTGCGAACAATCAATTTCACCTTTAATCAATCAATTTGAAAAAATTAATAAATTTAATTGACAATATTAAATTTAACGTTCAACGATATCGGGTGTCGTCTCAATGGAGTTCGGGTTTGAGAAGCTCTTTGTGAGATGCATCTTTTAAAAACAAAGTGTCTTCTCACTTGCTTATAAATTCGGCCACTTTGGAGATTTTAAGAGATTTAGCCTTTCTAAGTTATAATCCATTGTTTGGCAAATTCGGACTTTGGGCACATTCGTGCTCTCTGGATGCTCGATGCGATTTGCATGACTCAAGTTTAATAGAATTTGATGACTTTGGGCAATTTGTCCTCCACCTCACTTTCGGCCTAAAGAGATGAAATGCAAACTTAGCCCCTTGTCGACATTTTAAGAAGAGTTGCGAGTTTGGATTTTTTTCTACTTTGTTTATTTTCGGGCAAACAGGGCGAATGTTGCAAATGGTCTATGAATTTCTTTTACTTCATTTCGGCTCTTTAAGCTTGCTTGTGGTTTTCGGCCTTAGAGCTATTTTGGAAGCTTTAGACGTTTTTCAATTTTGGCCAATTGACCGAATTGTGCGATTCTTACTTCTTAGTTTCCTTGGGCAAATGAGGTGAAATATACGATTCTTGCTTGGGAGAAGTCAAGTGATAGGGAGGCAACCTAGTTTACCATCAATTAGAATTCTTCGATGGTTGCTTCTATCCCTTCCCGGGTTCCAAGTCTATCCCTTTAGACTTCTAAGGGCTTCCCTACCATTTGTTTGCTTATCTCACCTCCCTCAAGCTCACAAAGTAAGCTTGCTCACTATATCTTTGCAGGGGTGCGGGACACACACACACACATGTGTTCTCTCTTTGCAAAACCACCCATCCTGTTTGGTTTGGCAAATACACTCCTTTCAATTACACAATGTCTAAGTTTCAGGCGTATAGCCTTCTAGATCTTCTTCCAATTCTCAGCAAATTCCTTCCCCCTACAAGTTATCTCCTTCAAGTTACTGACACCTAGCCGGACTATCACCAAGCTCGCCTAGGTTTAGTATGCAGAAATGGCGATTTCCATTTCTTGGTTTGCCCCTACTACTACTCTACTCTTACTGTACATTTTTGGCTCTTCCTGAAGAACTCCAATGGCCGCGTGGATCCCACGATGGAGGTTCAAGACACTCTGAATTCAAAACACCGAAACGAACAACAAAAAGGAAACTTAAATTACAAAACTGTAATGAAAAACTTAACAAAACAAGACAATACAGCACACAACGAAAGAAAACCAAAAAACAGACTGTATGTATTTCCTGTAGTATTCAACCATCCAACATCCAACCCTTTACAAATGCCCATTGGGTCTTTTAAACATTCCATCCGTCGTGAAACACAGACGGTTTCAAACTGAAAAACAGTTACAAAACAGTCCATCGGCGTAGCCACAGAACCTGGCTTCCAACTGCCAATGTCGACTTTCTGCACTTCGCACTTCCTATCGGGTCATCGGGAAGACAATAAAACTTCACTTCCGATGGCCGATGACAAAGTCCATCTTTCGCACTTTTCCCATCGGGCGTCGGGCTAACAAGCAAACAGCTAACCTGATGGCCGATCTTGCTCGATCTCTCTTTTTGCACTCCGCCACGTTGTTATGCATCCAGCTAAGCGCCACCTGATCCGCCACGTGGCAACCAATGATTCGTTCCGAGGGCCCTGCCCTGCCACCTTAGCACGGCCTCACTAACCGCCTAGAATGTAACTTCACTTTTCTGCTGGGTCCCACCATGGTCGCCAAGCCGCAATGGATAAACGTTGATCATTTTCCCATCGCAGTATAGCGACAATCGTCCGATCCTCCCAGACTTGTTCACTTGTTATCGGCTAGCACTTTCCTATCGGGTCCGTGGGATAGCATAAAAACCCTCTCCCCGATATCCGACAACTCCCATCGGGTCTTCAACGTAGCGAACAACAACTCCGGCCGATATTCGATGGCTCATCGGGTTATCGAGTTAAGTGTGAACCAGTCCTATCGATACCCAATACAACTACTCCAACTTGGGCGACCTCATCGGGTTAAGACTTGTTGATCGCGGTAGGTCTTGCCGATAAGGTAAAACTTCAAAAACTGCAAACAAAACACCAAAAAGTAATTACATGACCACAGGAAGGTCTCACAAGCCAAAATTGCTCAAGGGCATTTCAACCCTTAGGTGCTCTTGCACCATCAAGCTTTGGAGTGGAAATGGAAATGAACGATTTGTGCCATTGCCTTTCGACCATTTAGGCCCAAATGCACGATCAGATTCCTTGAATGATTTTCGGGCTTTATAGACCTTTTATGAATTTGAAACCTTGAATATTTCGGCGTCTTAGCTGATTTGTGAACTTTGTCAATTTCAGCCTGGAAGGTGATTTTACAAACTTAAGTCGTTTTTTTGACTTTATTCGGCCTAAATGAAGAATGCGCGAGCTTGGAATTTTCGGCTATGAAGCCTATTCTGCACAATTTCATTTTCGGCTTGGACAGATCATTTGCGAGACTTTAACTTTAAGTTCTTTTTTCAACAAACTTCGCCCCTTTTGGGCCTTCTGTGCGATTTTCCTTTCATTCCTTTTGCCAAATACACCAAAGGGGGCGAGTTGGTTCTTGATGATATCGCGCGACTTAGGGTTTTTCTCCTTTTCGAGCTGAAAGCCAATTTTGAGATTTCATAGATGTCGAATTTGGCTTTGTGTTCTCTTTAAGCTGAATTGCACGATTTTTCCTACACCTACTTTCTCAAATTTGGGCCCTTTGACAATTTGGTGCGATTTTATCTTTGGCGAATTCGGCCCTCTTACACGATTTTGAACTCAACTCTAGTTTTCCTACCTTTTCGGCTTCTCACGCGATTTTACAAACCTGAGGATTCTTGGCTAAAATCATATATCACGCGATTTTCCTTCTGATCATTTTCGGGGATATTTAAGGTATTGCGCGATTTTCCTCCTCTAAAAGTTTTAAGTTTTCCAATAAAAACTCGGATCTCTGAAGTGATTGGCGCGATTTTCCTCCTCTAAACGTTTTAAGTTTTCCAATAAAAACTCGGATCTCTGAAGTGATTGGTGCGATTATGAAGTGTTATCCTCTTTGGCCTATGAGGTTAGAATGTGCGACTTAAAGTTTGAAGTTTTCAGCCAAATAGACCTCTTTGCACGATTTAGACTTTGATTTTTGGCTCAATGAGCCTCTTTGAGAGCCTTGGAGAGTTTTCGGCTTGCAACTACGTTCTGCGCGATTTTGCTCTACTTCGTAGTTCGGCATTATAAGGCGATTTAAAAACTCTTGACCTATTATTCTTCTTTTCGACTTTCAAGCCGATTTGCATGAATTTATAGCACGTGTACAAAGCTTCTCAGCCTAGAACAAGAAAATGCGAACTTGAATCTGTTGGCGTGATTGTAAGCTTTAAAGAGTTTCGGCCATAACACTAATTTTGCGAGTTTTGTGTTGTTTTCCAATTTCTAATGGCTCTGCTCTTAAACACCAAACTCAGGGGTTTTGGAAACAGCAACGACACATACTCCTCTCTCACACAGAGCAACGAGGGTCCCTATTTGGAGAAAATGGGGTGTGTGTGCGACATGCACAACAATGGGTTAATTGCCATTCTAAGCAATGATTTCTATCTCTTGTGCAAAACATTTGGAGGTTGCTTCAAGGGATGGTTTGCTTGTTGAAAACACCTAAATTCTTTTATTAATAACTTATGCAGCCCATTATAAGATGGGATTCAATTGGTATTCTAACTTTGTTCCTTCTACTTATTAAAAAATAGCTCAGATAAAGAACAATGAGCACATGAAAGGGAAAAAAATAGAATGTGAGACATTTAAACAATCATAAAGAAGCAACCTTACTAGGGTAGGGAGAATGTAGGAAGGGTGGCAAAGAATTTTGTGGAGTACATGGTGAAGGAAATCTCCAGTCTAGATTTATATTTACGGCTTATATGAATATGAACCTTTTGGATGGCTCTCTATGTGTTGGGTTGAGAAATCCCATGACCTTTTTACTATTTGATACAAGGAAATCAAGTGCTCAGTTGTGTTTATTAGAATAATATCTTTCTCTTTGTGTTATTAATGGTCATTTAAGTTGTTTCTAACTTCGCCTCTAGTTAACGATTGTTTCTTTTAGAAACATCGTCTTTGTAACTCTATTTAAAGGAGCTTTGTCTCCTTGATTAATTGAACAACATCGATTCTTTGAAATCCATATGCTTTTGCATCTGTATTATGGTATCAGAGCAAAGAATTAAATTTTTTTGAAATTTCTTTGTTATTCCAAAAAATTTCGAAAGGATTTTTTTTAGAAAAAATTTCAAAAGTGGTTTGCTTCCAGTTCGTGGAATTTTTTGCTGCAAATCGCGTTGTGTGTCTTTGCCCTCGATCCATGTCTATTCTCCACATGTTTTTGCTCGATCTGGTTCATTCATGGCCGCTTAGGTTTTCTGCAATTTTCGACTAGGGATTTGACCCTTCAGTTCAAGTCGAAATTTTATTCTTGTTGCAGATTCTTGGTGGGTTTTTCAAGACCTCAACTGGGTCATCGTCATATTTTTCTGGGTGCATTGTTTTTCGTGCCTCGATTTTTGAGCCCTCGGATCTGCATTCTGATTTCAAATTCTTGGTGGCTTTTTTGAGAGCTTTTCTAGCTTGGTCTCAGATTCTTTTGGGTGCCTCATTTTCCATGCCTCAAATTTTGTGCCAAAGAATTTGCCTTGGAATTTGTGCTTGTACTTGTCTCAATGCATTGAACTTTGTACCTCAGGTTTCGTGCTTTCAACATCTTCTCAGTACCTCGCTTTTTGTGCCTTGAAAAGCATGAAGATGGCTCCTAGGCATCGATGTTTGTTTCGGTTTTTAATATTTTTTTCCCTTAAAAAAATTTGTGGGTTTTAATAATTTTGTCCTCAAAAATTATCTATGGGTTTTTAAATATTTTTTGTCCCTGAAAAAAATCATGGGAGGGTTTATGATTTTTTTCTCAAAAATTGTACTTTATTGCAGTCTGTTTTTAGTCACACCTGGAGTTGTTGTGCAAACATCTGCACTAGTCTCTTGTTTGCAGTCTATTTTCGGGCATCTTGCTCATCTGCAATAGTTTGGAGGGTTTGCCGATTTTTTCCTCAAAATTGTGACAGTTGTTCTTGGTGTGTCTCTGGTTATAGGGAGGGACAGTTCTCCAACATCAGGTTGGACAGTGGGTGTCGTTTCAGGTATCTCCAGAAGTTCTACAGTTTCTGGGAGGGTTGGTGGCAGACTTATCTCAAGTGGCAGAGTCAGTGGCAGGCTCTTGTCTTCTATTGCAGCGTGTTTTGAGAAGAAGGGGGCAACCTTCTCTGTTATTTCTCTTGGTCGTTAGAACAATGACCATTAAGGGAGGGTATTAGAATAATATCTTTCTCTTTGTGTTATTAATGGTCATTTAAGTTGTTTCTAACTTCGCCTCTAGTTAACGATTGTTTCTTTTAGAAACATCGTCTTTGTAACTCTATTTAAAGGAACTTTGTCTCCTTGATTAATTGAACAACATCAATTCTTTGAAATCCATATACTTTTGCATCTGTATTAGTGTTGCGATACATTCTATAGTGGTTGGTGCCTTCATGATCTTTGAGAATGTAGCAAGAACAATAATTAGAACGAAGCATTCTATGATCGTTATCTTAATCATTTTCACCAAATTATGGAAAGGCTCAATAAATTGCATAAAGGTTTGAAACATATTGCTAGAGCACTCGAGGTAGTACTTTCGAATGAGATGGTACAATGTAACAAGAAGTGTTGTTATCCTTGGGTTTCCAAGGATGAGTTCAACAATATCTTAAGTGATGTACAGGTTGCTGCATAGATAGATGAAGGCCTTGGTTTCTATTTTATAGTACTTTTTGTGAACATCATCTATATATGCATCTATGTACAATTTACATAACATGATAGAAAGGTGAGGCAGGACAAAGTATTGGATAAGACTGTTTGAATGTCTTCAACACAAATAATATAAGTGATTTATTGTAATGCCTATTATGGCCATGATGTTTCGATTCATTCAAATCTATGCTCTCATTTTTGTATTTATTATTTTATATAATGGGCATAGGATTTACTTATGATTTGTGGATTCAAAAATTATTAATTAATAGACAATTTTTCTAGAGTCCATATCACTGATCAAGAGGATGTTTAACAATGATCACTGAAAAAGAAAATTATAAATGAAGTAATAAATACTAAAATTAATATATTATGCTTATTGTATTATATTATTATAGATATTAAATAAAATAAAAGCATTGAAAATATTTTTAAAATTAAAGATTACATAAAATTATACAAGTATTATAATAACTATTTATAAAATTCCTGTGAGTGAAAATAATTAAATAAAAAATTTAAAAATATGAATTTATAATAAATCAGTTAATTAAATTAAAATATATGTTAACATAAATTATACCAATCTAGATTCTTATGCTTCCGCTTCCGCTTCAGGACAAGAGGTTAATGTGGCCAAATCCGAAGTTTATTTCTTCTTCATGGACTCACACAACAATGACCAGCAAGGAAATTCAAGACTAATGAATAGCACAAATGAATTTCTGGAAAATAATCATGAATGAGGCCATAAGTGAATGACCATGAAGATATTGTTTATCCATTCCTAAAATTCATGTAACATCATAAAATTCCATGTGACTGAGTGGCATCACAAAATTCCACATAGCTGAGTACCATCATAAAATCCTATAAGACCTTATGATAGTATGTGAGCTTCCTTCTCAGAGTTATTATAATGAGATTAAACAATATTTGTGCTCATAAACTCAGAGTTTAGAAACTGATATTTCCAATGTAATATAAATCTCTATGCCGTGTGTGTGCATCTGTGCAATAATTTTATCCTATTGACAATTAAGAAATTAACAATAAACAAAACCAACATAAAAATAACTCTCCTACTGCTCGTACTTTTTCAATGACTTCCTCCTAGCCGTCTTGCTTTTGATCCTAGCAGTTCCTTCGTTTCCCCCTTGCAATCACCATTTGAACATGTTGAGATCATTCAGATAAATTTTAAAAAGAATAGCAATATTTCAAATTCCAGATTTTACAAGGAAACTCAATTTTATTATCATTTTCTAGATTAAGGTGAGACATAATGGGAAAGCACACCTTCAGAGGTACTTTTCTAGGATGATTCAATCTAAAATACAGATGAAAATGACATACCTAAAACAGAACAAAAAAAGAAAACAAAGACAACAAATCACAATTTTCATAGCCTTTCCAATAACAGAACATTTTGTTTTCAAAGAGAAAGCTACATGCATTTAGATTATTGCAAAATGATTCTCAAAGTTGACAGGCAAGCTTAAGAAAACCCAAGCCACGGAGAGGAGGTTGAGTCAAAAAATGGATGCTGTTTGAGAATGGAATCTCCTTCAAAACCTCATTTCTACAGAAAAGAAACTGAAGAAAGACTCTGGATAGTAATGAAAAAGCTCTCATCTGTCAATTCATGGGGCCAAAACAGTAAGTTTGTCAATAATTGACAAATGAGAGCTTGTCTTGTAGGGCCTTCCCTCTGGCCTTCACAGAAAACTCCCTAATCTTACTTCAGATCATAAGCTTGTTGTCTTGAAATTCAAAACGGAATTAACTAAATCTCCCTATTCTTCTATTTGGCTCAAGGAGGAAGGATTCGATCAGCTAGTCACCAAAACCCGATAAAGCCCCGCGTCATTGTCACCCAAGGCAAAATTGGATGAATAAAATCCAATAGACTGGTCTTGTCATAAGCAGTTGGCTCAAAAATCAACACAAAAATTAAGATTTGAGAGAGCTTAAGGAACAGATAGAAAATATTCAAATGAAAGTAGAAGAGAAAGGTCCAAAGGATGACTTTAATCTCCAGTAGCAAGAATGCACCAATTAGTTGTTAACTGTGTTGCACAAGGAAGAAACCACCTGAAGACTTAGATCAAGAATCTTTTGTTTGACCACAGGGGGTCAAAAACTTCACTGTTATCAAGACAACTCAGAAACTTCTACAGATTAACAAGACAACTTAGAAACTTCACTGTTATCACCAAACTACAGAACTCACAACAACAATCGATTGAATTTGTCCAAGGCATCAAAGACCTTTCACCATTTTGAACAGCTATACAAAGATGAGAATACCAATAGAAACCAGCAGCTTCCCAAGCTTATTCCAGCATCCCAAAAATTCTTACTCAAGCTCAAAATAGAGAATACAGTAAAGAGATCAACATATAGGAACTAAAGAAAATTGTCTTTGAAATGAAGTGAGATATTGTCTTCCAAGATTTTTGGGATGACATCAAAATGGATCACTTGGAGTCTTGGAGATGGTAGAGGATACTTGCAAGTACTTCAGATTTCATGAGGATGTCAATGCTTGTTTCTTGGCACTTAGTCCCAAGTTACAATAGGCTGCAAGAGTAGATGACGAAAAATTATTTAAAAAACATTTGAAAAGGTTCTGCCCAACCTAATCTCTGAAGAGCAAACAAAACTTGTCCCTTGTAGACACATCAAAAGGTATCGTTCTCTTGCAACAGAAAATTCACTCGAGCAAAGGGTATACAAGGAACATTATGGCCATTAAGCTAGATATGGTTAATGCTATTGACCAGCTGGACGATATGACCATATTCCACACTTCGCAAAAGCTGGGACTTGATGGATCAAAGCCTACATTGATAGCTGAACTTCTTAGGGCTTAGGCAAGGGTACCAATTCTCACCATTGCTATATATTATAACAGCTTAACTTCTTTGAAGAAGACTGGAAGAACAAAAACAGCAGAAGATTTTAATAGGCATGCCCACCTTCTAGGTATGAATTTTCACCATCAATCTGTGCACGTGTTCTAGCAGTGTTTACAATGGGAGTTCTTTTCCAAGTGCATGTTGGTGCAGCATCACTTGTCTTCCCATGTTTTTTATCTTTTCTTTGCATAATGACAAGAGTTTTGGATGAAGAAATATAAGTGAATCACGTAATCTCACTACAATCTTCAGCTGAGTTGTATTTTATTTATCAGCAAAACTATTTATGTGGCATACAACTCTCATAGTTGTCATACAATTCAATTTTGAAACTGCAAGTTGTCTATATAAAGTTCAGAATCACTTAAAAACCCACATCCATAAGTGTAATAGAGAAATATGCGCCACATTCAAAAGAGTTGAGAAGTTTTCTTAGTTGACTAATATTATTTAAGCCAACAGACTTTTTTAAAATTAAATCATTAATTAAAGGATTGTATTATAAAAGCAGTTAAACTTAGTAAATGATAAATGAACACAAGTTTAAGAAATATAAGAAAAATAAAAAATAAAATAGCCAGCTCCAAAGGACAGAATGAAAAGAAGCAAACACATCGCAAAAAATAGATAAGAGTTACCAACTATAGATGCCCTGGTATCAGATTGTTTGCGTTTGAAAGCAGTTTTCTTGGGCTTAAGCTTGTGCTTTGACTCCATAATTGTTTTTGAGTGATTCTTCTCGATGTTCCGAAGTTTGCTCATGTTTCTCTGCAAAAAAGTTAAATTTTATTATGGATCAGAGTAGAGGAATGTCTGCTTAGGTATGTCAAGACAGTCTTTTAAAATGGTTAAAAACTGTGACTATTTATGGTACCTGAGATAAAGTTTAATAAAGTATCTAATAGTTACATTGAGAATAAAAGATTAATCTGTATAACATATCCTTTCTTTTAATATATGAGGTTTTACTAAATTTAGAATTTCATTATCATAAGTTTAGTAATGCCCGAAAGGGCCATCAATTGAATAATTTCAAGAGAATATATTAACTATTTTTTGTCCAATCATTTGAGATGTTGCTTTGTGCTATTTTAACAAGATGATGATGGTCACAGCTTGGACTCAGCACTCTGCCAAGAGTTGACTGAGTACCAAGTTATGCATAACTAGAAAGGATTCTTATAGAGCCACTTCCAGAAGGCTGTTGACTACCATAGCTATGTCGTGTAGGAATTACCTATTTAGATAGCAGCCAAGGCCATAGTTGCTAGAAGTGTGATACTTAATTTGGTCCATAGTTATGGAGTGTTTTCCATTTGGCATAATATTTCGGCACATAATACATGTATTATAACCTTATATACTTTTAGTCGTCAACAACTTATAGTTTAAAATACCTTTAATACATTTACTTTTAGGCCTCAACAAATGATATTTTGAATATGGAAAATAAATTACATCCTTCGAATTGTATGGCTCTTTATTTTTTGGATATAAATGTTGTTTTATCTGTAACTATTTTGAATTTCAACTTTTGAACCATGAATCTGAATGTATAAATTCTTCTCAGTTTGACCAAAATAGCCTATATATATCCTGCCAAGAGAATGGCTTAAAAAATATCTAAGTTCAGCCTGGTCAAGTGGTTACCTCCCACGAAGAACAGATCAAACTGAAAATCAATGGGGCAGCTAAAGGATACCCTGGGACAGCAGGGGATGGGGAGATCTTAGGAGACCATACAAGATGCCCAAGCCTTGTGAACTACAAGGATAACGGATGCTAGACCAACAACACGACAGAAGCAAGTGCTTTTTTTCATGTTCAACATGCTCTAATGACAAAGGGAGTTAATTAAATCTCCACAGACCATATTGGAATTGAACTTAAGACCTCCTATTTGCTGATTTGGTGATCTATAACTAAGCTACTTTTCTCTTCTCTTTATGATTCATAGTGTGGATTGTTCTTCCAAATCCACCCATCCCTCCTTCTTAAGCCAAACTTGTGTTCTGGACTCCTAGTCTGGCTCTCACAGCATGTTAATTTCCATTGACAAGCTATGACTTGAACCTAAAAAGTCACATTAGCTGCTAGCAGGTTCCGGCTCTACCTGAGCCACTAGCCCCTTTATGACCCAAAGTGCATATTAGTTTTCCAACAACCTGGACATAGAGGACAGCTCAAATCTTATTACCGAAGCAGTTAGACAGGGCAGTTGTTAGAATTGAATGCTTCATAGAATAGTCAAGGATATCAACAGCATATTTGGTAATAAACCTAATCATTAATTCCAGCACATAAGATGAACAGGTAATAGACTTGCTGATTGCTGCTACTTCTTTCTATTTATTAGTAGCAACTCAAACTTAGAACCTTTCATTTGTTCTCAGGCTACTCTACTATGTGTCATACTCCTAAGCTACTTTTTTCTTCGCCATATGATGTGTGAATTGTGGTTCTAACAAATTATAATTACCTGAAACTTAAAAGAAATGGAATTTCAGTCCAAAGATGGCAGAAGAAACCACACATACAATCTCATGTCCTTGTATATCATCAAAAACGAACAATTGAATGAAAGGGGTATTTGATGTAGATGACATTGTGCCTCTAAAGAGATCATCAAATCTAACAAATTTTTATTGTGTTATCTAGAAAAGCTTTGATAGATGCGTCTTCTGTAAAATAGCTTTGTTCTGAAACCTTGTATTTATAATAAATGCATCATAGATTCATTTATTCATAAAAATAAAATTTAAAACTGCTTTGGCAGCAGCAAATAGCTTGTACTGCACTGAAAGCTCCTTTCTGCCACTGACAGGCAACCTTTCTTTGTTGAAGTTTCTTCTTAGAGTATGTATGGTATTGACTGTATCTAGTATTTAAATGATTAAGCTTTTCTTTTCAACATCAGGTTTAAGAGTGGACTTGCATGTATTTGACCCACAGGTTTTAACTTTCCTAGTGCAGTATGGTTGAATTGAATTGTTTACTAAACAATTGTTATGTATTTTTTAATGATCTCTAAATTTAAAAGTATTTAATAATAGATATTAAGTTACTTTTTTAAATAATTAAGTATTTTTTGGGGCTATCAGATTGAGAGCAAAATGCCATAGGGCCGACCTAAACAAGGTAAAGTGTAAACTCAATGGGGTGAGAGGATATAAAACAAATATCGAGATTTGTGCTCTAAACCTCAATCAATAAATCCAAAGGTAGACAATAGAGGAGCACAATTAGGTGCAGCCGACCTAAGGAGCAGGTATATATGTGCAAATTTCATCAGGTTTTAAGGATAATTTCCATCAGATTTGGAGCGAACTGGATCTCTGGCGAGCAGTGGACATTGAAGTGATCTTCATTGAAATTTTTCCAGCAACTTCTTTTTATATAGAGAGCGAACTTTATCAGACATGGAATGAATTTGACAGGGCTCAAGTGGTGTGATTTCTGGAAATATTTTCACTCATTCTTACAGTCCTGATTTGGTGCAATCAGACCTAGGCGAAATATGAAAGAAGAGATCTGAGCAAATTTGGGAGGAGAACTACAGATCTGATTAAAGATTATGCCCTGCCCTAAATGTTCATTTCCAATTATGAGAGGGGAGTTTTGACATTTAATTGATGATGAATTTGTGTTAATTTCATGGGATTGAATTCATCTTATTGCTGTTACAATCTTCTTAACTGTAAAATGTTTTCTTTTCCAGGTCTGATGCGTAGAAGCATAAGGATAAAAGAAAAGATGCAGCATGGAATGGACTACATAAGGATTGCAGTACAAATCCAAGGAGGTCGACCATAAGAAGGGAATTTCAAGTTCAAGGAGGTGGATGCAATGAAGGTGAATCAAGGGCAATCAGTATCACAACATGATTGCAAGATCAAGGTCCGCGTCACCAAGGAATCAATTCAAGGTTATAAGATGCATGAAGCCTAGGTATCACAAGAAAAGTCTACATCAAACATCAAATCAAGGCAATGTTCACAACTCAACAACAGGGTCGTGCAAGAAGTGGATAGAAGAGGATTTGATGTTGGCAAAGACTTTCAAGATTAAGGACTCCACCACGTGAGGCAAGGCAAGTCATGCAATGAAGTACTTCAAGGAGAGAGCACGGAGAACTTCACAACAAGTCCAAGAGATCAAGTCATACAAGAAGAGGGAATGCTAAGGACAAGATCAATATATTCAAGGTGATTGCAACGGATGAAAGGCTAAGATGAAGAAAGTATAAAATGAAGGTGAATGCAAAGCACTACAGTAGGAGAGATGGAGCAAACGCAACATGGGGATGATGAAAGATCAATACATTTGAAGGTAAACTTTGAGAGAGGTTCATGGTCGTCACACCAAGAGGAGAACAATAAACATGAGGAAATTTCGCAATTATCTAGAATTTCCTCCACAAATCCAAGATTTAAGGCTAGTACACCATGGAGATATCCCTACATCAGTACTAATCAAGAGCAGTCAAGGTGAAGGATCCCAAGGGTGAAAGGTGAGACACATCATAAAGTGAATTCCCAAGTACGGAGAAGGATAGGTGAAAGTGATCAAATCAGATAAGATGATGCAATTCGGGAATATCTCCCACTATCATCACATCCGTCATGAAACAAATGGAAATGTTGAGTATCAAGAGCTATTGCTTAACCACAAACACTTGTGATGATCTACAAGGTGTAAGATGAGGTGGAGACAACTCACCTTCATTCATCAATCAAGGTCAACATGTCCAAGTTCAATGACCCTGATTCATTCAAAGATGGAGCAAGCAACACATGTCACTTCATCAAATATTGTTTATCTTACCTAACCTCGATTCCTATTGATTAGAATTCAATGTTGGACATGTGTCCATTATAATATTATTTTCTCATTGGCCGAGAAGAAGTTAGTTGTAACTAACCCTAATTAGGGTTTTATCTTGTAATCTTGGCCATTGATCAAGGATCAATCCTGGCCATTCATTTGTAAAGAGAAATCTATAAAAGGGCTTGCTCTCCTCATTTGTAAAGGTTAAGAGTTGACCAAGAGGTTGATAGTTACAAGTTCATAATTAGGAAGCAACTAGAGTAGAGTAGGAAGAGAAGACAGAAATTGTTGCCAAGGCATGTAAATAAACATACTTTTCATTGAATTTATGATGGATAGCGGAGTTTCTTCTATATATTGTATGGTTTCTTGATATATCCTCAAGTTTAGATAAAGTTCATTGATTATGATGGAGAAGTGTGATGATATTTGATGAATCCTTCAGTTCATACCATTTACACCTTGTTGATTGCAAGTTGTAGTGGATGGTTTGTCTGAACCTAATATTTATTGTGGCTAAGTTTGATTGCGAAGACTTCATTTGGATTGCGCCAGTATTGGGTATTTGAATGGATGGTTTACAATATGAAGATCTTTCACTACCTTAGGAGACCACACTCTTTCTATGGTGTTGTGAGCTATCTCTGGTTAAGTAGAAAGTAGTTTCATGAAGGATTTGTCTATCAAAGCATCATTCATTATTGTCATTGTCCTTAGGAATTAGTAAGTAGCATAGATTCTCTAAACCTTTTCCCCTTTTGTCCTTTTTTCATTTGATTTTGAATTAGTTTAGGAGAAGAAGCATCACATGATTGATACATCCGATGTTCATGTTCCAATTGTAGTTCATAAACGTAAGTCCCCTTGTCATTCCAGCAAAATCACATCACACATTGATTCTATCCATGTATAAAGTCAAACCTTGGAGTCATCTCGTTTGATCACTTAGTTTAGCATCTAAGAGGTCTTTGTTCAAAAGAGGATAGAGTATTCAATACTTTATTCTATGTTCGAAGTGTCACAAAACACACATCAGCAGATTTTGGCGCTAGGAGGGCATATCATCATGAATGCCTAAACAGCTGAAATCCAAACTATATCAATTCATATTTGCGGAAATTATCTCAAGACTTTTACCCTCCTCAATGCTCAATAGAATTTGCACAAGAAAAGAAGGTGATCCCTGGACTATCAACTGGGATTTGCAAAAGAAGGAAGACATTCGATATTCAAACCTTCCACAGCTGGAACCAGAATGAGCTTTCAAAGCCAAATTTGAGATATGCTAGATCTCTTTTATGTAAAATTTGAAAAGCAGAAAAGTTGAAAAAATTCAACAAACAAAAAAAAGTGAAAATTTTGAAAAATCAAAAAATCCAAAAAAAAAAAAAGATTTCTCAATGGAGGGGCAACAGCATCGTCAAGATGATCAACAAGTTGATATCCTTCAACTTTGGTGGGCTTTGAATTTACAACTATATCCACGAAGTTTGTCCGAATTTGCATCAAGGAATAGTTGTAGAATTCATAACATTGGTGGACACAATGAGATGCATTGTTTAACATTTTTGTCAAGGATGGAATTAGCGTTGCAAGGGAAAATTTCCTTCTCAAAGGTACATGAGCTGGTTGTACTCTCAAAAGCAGAACTTGAGCCTCCAACTAGTGAAAGTGAGTTCTTCATGAAGTTCAAAGAGATGATCAGCAAAGGGTTGAGAATGGGGAAGGACTTATGTGTAGAGGACATCTTGCTCCCTTGTTGGTGTTGGATTCACAACACAACTCACTCGGAGTTCACATGTTAATCATGTAGAGAGGCTATCTACCAAGCTTGAGTGCAGTTAAGTTTAAAAGAATCATCAAAGATGCACACTATAGAAAAGTCATGGAATGCTCACCTTCAACAAATCAAATTAGTATCAAAAGAAGAATGTATTACTACAGTATCCAATAGTGAAGATAGCACAATTGAACATAACAATCAGCGCAGTACAATTGAGGGAAAATTTGCGTACCTTGTGCCCGAGGAAGGATATAGTGAGGTAGAGAATGCTCAAGCTAAAGAAGTAGTGACAAGTGATGATTAAGGTGTTAATTCAGCAATCAAGGAAGAAAGTGATTCACATCCATTGCAAGAAGAGGAATTCCTTGATGAAAATTCATTCATGCTACAAAAGGAGATTCTTGAGAATGAATTGCAAGAAATTTCATATAGAAATGTTGAATGGAGAACTACAAGTTATCACTAGTGAGTCCAAGTAAGAAGAACAATTCAAGGGGGTGCTTAAAGATATCATCACCATAATGCTATTCGAAGGGGCGCTGAAAGGTCTCATGGAAGAAGCACAAAAGGAGTCACTGCAAATGTTGCTCCAAGACAAGCGAGTTGCTGCAAGAGGCATGATTCATCATCAACTTCGGCCTCATGATGCATTACTAGATGAATTGCAAGTCGATAGCACAATTGACCTTGATGATCAAAGCATCGCAATTAAAGATATTCAAGAAAGCAAGATGGTAGCAAGCAATGATTGAGGTTTGCAAACATCAATGCATGAAGTGCTACAAATCGTGGATTCTTGTGAAGATAACCATCCAAAATCTGAAATAGAGAACTTAGCAGAAGGATTAAGCGACTCGAAATATTCTCATCATTAACCATCACTTGATGCCTTCATTAGGTAGCTCCACAAGTCAAATCATCCCACAATCTGCAGCACATTATCAATAGTTGGAGAATCATTTTTTGTAAAGTGGCCCTTTCTTGAACTTCTCTTCCCATTGCCTTTTGCTCCTATTTTGTGTAGTATTGGAGTTTCATGAAGACTAACCTAGCATTCTTCTATACTAGACTGGCGAAGACATGTTTTAGGACTATGAAGCTATCTAGTCCATCTCCACGCACCTAAGGGAAATGAACTCTATCAAACCATTGTCGTTTATGCACAAATATGAAGCCATAAAACTTTACTTTTAGTCAAGTTAAAGCAGTTATTGCAAACCAACACATCAATACAAGTTAGATTCTATTCCAGTCCAAATCTTCAATTACTAGGTGAAGTTAAAAGTTGTTGATTGTTCAAACAAATCTTATTGGTATGATAGCCACAAATGTCAACCATCAAATGGTCAATCATGGCTTATTTAGGTGAAAAAGAGATTTGAATGTCAACATAAATTACAAGTACCATGTTCACGTGCAATTGTCATTTATAGGGTGCGTAAATCCATTTTGGCTTTGAAGCATGAAGCCAATGTTCTTTAGGTTGTGCTATTTGGACCTTATCACAAGAATATAAACCCACAACTCTTTGCAATGTATGAACATAAGCTCAAAGTCGTAAGAAGAAACTTAATAAGGCTCGATTGTATTACCATCATTACTTTAATTATTGAAGTTTAGCAATTAGATATGTAAATTAAAGATTGCTATGAAGAACCTATTGACTACAATGGAAGAACTTTTACTTTGATGTTCACAATGGATATATGCTTAAGAACTCCAAAGCTTAACAAGGCTCAATAGTGTAGTTTACCAATTACATATGGAAATTAAAGATTGTTATGAAGGACTTGTTGACTACAATGGAGAAACTTTTGCTTTGATGTTCACAATGGATATATGCTTAAGAAATCCAAAGGGACACTATGATCAAAAAAACATCAACCTTGTTTTTCATAATGTCAGCCATAGGAATGCTATATCATGGGAGATAATGAAGGACATATTTAAGCCAGCAAACCAAAGGATTATTTCAACTATATATGAATGATTACATATTGAACCTGATCATGTCATCAAAAGTATGTCTATCAAAATGCAAAAGTGTCAAAAAATAATAAAAATAAAACTGCCTCAATTGTAACCAGATGCACTATCGCTTGTATGCAACATCCATCTTCAAAAGCGGTATCCTAAAATTGAGCCTAAAAGACAATTTTGCTAAGTGGCAAACCTACTACGGGATGGAGGCATAGGAGGCTAGAGGACACGTACCAACCTCTTGCCAGCCACTAGAGATGAGGTCGCAAAATTGTATTTTGTGGCAAAACTATTTGTGCCAAAATGACTAAAGCCAAGATTAGTTCCCAAATGATAACAATAACTATCTCATATTGTTTGTGATTCTAATGGCAATGATCTATAATGATGGCTAAAAATGCAACAATGTAGACTTAGTCGTCAAACTTTTTATGTAGTAATTGGATGCAGTTGTCCCCAATCACAATAAATGGTTTTTTGTGATTGGATGTATGTATCTCCAATCATGTTGAGTAATAGTGATTGGATGTGTTTGTCCCCAATCTCAGTCGGTGATTATGGTTGGATGTGTTTGTCCCCAATCACAATAAATGGTTGTTTGTGATTGGATGTATGTATCTCCAATCATGTTGAGTAATAGTGATTGGATGTGTTTGTCCCCAATCTCGGTCGGTGATTATGGTTGGATGTGTTTGTCCCCAATCATAATTGCTTAAGCGTGTGTGTCCTATTGATAACTATGATGTTGGATAGATGTGTTTGTCCATATCCATATTTGTTTAATGAACTTGGATGGAAGTGTTTGTTCCTATCTTTGGATAAAATTCCACAATGGTTAGTCCTACTAGGGAAGCATAGTGAGACAAGTTCCACCATTGCTTGTCATGAGTAGATGTGTATGTCTCCTCACCTAACTATTGTTTTTTATGAACTACTAAATGTGTCCATCAAGTATTATTAGTCCACCTATCCCCATTTAGAGAATGATCTAATAAGAGTAAGTGTTAGAAATATTACATTATTCATGTGTCTTTAGGATATGTAAAATAATCACTTACTTGTTAGGCTTGTTAGTATGTTTACTATTGTTTGTCATGGGCATGTTAAAAATTATATTATCTACAATAATATAATATTGTATTTGGTTGTACGAGTTTTTGTAAAGATTTGAGTTGTTAGAAAAACTCATCTATTCAAAGAAGTTATTATAGGATCTCTCCTATAATACAAGAGGAGCAAGTCTTATAAATATGTTATATGTATTTAACAAATGAATTCAAGCATATTATTTTTCATGAATAAAATTTGCAGCTTGAATTTCAATATGATCCTCTTTTAAAACCCTATAGAACACACATTGTGTACCTCCCTCCTCGACAAACAATATTCAAAGGTGAACATATTAATGGAGTAAATGAGACAAACATAGATGAGGCCTGGCTGTTCCATTTTTATGGTGTTAATTTTAGTACTTTTAGATTAAATAAAACTTAGAAAATCATAATTTGTTTCTAACTAGGTTAATTAGATTTATTGTTTTCCAGATTTAAGCATAGTAAAGACAATGAATGCATAAAGACAAGGCACAGTTACCCTAGGAAAACCTCCTAGGAGGAAAAACCTAGCCAGAAAAGATCCTCAGATCTGATTATGGTTTTGGATTCAACTAATAATTACACACTTATCTGGAGTATAGATGTTGCAGTCACAAGGAAGATGACATAGAAGTCTACACGATTAATTTACTGACAGAGATCATGATTTGCAGTCCTTCTAATCTGACTTGCTGTGCATAACAAGGGTTAGCTGCACCTTTCAACTAGTTCACAGTCCTTCCATAGGCTTTGCTTGAGCCTTCAATGGAGTTCTCTATCTTTTAATGATGATCTGCTGCCTTTAATGAAGTTCGCTGTCTCCTACTAATGATCTGCTGCCTTTAATGAAGTTTGTTGTCTCCTACTAATGATCTGCTGCCTTTAATGAAGTTCGCTATTATCAACTGCCTTGTATATGTTTTTCGATTCCTCAAGATATATTTCGCATCTGCTTGAAAACTGAATGAATGATTATTATGTGAAGTATATGCTTATTTATAGGAGTAGCAATACTTCTAATCATGTCAACTTGCCTTGCAAATTAAACCTTTTAATTTATTTAATTTCTTTTATGCGAAATGGATAGGGTCGGCCCTATCATGGTGGCGTGTTGGGTTTGAGTGTAGCGTGGGACCTTTTAGGAGAAGCCAAGAGGTATAGGGCCTGGCCCTATATGTTGGAGAAGGGGTTGGCCCCCTTAGGCGGATTCCAATGTTGCCCAAGGCAATTGGAATCCGCCAGCCCTAATTACAAACAACACTCCCTCTTAATTAGGGAAGAGAATCATAACCATAATCTTCCATCTTGCACACAAGAAAAGTATGGAACTACATAATCATAATCTTCCAGCTTGCACACAAGCATAGACTGGATCCACCTTACATTGCCCGCAAAGGGTGGAGAGGATCTTTTCTACCACCTTACATTGCCCGCAGAGGATGGTCAACAATTACACTAATACCATCTTACATTGCCCGCAGAGGATGGTTTAACAATTACACTTCTCCCTGAGAAGATTTACAATACCATCTTACATTGCCAGCAGAGGATGGTTAATAATTACACTTCTCCCTGCGAAGTTTACAATACCACCTTACATTGCCCGCAGAGGGTGGTTTGATACAACACAATGTATCGCTGAGATTGAGACTCCCTCTCAATTAGGGTTTCATTTTCCATAATACCAAGTCTGTCCCTGAAGTACACAAACTTCACTTTGGATAGAGGCTTGGTAAGAATATCTGCAACCTGCTCATCAATGCTGACATACTTCAGCTGAATAGCTCCTCTTTGCACCATATCCCGAATGAAGTGATAGTGGGTTTCCACATGTTTTGACCTGTCATGAAACACTAGATTGATAGACATTTTAATACAACTCTGGTTATCATAGTGAATAACTGTAGGATCCCAAGGCTGACCAAACAGCCCACCAAGAAGCTTATGAAGCCACACTGCTTCTCTGGAAGCTACACTTGTTGCAATATACTCAGCTTCAACAGCTTCAGCAGTACTCAATGCCACTGAGGATTGTTTTCTGCAACCCCAAGAGATCACTGCGGCTCCCAAGCTAAAACAACTACCGGAGGTGTTTTTCCTGTCTTTGATGCTTCTAGCCCAGTCTGCATCTAAATAACCTTTTAAGGTTATTGAAGTGTTAAGTGGATACTTCAGCCCAAAACCAACTGTGCCTCGCAAGTATCTTAGGATGTGTTTGGCCGCAACAAGATGAACATGTTTGGGCATGCTCATAAACTGGCTGAGAGCATTCACAACAAAACATATGTCTGGTCTAGTGTTAACTAGATACATCAGTGATCCAATCAACTGCCGGTACTCTGATGGATCTGCAAAATCAAAGTTAGCTGTAGAAACACTCAACTTCTTTAAGTTAGATTCCATAGGAGTAGACATGGGTTTACAATCCATCATTCTAAATCTTTTCAAAATGTCAATATTATACTTTCCTTGACTTAGAAAAATTTCGTTAGATCTTTGCCATACTTCTAGACCTAGAAAATAATGCATTAAACCTAAGTCTTTCATTTCAAATTCTAAAGCTAGTTCTTTCTTGCATCTAATAATAAGTTCATCTTTACCAGTAAGGAATAGGTCATCCACATATAAAACTAGAATTAGCATTTCATCATTGGCTACCTTAAAGTATATGTTAGAGTCGGCATCATTTTTACAAAAACCTAGACTTAGCAAGTATTTATCAATTCTTTCATACCAAGCACAAGGAGTTTGTTTAAGGCCATACAAAGCTTTCTTCAACCTGCACACATGAGTTAATCTATCCTGAATCTCATAACCCTCAGGTTGCTCAATATAGACCTCTTCCTCAATGACATCATTAAGGAAGGCATTCTTAACATCCATCTGATGTAGTTTCCAACCCCTAGCAGCAGCAATAGCTATTATCGTTCTAATAGAAGTATATCTAGCAACAGGAGCAAATGTTTCTTCATAGTCTATGCCTTCCTTTTGAGAAAAACCACGAGCTACAAATCTAGCCTTATATTTTTCAATACTACCATCAGCATTATGTTTAATTTTAAATAACCATTTAGAGGAAACAACAGATTTATCTTTGGGTCTGAGCACAATATCCCACACATCATTCTTGATGATTGACTGATACTCTTCATCCATAGCAAGCTTCCAGGCATGATGAATCAAGGCTTCTTCAACATTGCAAGGTTCAATTTCAATGAGATTGCACATCAATGCAACGTAGTTGGAGAATACCTGAGGTCTCTTAGTTTCACGGAAGGTGCCACTGGGAGCAGCAAATCTTTCGGCTTCTTGAATGGTGTTTCTTACCCAAAGAGGCCTCTTTTTGGTAATGACAATGTCACTAGGAATATCAGTGGGATTCATGGGCTCTGGTGGATCATTATGTTCTTCTTGAGGTGGAGGTTCAACCAGCTCCCTCTGAATCTCAGGGTTAGTATCAACATTTATATCTTGATTGTCATTAGCTTCATCAATAACACAAGAACCTTTCGATTTCTTAAAAGCAATGTCTTCTTCAAATGTAACATCCCTACTTACCTCAACATACCTTTGACCCGGGATGTATATCCTGAATGCCTTGGAAGATTCACTGTAGCCGACTAGCATACCTTTCTTTTCGGAAGGTTCCAACTTTGTTCGCTTTTCCTTGGGCACATGAACATAAACGGGACTTCCAAAAATTTTGAGGTGACTGATGTCTGGTTTGGATCCTGTGAAGGCTTCTTCAAGGGTCATGTTCTTTAGAACACGGTGTGGACATCTATTCTGGATATACACTGTTGTTCTAGAAGCCTCAGCCCATAGGAAGGTCTGCAAGCCTTGATCGTGAATCATAGCCTTTGCAGCCTCAACAATAGTCTTATTCTTTCTTTCAGCAACACCATTTTGTTGAGGATTGTATGGAACACAAAACTCCCTCTTAATTCCTGACTCAACACAAAAATCATAAAAGCTACCGGAGGTGTACTCACCTCCATTGTCAGATCTTAGACATTTAATTCTTTTACCAGAGGAGTTTTCAGTTAATGCTTTAAACTCTTTAAATTTACTTAAGACTTCATCAGATTCTTTAGATTTCAAGAAGTAGATCCAAGTTTTCCTAGAGAAATCATCTATGAAGATTACGTAATAAAGAAATCCACTAGGAAATGCTATAGACATAGGACCACATAAATCAGAGTGAACAAGTTCTAATTTGTCTTTAGCTCTATTTTCACTTTTATGAAAAGGACTTTTAACATTTTTACCTATAGCACAACCTTTACAAGTGTTATCATGAATTTGACTGAGTTTAGGCATACCTTTGATTAACTTTTCAAGAGATGGAAGAGCTTGATAATGCAAGTGTCCAAGTCTTCTATGCCATAGCTCACAAGATTCAGGAGCCTCATTAATGAGGGCTTGAATAGGATTAGTAGAGAGCTTATAAAGACTATCATATCTATGACCAATTATACGAGCAAATTTAAAACTAGATTTCTTAGGCCAAGCAAGAACTTTTCCCTCAGAAAATGCAATTTGATAACCTTTATCTTCTAGAGCAGAAATGGAAATTAGGTTTCTTTTAATTCCAGGAACAAACAAAATATCACTAAGATGCAGAGAAATACCAGAGTCTAAATTTAGAGAAGTAGAGCCAGAACCTCTTACCGAATAACGAGCGTCATCACCAATTACCACGTGAAGGCTGGTATCCTTTTCTACTAAGTCTAAAAGATGATCACAGTAGCCTGTGATGTGTCTGGAGGCACCACTGTCAATCAACCATGTATTACTATCTGAAGGGACACTGCTAGACAGAGCGGAGATGAATAAGAAGTCATCATTTTGTTCTGAGACTTCATTTAGGTTGGCTTCACTTTGGGTAGGGTTATTCTGACATTCTTTAGCATAGTGACCAAATTTGTCACATCTAAAGCATCGGACACGCGAGGTATCTCTTGGTTTCTTCCAAGGGTGTTGGGAACTAAATGGTCTAAATTCCCTATTTCTTTTTGGATAAGGCTTCTTCCAATTTCCCCCTTTCTTGCATTAGGCTGCAAGCATGTGATGATCATCTACATGGGGACTTTTGGTTTGCCCTTTTGTGATGAGGCGAGACTCTTCTTGGATGCAATCATTCTTAAGGCGATCAAGGGTAGGTAACTCAGTCCTGCCACTTATGGTTTGGATAAATGACTCCCAAGAGTGAGGTAGACCATTTAGGGCAATCATGACAAGGTCTTTGTCTTCCATGTTATGACCAATTAAACCTAGTCGATTCTTTAGTTCTGAAATTCTCATAAAGTAGGAAATAACAGAATCTTCTTTTGCCATTTTGATATTAAGTAGTTGTTGTCTTAAAGTAATTGCCCTACTGAGATTGTTAACTTCATATGTACCTTGTAAATGGCTGAACATTTCCCTTACAGTGGTAAATGAGGCAATAAAGGTGACTAGGTGGTCTTTGACTGAATCAATGAGAATCTTCCTGGCCTTGACAGCATCCTTTTTGAATTGTTTTAGCTCGGCTGCATCCGTAGATTCAGTTAGCTCTTTCGCTTCAATGAATTGGAGAAGATCTTCTTCCTCTAGTGCCAATTTGATTCGAACCTTCCATGCAGTGAAATTGAGATTCCCATCAAGCCTATCTTCAACTTTCAGCCCCATTGACCTGATCTGCAAATGCGACAACAATCTGGAAATAGAGGAGTACTGAATTCTAAAATCTGAAAGTTGATCTAGCCTATAGCTCTGATACCATGTTAATTTTAGTACTTTCAGATTAAATAAAACTCAGAAAATTAGAATTTGTTTCTAACTAGGTTAATTAGATTTATTGTTTTCCAGATTTAAGCATAGTAAAGAAAATGAATGTATAAAGACAAGGCACAGTTACCCTGGGAAAACATCCTAGGAGGAAAAACCCAGCCAGAAAAGATCCTCAAATCTGATTATGGTTTTGGATTCAACTGATAATTACACACTTATCTGGAGTATAGATGTTGCAGTCACAAGGAAGATGACATAGAAGTCTACACGATTAATTTACTGACAGAGATCAAGATTTGCAGTCCTTCTAATCTGACTTGCTGTGCATAACAAGGGTTAGCTGCACCTTTCAACTAGTTCGCAATCCTTCTATAGGGTTTGCTTGAGCCTTCAATGGAGTTCTCTATCTTTTAATGATGATCTGCTGCCTTTAATGAAGTTCGCTGTCTTATACTAATGATCTGCTGCCTTTAATGAAGTTCGCTATTATCAACTGCCTTGTATATGTATTTCGCTTCCTCAAGATATATTTCGCATCTGCTTGAAAACTGAATGAATGATTATCATGTGAAGTATATGCTTATTTATAGGAGTAGCAATACTTCTAATCATGTCGGCTTGCCTTGCAAATTAAACCTTTTAATTTATTTAATTTCTTTTATGCGAAATGGATAGGGTCGGCCCTATCATGGTGGCGTGTTGGGTTTGAGTGTAGCGTGGGACCTTTTAGGAGAAGCCGAGAGGTATAGGGTCTGGCCCTATATGTTGGAGAAGGGGTTGGCCCCCTTAGGCAGATTCCAATGTTGCCCAAGGCAATTGGAATCCGCCAGCCCTAATTACAAACAACATATGGATGGGTGGACTAATATTCAAAATCGGCCTCTCATTAATATCATTGTTACATATCCTACTGATTCATATTTTCTTAGAGCTCTTGTTTGCTACGGAAAACATAAGGATGTTGATTACCAATTTTCTCTTTTAAAGGAGGCCATTGAGGAGTTTGAGTCTTATAGTGTTGTTCAAGTTGACATATTCAACTTGTGTTTGTGAGTTAGCTAGGTTGATGGTTAAGAGTGCTTACAAATATTTTTTTGGACTCCACGTTGTGTAAAAACATCAACCTACGCAAATTGGGAAAATGTTTTAATGAGATTAGATCAAGTGGTTTAAAGCATTGAGATTTTCATAATGAAGCCTCAGGTCTAAATCAACAGGAGATGTAAGTATTTATATTTTAGTAAAACACCATATCTAACGTCCTAAGTATAGCACAAATCAACAAACAAAACTGGGTTCGAGTCCCAGGTGAGTTCAGCTTAAGGAATAAGGTTTAACAAAAAACTAGGGCAACTAATCAACACGGTAAACTGTAAAAGTAATGGGGCCTTCAATACAATTTGCCAATTTTGAATCCCACTATTCAAATCACTGAGATACATAAAAAAGTGTTTGGACTGAACAAAATACCGGATTGAAATTTGCAAGTGCAGTTATTCCAATGAACAAAGCATACCCACTCCCAAGTGAATTCGGTAAATATGACCCGAGAGATAACTCTTCTATCGGTGGCATAAAACAAATGCAATCCAAAGATTATCACTACAAAAGCAATTTACAATATCTAATAAAACAAATACACAATGATTTAATTAACAAATTGAAATGTTAATTCCATAGTAATTTCATTCGGACTTATTTTTGAAAATGGAAAAACCAAAGAACAAAAGGTGCATTCAGATACTTACGCGATTCCTCTGAAGCTCCTTTGATGTTGGATGCTTGAAATAGCTTTTTGCGATGATGATGATTTGATATTATCTTAACGACAGGTCTTAATATTATTATTTTCTCCTGCTTTTTCCTTCTCGGATACTGGTCGCTGCAAATAACAAGAGGGCAGAAGAATATTGATATGCAGTTGTATACAGAAAGAAGAAATTGAAGTTTACAGTGAGGCTTAAGGGTGAAGTAATGGACCTTGTCCTTAATACAAAACTTGCAGAGACTAGCTACTTGTTGAACAAAACTAGATGTTGGATGTACTAGTTTGAAATCTCTAAACTTAATTGGTTCAGTTTTGTTACATGAGAAAAAACAAACATTTATAGAGTAGCCCTAAATTTGGCAAATACCACAGCTGAAGCCAAAGTCGCTGCCCGTTGTTTTAAACTCCTAATATCTGCTTTGAATCAAGGCCAAAAAACCCTAAAAAAACCTTAAATTTGATGAGGTTTGTTTTTTCGAATTATTTGTTTTACCGTATTATTTTTTTTTGTATTTTTTTTTTTATATTTTTTTAAAATTTAATTAGCCTAGTTTAGTTTATTTAACCGAAGGCGTACCTTATTTGAAAGGAGCGAGCTGATTTCAACGATCAACGGTTGACAGTATCTTAAAACCGTCAAATGTTCGTCAGTCGTTCGATTTCGCCGTTGCGTTGCTATTTTTCCCTTCGATTTTCCGTTCGCCGTTTGTTATTTTTTTTTTCCCGCTTCGAATACTTAGACGGTGATTAAACATCAGTTCTCAGCAGCGTGCAGCAGAACGAAGGGAAAATGACATACTTTTTTGGTATGCCATAGATTTCTCAAGTCATTCATAATATTAAAGAAAACATGTTCTTACTGCATTTCAAAAGCTCAAATGCCCGAGCTTTTATTGTCAGTAAAAAAGGTTATTAATAATATAAATTATAGGTATTTATAATATTATTTATATATTATAGGTCTATTTTATTAATAATTATAAAATATAAATATATATTTATATATATTGATAATTACTTTATTAGTACTTGTCGTTAGGTTATACTATTGTAATGAAAATTCATTTGTCATATTTAAATGGTTATTAAATAAAATTATTTAGACCAATGAAAACAAAATATTTTCTTTTCTTTATTTTTATTTTATTTTATATATAATATAGATGCATGTTTTTTAACTTTATAATTTACAAAAATTATTTTACTTGTAAATGATTGGCTAGTATTCTTTTGGCTCTTATAGGCAGGTTTTTCGGAAGCACACTCCGTAGAAGATATGAGTATTTAATCTCACCTTAAGCTTCTTCGTATTGATTTTTAGCTTGTTTTGTATCACACTATTTTCATTGTTACAAGAGGTTTTTGGGATAATCTATGTTATTTTTGGGAAAGTTCCACTTTTCTCGATGTCACTCCTCCTTGTTAAGCTTTGTTGTTTGCTTTGTTGTCTGTCATGCATAATCTTTTCCCTTGACTATCGGCGTTTCATTTTCCTATTATCGGAAGCAGCATAATCTCGTTTCCCGGAAGCAGCATTATATCTCTTATTTTGCGGGCAGTTCCATTTTTCTAGATGTCACTCCTCGCCATTACATGCATAATATGTTTGCCTCATAATCGGAGTTTTATTTTGCTATTTAAACTGCTTATTGGAATCGTATTTCATTCAGAAAGCTTCATCGATCTCTGCAAGGAATACAAAATGTAAGCCTTATAGTAGCATTTTCAAACTTATTAACTTTCTCGTAATACTTTCTTCTGCTATTTATCTAAACATTGTTTGGGGTTTGTAGAACTTGTTTTAGGTTTATTCTTAGCTATTGTTTTTATTGCACAGTTGCTTAGGGTTTCTCCAAACCAAATGATGCAGCGGTTCACTTTCTAGCTGTCTTATATCTTGAACTACCCTGTCGCCCTCATTTACTAAGTTGATTTCTCTAACTTCGCCTATTTTTCCTGTTAGTCAATTTATGGGCGACTCTAAGGTAAACTAGTCTACCGAATGCTAAAAAGCATGGCCCAATTGGAACTCGAACTTATGACCTTCCCTGTGGGCATGATGAACACACACCTCAAAAATGCAAATTTAATACGCACAAAGATCTTGCTTGGGTTTCAGATGGTTTCTCGCTATCTTTCAAATGCGATTACACTTAACAACATGCTTGAGTGTTTCATATTATTTCTCATTTTTCATATGGTTTCCTTTTGTCTTTTCAAGACAGTTCTTTTTTACATTTCAAGTTTGTCATAGTCCTACAGGATCATCTTCCAGGCATGAGGTTTTATGTTTGGCTTAATTACATCAAGAATTTCACCCAGCCTCATCTGGGTATGGTCCAATTAGCTTTATGATGGCAATGTGACACCGGAAGCTTGCCTTGAGTCATTTTATATATCCTTTTAACGATTAGTAGAAAATGGCTCCTGGTTGAGATGGAGATAATGTTTAAAATTTCCATGGACTTGCCAGAGACCGAACCAAGAAACTCCTTGTTCAGGTGTTTTACCACTCAACACCCTTTTGCAAATTAATGTCACGAAAACTGTATCTTCATCAACGATGGCAGTGCCTCCACTGCTAAACTGCTTAATTACAGGAATCTGATCACACAAAATGGGCTCCACTTCAATCAATTGCTCTGGTTTCCTGCATTGCTCAATTTTTAAGTTCAATATGAAAAAATTTAAATATAGCAAAAGACCAAATGATGGAAGTACCCTGAAATGCCCATGACGATAGTGGGAGCATCTGTGCCATCATTTATAATGCACCAATTGTGCGAAGTGGTGCGAAGTAATCTCTCCTCTAGCTGAAGCTCCTGCAATATGGATAACCCTTTCACTCTAATGAGGCGTATCAGAGGCAATATTGTTAACCCTACCTACCTGACCCAAATATATGTTTTTTCTCAATTTTAATAGCTAAGCTGCATGAATGAGAAATTATTTAAAAAAATATTCTGAATGGCAGACGTCTCTTCACTCGAGAGTTTCAACCCAGTCGTACTAGTGCAGCTCCTAATGAGGGATTTCCTATCTTAATTAAAATGAGATGTATTTGAGCCATGAATTTTCTTACGAGAAAATGTTGAAAGACTGAGCAATAGCCATTACGATCTTGGTCTAGTCACTGAGAAGGACAAAGTGTTTCCATTGTAAATAATTATAGATAGGACTTGATTCAAGTAATTGCAGTCAAGCGGGCAAAGAATCACCCCACTAGCATGCTCAACCACTCATCAGTCGGCTGAAGCAGAGAATCAACCTACTAGCATTCACAGTTGCCAGTTGCATTCCAAACTATGCCCTTGAACTTGTAAGATGCAAAACCAAACACTGGTAAGGCTATCTTTGAAGAGCCCATTGTTTAAGTGGTTACAAGGTACCATTTTCTCTCCATAACTGATATTCATGATTCCAAGCACAAGGAATTCCTATATGTACCTATCACTATCATACCTAATGATATAGAATTAATATATCCTCGCCACAATAGAAGACAGGGTAGCAGATTAATGACTGCACTTTTCCATCTGAAATTGGCTATTAATACCATTGTCTTAATGACTATTATTCATTGTTCTAGAATACTGACGTTCTTCCTAATGATTTCAATACCTTTAATCCTTGCTTAAATGCTTTTGACAATGACATTCATGCTTATGAGCCCCTTACACTGTATCCTTCTCTTCATTTAATCATTTGCTAAGGCAGTGTCTTTTATGACACTCGTACTCTTGCCATTGTTAAATCACGGACTGCTCACTATGATCTTCTTCTTCTCTTTTGGAATTGCTAACTGAATGAAGTCATTTCATCTCTGTGTTGTCATTCTGAAAGGCTTTTAATGATTGCAAATACACAACTACACCATAATATATTTGCTTTCTTTGTCTCTTTAACTGCTGCTCTAATGAATCTTGATTCTCTCTGTGTATTAAAGCTAAGGTCTAACTTGCTAATAAAGTAGATTACAATATCCCTTTAGAATTTAGGTGGCTTGCTTAATTGTTTAGGTACGAGATCTTTTGCCTTTGTTTTCTCCATGGAATGGAATCGCATGACTTGGAGAAGATTAAGATAGACCTCTAATTAATAGAGAACTTTGGTTGGCATTTGTTTTCTTCTATATTTTTTTTTGTCTTTACCAAAAGACAGAAGCCCTACCCTGGCTGTATAATATTAATGGCATGTAGCAGAAGCCCAACGACAACCAGCAAACATTTTCTGGAGAGTACTCTAAACTTTATTACGTGTCTTATGCCATACAAGAAATAATATACTAGTATATTAAATCTTTACATTTGTGATTTCCACCTTGAGAATACGCGTGGCCACCAAACACCAAGTTTCTTGCATAGTGTTATTATCCATGTGTCATTGTTAACGCACTGCTCGTGACAAGTGATATGCCCTGTAACATTTCTATACTGTCATTAACAATTACATATTTCTAAGCATGTCTTAAAATCAAACATTGACTATATATAGTTACACAAATTATCAAACAAAAAAATAATCTTTTTGTAGTAGTTTAGGTCCCACAAAAACACTCACTCTACCTTAGTTTGTAGTAGTTGGTTGCTCTGAAACTACTTTCGTACCCTCTACCAAGCAGTGCAAATCTGTTTGAATCCTGTAATTTTTGATATTCCAGTAGTCCGTCAATTGAAGCTGCTTCCAAAAGATTCCCCATAAAACAAAAATTTCGCTCTTGAATTCAAAGTTACTTGCAGTATGATGCAGGAGAAATTGAAAGCCATTAACAACGAATCTTTAAATGGAAAGCACAAGATTCAGGAGGGCAAATCCTCTCCAGAACAATCGTCTGTCCACTGATACTCAATGAGGGCAACCAGATTAATCATTCATTTTATTTTTTCTGGTAGCTCAATACCCAAGCATATCAGTAGTTTGGTGTTAAATATTTAGATTAATTAGTTTTATTGATGTTTTTTATAAAAATATTATCATATAGAATTTATTTTATTTTATTAATATACATAAAAAATTAAAAAGTCATGACAATTAAACTTGAACTATGATCTATTAGGAATTATAATTTTTTTTAAATATATATAATTTATCATATATTTATAATATTAAATTAAAAAATCATATTGAAAATTTACTTGATAACAAAATTAATATAAAAAATAATAATAAATCAATTTATTATTATAAAACGTAAGGAGAGTAGGGGTCTTAGCAAAATGGAATACTAAAGATTAGCTCATGATTGAGTTTTTTTTTTTGGAAAAACATCATTTTTCTGAAACTCTTCAAAATTTATACAAGTATATTTGGTCCCCATTACAAGTCACAAACAATAGCTAACGATATTTTAAAACATCTTTTATGCATATTTGTAACATTGATTGTATGGATCTAATTATAAATCATTTTAATATTTTTTAAAATTATTCCTTTACCTAAAATTGCTAGGTATCTTACATCCAATATAGTTTTTCAGGACTATTCAAGCTCTCAAAGCATGGCTAGACTAGTAAGTACAAATGCAATAAGACTTATGCATGGTGAAAATTGTATACAAAATAGCACACCAAATAGCAACAAATGCATTTGATGTAATATCTCTCTTGTATTTATTGTAAACATATGTAGTAAAAACATTTCAAATAACAAAAACATTTTGCATAATTTATTGGTATAAATTAAGTTAAATTAAGTTGTGTACATTCACATTCAACTTCGTTTACATTTTATGATCAAATCACTTATATTGTAAACAATTATTGCTAACAATGCCAATATTCATTTCTCGGGACTCTTCAGCCATCTAATATACAACTCAAATTATTTAAGATTTCAATTACACTCAATTAAAAAATTAACAAAGGCAAGTACTCGCCACTATGTGGCACTTGTTAATATTATATTTTTATAATATATAATAATTATAATTTTTTTTATTATATATTAAATAAATAAATTCACGTATACTATATTAATATAGTTTATTATAATGTAGAGTTATTTGTGTTTATGTCATTTAATTATTTAATATATCTTATATTTATTATTATATTAAAAATTAAAAAATTATATATAATATCTTTTATTCTAATACTTTTTTTTTTTGGCTCGGTAATCTCTTTTGACTGGAGCTATGAACCAGTGGGGCCATAGAGGGGGGCACCCCATCCCCAAGTACATTTATCTTTGAATGATGAGCCATATTTGGTTCTTGAAGTCATCTCACCTTATCACTCCATACATCCTTATCGCTCCAAGCACGCCTTATCTCTCCACTTCCTTATCACTCCAATCAAACCTCCTTATTGCTCCATACACCTCCTTATACCTCCCACTCCTTATCTCTCCACTTGTCGCCTTATCCCCTCACAGCCGCTAACGAGCTCCCCTTATCACTCCACCAATCGCGGCCCCTCCTTATCACTCCATCTATGAGGGTCGGCAGTGCATGTAATCTCGAATCATGGGTCAAGCAGCGATGATTCCATCCAAGTCCAATCCATCTGCGCAGTCGCCAGCGGGGAGTTGACCATTGAACACCATTGTACCAGAAGGCATTAACATCACAGTCTCTACACATGACGTACCAACAAGTTGAGGAGTTTGAGTAGAAGCTCGAACACAAAACCTCTTAAACAAGAGGCTCACAGCTTTATCGTTGTGCTACGGGGTCAACCCCCAATACATGTTTAATTTTTGTTTATGTAATTTAATGATTTAATTTTTATTTTATTTTTTATATATTATTACACATTATACTCACATAATAAATGCAAAAACTAAAAAAATGAACATGAAAAAGAAAAAATATATATTTCACTTATTTTCTCCTCTCAACTACCACTTACTCTAAGTTTAACTGGTCAATCAATTCTATCTATCTCCATCATCAATCAAGCAATCAAATAACTTTGTAATTATCTCAATCTGATATTATAATAATAATATAATGATATGATAATATAATAATAGTAATATATAAATTGTATAAATATTTAATTTAGTGTATTGTTTTTTAGCAATAGAATTTGTAATAGAGTAGATAAAAAAAATTAGCATTATTTTTTTTTTCTTTATGAATAGGCATTTCCATTAAAATTATTTAATAGTACACTATCCAAAAAAAAAAGTAGGGGATGCAAGATCACCCCTCAAGAATCATATAACAATGATAATGATTTATATTTATTTTTTGTTACATCTAATTGTAATTGTTTTAATATATGAAATTTGCATATTCATGTCAATTTTCATTTTTGTTTTGTATTTATTTAGAGATAATGTCTTGATATGTTTATATCATGCAAACTAAAGCTCCTTCTCTCATCTTATTACTCTTCCATTAACATGCATTTACACATCCTTTATCCATGCTTCATACATATTTACCCACACTCCCAATATTTCTCATTTGTTGTAGTCTCTCAAACTAAAATATTTGATAATATTGACAATAACCTAGTACTCGTGCACAAATTTCAATACTTTATTATCGTGGAGATCCTAAAATGAGCAAGGTGAGTTTATATGATGGCTAGAATGTGAACGATATTTAAATATATTTCACTTATTGGTGATGGATCACATAGCTAAGGTGCATACAATGACAAAATATGAAGGATGGTATGCCTGGCAATAATGCCTTCTAATTTTACCAATAGTTACAACAACAATATCTATATCAATATAGCAAAGAACTACTGAAGTTTCATGATGAAACAATAATTTACTAAAATATCTTAATAAGCTAGTATAGTAGTAAAAATTAACTCACTATTAATGAACACTACTAAAATAGTGTTATTCATTATTACTTGTAGCGTTGTAAATTGTACATCTCTAATTAAGGTTGTTTAATTCCATGCTTAGGTTAGCACCTGCCTTAGTGTGTCCCATTGCATTTTGCATTTTTCAAAGTTCTTTTAAGTATTTAATTAATTAATTAATTAAATTAAATCTAATGTCCTCTCTCATCAATTCACATATTATAAAATTGGGCCCTTAACCCTAAGCGCACCCCTTTTTATTTTATTTTAATTAATCCTAATAAAGTCATATTTCTCATCTTCAAGGCACATTTTCACATGTCTAAATACCTTGTATTGACCTACCGTGTTGGATTTGACTTTATAATCACCATATCTTGTGTCCCTAGAAATTTGGAAAAAAGTCAGCCGGACCATAATGGACTTTTTCTCCCCAAATTTTGAAAGCTTAATTTGATGGTATTATAATGTTTAATTCCCCCTTTGTGTCAATTTTCATCAATTCTAAGTCGGCCTATTACCAAAATTAAAGTTAGGGTTTCATATATATAACCTTTTTTTCCCTCATTTGAGGTTCCATTCTCTAGCAATTGAAGGAGATCCTTTTGTGAAGTGAAAGTACAGGTTTATATGAAGTCTTCAATCAACAAATTCATCATTGATCAAGTCTTCATCAATCATGGATGCTTAGGAGATGTTGAAGAATAATAAGGAGATCACTGACTGTTGATTGGATTGTACCTCTCCCTTAGGGTTTGGTATAGTTTCTTGTTATTTTCATATCTCTAGATTTACATTATTAATTTATATCTATATTTGCATTTGTGATTTGAAGCACTGCATTCACATTCATTTAGGGTTTTTACTCCAAACATAGGGTAGAACTCTAGTTCGCATTTTTGCTCATAGGAATCTTACAAACACATGAGGTTCTAGGGCACACACACTTTTCAATATTACATTGGCTATTTGTGGAGGTGGAAAACACCAAAACAAGGGGTTTGACTAAGGCAAAGCCCTATATAGTTGCATACACACCATTTTTCAAATTGCAGGTGTAGGTACATGTTTCCGTCTAAGCTGCAAGTTTCTGAGAAGTCTCAATCAACAAGCACATATCCAAATCCAGAATCAGGACCCATACCTCTACGACCAAAGTGCTCAGTGCCATGGTCCCCCTCAACTAGTTGTAGACTTTGGCAGTTAAGATCTAGAACACCTCAATTTGTAGATTTTCAATTTCTGCCATAGTACAGTAACAAGGACCAGAGCGCCCAGTGCTCCTGTCCAGCTCAATTAGGCTCAAATTTCAGTTTTAGGTGCACATCAAAATTCCCCTCTCAGATTTATACTTTGTGTCTCAGTTGTATTTTTATATCAGTCTATTATTTGTTGTTATTCTAGCTATTCTCATTACTCCTACTAGCTTAGTTTGTTTGCATCTTTCATTTGATTTATTCCTCTTTCATATCAACAAAGGAATATAAACCTTGAAAGTATTCCTTGACTCTCTTCTATAAGAGAAATTCAAAGTGAATCACTTCCTTAAGCTCTTTTGTATTACAATGTATGAATGAGAGTGGGATTAGGTCCTAGTTTACCTGATTCCATTTGCATCCATCACATTACCTAGCATCAAAGTATGAATGATACATTACAAATGATGAACATCAAATAAACTTGGAATTATATAAATTGGTTAAGATTAGACAAAAAACCCAATTGCAATGGTACAAACTAATAATAATAAACCAAATTGTTGTTCTATAGACTACATGTTGTAATTCTACAAAATGCAACAAATAATCATAGACAAACTATTTGAAAAATTCTATATATTCCTATTAGCAATTCCAATATTGTTAATGAAAAACAACAAGCCGATTATGACCTTCTAGTAGATGTACAACCACCCAAGATGGTACAACAATCGTAAAAAAATGCTTAAGATATAGTTAACAGTAATATTGTATCAATAATGGTATCATTGCAGTTGATTGATGTGACATGAACATTAAGATTATATTAACAATAACAATAATGAGAATGATATACTTTGGATGAAATTCTTGAAGGTTAATACTCAAAAATAGAGAGGAACATCAATACTTTCTTTGATATTTTCAAATATGATATAGTAGTTGTGCCAACATACAAAAAAATAACAAACCTTTGTCCTACTTACCAAGTTGAAATCACACCACATAACAAATCACACTAAAAAAATCAAAATCTTCAAATAAACCTTTAGCGATATAATGAAGCACTATAGGAATATGGAAAGTATTATAGCTACATGGAAAGTATTATAGCTACAATACATATATTATTATAGTAATAATACGAATTGTAATAGTGAACTTCAAATATTGAAAATCTACATTAACATTCATGAAAATAGATCTCCTTTAGACTTTTAGCTCAAATCAAACCTCTCCATGAAACCAATATAAATGAACTAGAGGCTTTTTATTCTTCAAATCTCTAATGCCAAAAGGGTTTTCATCCTATGACAAAACAGATGAACACAAGTGCTCAATCTTTAAAAAAAAGGTTTGATAGCAAGTGACAATGGATTATCCATCTTCTATGCCCAACTCCTCCAATTATAGACTCTCTAAGAGAAAATAATTAAATATTATATTATTTTCCTTTTTTTCCTCCAAAACTTTTTTTTTAGGAAGTGTCTAAAAAGACCTTAAAAAAAAAATCCCTCTAACTTAGTGACACTTTATTGAACCTATTTTAAATATCTTTTAATTCATCCTTTTATAGACTAGTATCAAAAATTGACTAGGACAACTAAAGTTATTTTTTAAAAACATTTTTCTTATTATTTTTGCACTTGATTATCTTCAGCTAAAAGAGGGGACATGAAATTTGTCATTCTTATTTATACACCTAGTTGATTTCAATGGTCAAAAGATAGTTGTTTGTTGTTTTTCTCGTAACTTTTGAAATAAGATTTAGGATTACAACTTCTCATATGAATTGGAAGCATAAATGGAATCTAAACTAGGTTGCTCTAAAAATTTAGTAGATTGAACTCACATGTAGAAAATTGATCCTAGTGCCACGTTAGTTTCATCCTTCTTCATTAAGTATAGAGTTGAGTCAATTTGTCCTTCACATTTAGTTTTTACAATTAACATTTAGTGTTTTACTATTCTTGATATCCATGCCCACAACTTCTTATTTAGAAAGGGGTGAGCGACAACCAAAGGAGCCTATTATCATAATCAATTTAGATTGACTTATGTGTTTATTATCCATACTAATTAATCTTCAAGGTAACACATTTAGGGGAATTTTATTTTCCTTTACATTTTTTGAACTCATACATGTGCACAACTCCTAGGGTTTGACATTAGAGATATAGCTTCATTGGTTGTAAGGTAGACCCGGTATTATTATGATTTTATCATTCATTTTTTTATATCATAGGTTTGGATTCACTCATGCTTATTATACCTTGATTAGGATTTTGATTTGACATGGTGATATACATCTTTTACCTTGAATTATATTCTTAATGGACAGTCTTATCAAGTATGGTTCCTTTATATCTTGTTTATTGATTGATATGCATGCTTTCATTTCAAATTTTTATAGGCTCGTCTTTCAATATACATATAATGATTTTATACTTGAATTCTTATGGCACGTGATTATTTTAAGGACAAGGATATATCTTTTGTAGATATGTTATTTTATTATGTCTCATCTTTTGTCTCCTCCGCGGAGTTGATTGGTACTAATCCATGCTTGGTACATACACTTATTTTATTTATCTTTGAGTGTAATAATGATCATATTAATGGTGATAGCGATGAGTGCATATTGTATATGGTGAAAATATGATGATGATAAACCTATTGTAAAACCATAAAGATCCAACCAAAAACAATCTTAGTCCTACAATGAAAGATCCACCATACACCAATAGAGATACCTAAGATCACGCAAATGCACAAAATAAAACAATATTACCATTCACATGTCAAGTAGGGTTTCAATCTCTATTGTCTCCTATCTCCATTGATCTTGTTTGATATATTTGCTCTCAGATTTTATGTGTGCACAAGAGCTCAACAAAGAACGGATTGTGGTTGATAGCTTGATCGCAAGAAGGCTTGATTGAATAAGATTGATTAGGGTTAGGAAAGGAAGAGGGCATCCTCTTATATAGAGGACACTGTAGGAAATGGAAGGATAAGATTAAGAGGTGTAAAGATAAATGGTCGGCTAGAATTAAAAGGGTAGGTAGAGAAAATAATAAAATAATGATAGGGTAGGTGGTGTAGGAATTAAGAGATGGATGACATTTGTCATGGGTAGAAAAGGCTAATGAATTAATTAAAGAAACAAAGATATATTTAATTAATAGAAGAAGTGGGACCAATTAAATAAATAAAGATTTATTTAATTAATAGAAGACTTAGGGTAAAACAATTAAATAAATAAAAATATTTATTTAATTAAGAAGGACAATTTTAGGTGTCTACATTTTGCCCCTCTTTGAGACAATGCATCTTGTTGCATGGGATCAAATAAGATAAAATAAAATGATACCAAGTTGCCCCAAGACGAGAAGGATATGCCCCCTCGAGAGATTGGATGAAAAGAGTGAAAAGGGGTTGCAGACAATCTCTCGATAAGAGAGAAAAGCTAGAAAGGACGGACGAGATATAGATTGACATGAGAAAAGAAAGACGATCAGGAGAGACTAATGCGAAGCAACCTATATGTACAGGCCACAAGGAAAACATCCTCATTTGCATCCACACACTTAAGAGATCAGAGTGCATAGAGAACTTAGAGAGCAGTGAGCTGAGCAGGAGATATGGCAGATAGACTACACAGGTTCGATCGTGTCCGCCGATTCCAGAGGCTAGGCGACATGGGTGAGTTGGTAAGTACATCAAACTCATCTTGTACAATTTTGCATTCATTGTTGCATTTAATGCATTTTAAGCTAGTTTTGCAAAAATGTGGAAG